>NC_022013.1:49432975-49456106 GCF_000317375.1 Microtus ochrogaster | reverse complement strand
AGAGCCATCAGGGCTCCCTGACCTGTGGGAAGTCCAAGGATGGAAGCCCATTTCTTATTTAGATTTATTTACTTATGTATTTTTTTTGAGCTGTATGTGTTTATGTGTATATACATACCATACCATGTGGGCACCTAGTGTTTGCTGAGGACAGAAGATGGTGTCAGAGTCCCTGGAACTGGAGTTACAGATGATTAAGAGCCACCGTGTGGGTGATGAGATTGAATCCAGTCATTTGCAAGAACAGTGAGGGCTCCCTTCCAGCTCCTTTTTGCGTCATGTTTATTTTGTGTATGTATGTGGGCATGTGTGTAACTTCGCATACATGTGAAGGCCAGAAGACAGCTTTTGGGAGTTGTCCTTCCTGTGTGTCACCAGCTTGGGGACAGTACTTTTATCTGCTGAGTCATCTTCTCAGCTATCTTGGTCTTTTTAAAATTTTTTTTTGAGATGGGGTCTCGCAGTGTAGCCCTGGTTGTTCTTTGGTGTGTCTGTCTTTAGTAAGGTCCTGGTGTACTCTCCACTGTGGTGAATTATTTATTAGTTATTCATTAGTTATTATTTCCATGCTTCTAGAGGTTTTGCTTTGGAAATACCCAAGAAGTACATGTTTTCCTTCCCTGTTGTTTTGGGAGAGAAAACAATGGGAAGTTTTCTCTTCTGTCCTATTTCCTAAGACCAAATCTAGAAAAATTTAAGCCAAAGATATGTGTGACTTAAATAACAAGAGGCCATGGCTTTCAGAGGTAGTTTTATGTCATTATTTTAGATAAACAGAGCTTATTAATTAGAATGTAGATGCTAACTATCTTTTTCTTTGATAGCTGTTCGATTTGGCCGGATTCCTAAGCGTGAAAAACAGAGAATGCTAATTGAAATGCAAAGTGCAATGAAGACCATGATGAACAGCCAATTCAGTGGCCACCTGCAAAATGACACCTTAGCAGAGTGTCATGAACAGTCATCCCTAACAGCTCAGGAACAGCTACGGCCCAAGCCCCAGCTGGAGCAAGAAAACCTCAAAAGTTCTCCTCCTCCCTCTTCTGATTTTGCAAAAGAGGAAGTGATTGGCATGGTGACCAGAGCCCACAAGGATACCTTTCTCTATAATCAAGAGCATCGAGAAAACTCAGTTGAGAGCATGCCACTCCAGAGAGGAGAACGGATCCCCAGGAACATGGAGCAATATAATTTAAATCATGATCACTGTGGCAGCGGGCTTCACAGCCACTTTCCCTCTAGTGAGAGTCAACAGCATCTCAGTGGACAGTACAAAGGGAGGAACATAATGCATTACCCAAATGGGCATGCCATTTGTATTGCAAATGGACACTGTGTGAACTTCTCCAGTGCTTATACTCACAGAGTCTGTGATAGAGTTCCAGTAGATGGATTTTCTCATAATGAGAACAAGAATAGTTACCTGTGCAACACTGGAGGGAGGATGCATCTGGTATAGTGAAATCGATTCTTTGCTCGCCTTGTATCAAGGAAAGCTTGGAAGGTTTTCTTTTGGGGGTGGGGTGGTATGCCTACTTGGGAGTGGGTCAGAAAGCTCAATCAGGATTTCTAGAAACCTTTGTGTAGTATTTTTTAGTGGAATAATGTTAATAAGCAGTGTTTATAGAGTAACTTAATTTCATACAGCAATAGGTACAAGTTTGTGCTTTTATTACTACTGTAGGGTTAATTAAGATTTGTATAAAATATAATTTATACAGAATTAATTCTATAATTCTTGGAAATCTCTGGAAATTTATGTGTTCTGATCAATTAGTATTTCATTAGCTTTGGGATCTTTCTCAAAAGAGTTGATCTCTTTTAGCTTCTTTGATTTCTTTGGAGAGGGTTTTGTTCTTTGTGAGGACAGTCTTTTTTTTTTTTTTTTTGGCTTTTTTGAGACAGGGTTTCTCTGGTTTTGGAGCCTGTCCTGGAACTAGCTCTTGTAGACCAGGCCGGTCTTGAACCCACAGAGATCCACCTGCCTCAGCCTCCCAAGTGCTGGGATTAAAGGCGTGCGCCACCACCGCCTGACCAGGACAGTCTTGCTGTATTGACCAGACTGGCTTGAGCCCTTGGGTTCCAGTGATCTTATGGATCATTGGGATTTCAGGGTGCAGCACTGCTTAGCAGAGAGGTTTTTTAAAATCTCTTTACTTACAATGTAGAAAGAGCTTTGGAGATAGCTATTTTACGGTTTGAGAATTAAAGAATAATTTAATCGCCTAGTTTCTAAGATTTTATCC
Source organism: Microtus ochrogaster (assembly GCF_000317375.1). Taxonomy (NCBI): domain Eukaryota; kingdom Metazoa; phylum Chordata; class Mammalia; order Rodentia; family Cricetidae; genus Microtus; species Microtus ochrogaster. Next base: position 49,453,860 of record NC_022013.1, on the reverse strand, counting down.
TTAGATAAGGTAATATTATTCATATCATTCAATTTTTTTTACATCAAATTCAACATTCTCCACAAAAATACAGTGTTTCTGTTCAGCCAGAATTTCATCAAAGCAGCAGTACTATGCCACTTCTAGTTTAAACCATGAGATCCTTTGATAGTGCTTGTATTGTTCAACTGCCAGGTAATGACATTATCTTTTTTTTTTCCATCTTAAAAATAGTTGATTCTATGCCAGTGTTAGTGTTCGGTTTTCTTTTGTCTCTTGCCAGTGTCTGAGTGTGACTCTGGAAGGTGCCCTTACACTTGGTTATGCTCGTCCTTAGCTTCTTACTTCAGACACTTGGGGACTTTTAGGTTCTGGTTTCATAGCAGTCTCCAGGCTTAAGAATCATCTCAATTTCTAGATTGCTGTGTTTAGTGGAAATTGGAATAAAGGTTAGTTTTAATAATAGACTATATGATACATGCTTCATGTTGCTTTAGTGTTTCTATAACTACTTTGACTTCCTTCAGTTCCTGTTGGGAAGGTGTACCTGGTATCCAGTCCCTTTGTTTCCTAACTGAGCAGTGGAGGTCCTTGGTCACCATTGTTAGTGAGATAAAGGACCAGTGACCCTCTTAAATGAGGGACCTTATGCTGCCTTTTTTTAGAGTGTGCAGTGTGTTTGTTTACTGAGATACAGAAGAGTTTTGAAGCAGGAAGTAAGTAGAAATTTATGACCTCACTTGTGTTTGGATAAGGCACTGAGCCTTTCTGAGGCTCCTACTCGTCTGAGGAAAGACTTAGGGACTGAGTGAGATGCAGCTCTAAATACCAGATTCCCAGATCATTGCACTTGGCCATAATAACCAGGGTGAGAAACACATGGGAAGATTTGTTCTCAAAACTTCATGCCTACGTGAGGTGGCAGCAGTGGTGTAAAGTACACTTAGGCCCTTGCAAGAGGGTTTTGAAATAGCTTGTTTTAGACAGTGCTTTTTCCTAGGTTACCCCTTAAACATCCATGGCTGTTTAAATTAGGTTACCTTAAGACTTTTTAAAGTATAATTGAGACAGAGTCTCCTGTGGTCCTGGCTGGACTGGGACTCAAAGATTTGCCTGCCTCTGCCTTTCTAGTGCTAAAGTTAAAGGTGTGTGTCATCACACTTGGTTTACAGGGCTGACTGGCTTGCTCATTCATTCATTGATTCATTGATTGATTGATTGATTCATTCATTCAGGCAAGGTCGTGTGTAGAGCCTTGACTTGTCTGGGACTGTGTAAATCAGGCTGCAACTTGTAGAGATGCACCTGCTTCTGCTTCCCTAGTAGTGGGATTAAAGGTGTGAGCCACTACTCATAGCTTTACAAGGCTATTTGTTTATTTAATTTATTATTAAAAGGGTTTCTCTGTGTAATAGCCCTGGGTGTCCTGGAACTCACTGTATAGACCAGGCTGGCTTCAAACTTACAGAGCTCTTTATGCCTCTGCCTACCAAGTGCTAGGATTAAAAGCATGTGCCACCACTGCCCTGCACAAGGCTTTTTAAATTTAAAGGATATGTGGTTTCTATTTTACTTAAAACATTTATTATTGTTTTTGTTTTGAGACAGGGTCTCACTGTATTCTTAAGGTTGACCTCAAACCCACTGTGTGTACCAATTGGCCTCCAACTCAAAATCTTCATGCCCTTGCCTCCCTTTTGCTGGGATTAAACTCATGTGCCACCACATCTGGCTATTTTTATTTTTAATTACGTGTGTGTATGAGTGTGGGTATGTGCACATGTGTGAAAGTGCTGGAGGAGGCTAGAGATGTTAGATCCCCTGAAGCCACAGCTAACAGGCAGTCATGAGCCTTGGACATGTGTGCTGGGAACTGAACTTGGGTCTTTGGAAGAGCAGTATTTACTGCTAAGTCATCTCCAGCCTGAATATGTGATCTATAAAGCCTCTGTTTTTAAAGTGTTTACCCACCTTACGTTGCTTAGGATTCACACATTTCCTTACTACCCTGACTTGTGTAACTGTATTTATTGCTGTGAGGTTTCCTTTGTTGAGGAGATGCACACAGAGAACGGGTAATTGGAGACCTTGCTTAAGTTAGGGAGTTTCTCATGTTGAGGTTTCTCATGATTGAGATGACACTTTGAGTTCTTTGTCACCCCTCACAATTGAAGAGTTTTTCTGTTTCCTGTAAATTAGGTTTGTCCTATGAGCAAGTCTCCATATGTGGATCCTCAGAAATCTGGGCATGAAGTCTGGGAAGAATTTTCAATGAGTTTCACACCGGCAGTGAAGGAAGTGGTGGAATTTGCGAAACGCATTCCCGGGTTCCGAGATCTGTCTCAACATGATCAGGTCAACCTTTTAAAAGCTGGCACTTTTGAGGTAGGTTTTGTTTATTCTGACTGTTGACCCAAAGCCCACCTGCCTACCTTGTTTTTTTTTTTTTTGTTGTTGTTTTCTTTTCTAAATAAATGTTTATAGTTCAGAGTCTCTAACAAAGCAATGACTCTCCAAGGGCTCTGAAGAAAGGATAGGTGCATTGAGCTTCTTGGGACAGGAAGTGTTGAACTCCACCCAGCATGTGAGTTCCAAATTCTCGTGGTGGTTTTAGGTGTAGTTTTACTGGTTTTTTGTTTAGTGTTAGACGCTTAAAAGCTGAGTCTGGTGTTTAATACATTCAATACAGAAGAATGGGCTGGGTTTGGTGGTGCATGCCTTTAGTCTCTGCTTTCAGAAGGCAGAGGCAGAACCAGGTGGATCTCTTGAGTTCCAGGAAAGCCAGGTTACATGAGGCTCTGTGTCTCCAAAACACACACCAAAATCTGAGAAAGGAGACTAGAATAGGGTTTTACTTTGAGGAGATTGTAGGCTTTTTAGGGGCTCAGTAGATACCCTTTTGCTGCCCTTTCTAGAGTTCTTGACTGCTTGTTTTCATCATTGTTTTTGAGGAAGAGTCTGTGTAGCCTAGAATGCCTCAAATGCTGTAGGTACCATCTCTGCCTCCTACTTGGTAGAGTTAGAGGTGTGCCATGATGCTCTGCTTTCCCCACTCTCCATTTCAGCATCTCTGGCAGAGATGCTTTGTTTCTGCACTTGGACTGCCATGGCTGCCTGTTGTGTAGGTGGGCTGGCAACTGGTGGCTTCTAGGTGGGAGCTCTGAAATATGAGGGACAGTAAGAAGTGAACATCTAGTGGCCACACTTCTGAACTCTGAGCAGTGTGAGAATAGACCAAACATATATTGACTATCCCCTGGTGAGTCCTACATAACTAAACTGTAAGGTACTCTTGGTGTTAAGTGCTGACCACAGAAGCTTTTGCGTCAGGCTCTGCTTCCTAGGCCGCCTGAACTAGAACATAGAAGCACCATTTTGATAATAAACCATCCATAGAGTAATCGAGTAGCAACAAAGGTTGGGCCTTTCAGTGTAAAGGAATACAGTGAGACCTAAGTTGTCAAGTCAAAAGGAAGTCAGAGGTTGACTCAGATTTGGCTTGGGAGAGGAACTTGTGACCCAGAGAGGTGAAGAGACTTTTGGACTTCAACATGGGTCCTGGGCTTCAAGATTTATGTTTCTTCCACCTTCTGACTATTCTCCAAAGCAATTGGTACGATTATCACAGGAGATATCACTTCTTTTAAATTGAGCAATCCACCTTTGCTTAGGGCCTTATAGAAGAAAGTGCAGTGCATCTTCCCTTGTAAAAGAGACATAGACAGTAATAGTGTCAGAGAGTGGGTGGGGGGAATGCCTTAGTTGTGAGATAGAGGCATTGACTGGCTTGAGTCACTTGCTGTGATGGCTGTCTTAGGTGTAGACTCTGGGTCTAAGTAGAGCTTGTGTGCTGTTTTCCTTGGCTGCCTTTGGTATTTTGAGTGATACTCCGTTGAAATAGGATTTCCCTCAGGGCATAGAGAGAAACCTGAAACATGCTTGGGACCCTGAAGAGTTTCTTAAATACCTTTGGTCAGACTCCATTTATTAGTTCATTGTTCACTTTAATTTTATATTTGCATTTCTGAATGTTTGCTTATAGGGGTTCAGTCTTTAACAACTTGTCATTGCTATCTAGACTTTCTTCTGATGTTGGGATATTTATTGCTTTTGTGGAGAGTTTGCCTTTAAAGTGGTTCTCGATATAAATTCAGTTTCTCCTTTATAAAGTTTCTTTTATAGGTAGATGTTTCTTAACTGACATGAATAGTTACATCTTAGTTTTCTGAATGAACTTCTCTAAATACGTTTGAATTTTCTGCCTTCCAGGTTCTGATGGTACGATTTGCTTCATTATTTGATGCAAAGGAGCGGACTGTCACCTTTCTAAGTGGGAAGAAGTACAGTGTGGATGACCTGCACTCAATGGGAGCAGGGGATCTACTCAGCTCTATGTTTGAGTTTAGTGAGAAGCTGAATGCCCTCCAGCTCAGTGATGAGGAGATGAGCTTGTTCACAGCGGTGGTTCTGGTATCTGCAGGTAAGCAGGCTGGCTCAAGTCTTCATCCTCTGTGCCTCAGATTCTACACCCTGTCAGAAAAAAGGGTTGTCTAATGTGAACTGACTATGGGGTTACTTGCTGTTTGAATTGAGTGACAGGATGTCTGAGTCCTTACGTGGTGTTTCTTCATGACTCACAGTGATGTTCCCAGTTTCTCTGGCACCTTTCATCTAGGTTAACAAGTTCCTCGCAAGGTATCTCATTCAGATAGTAGCCATTAAGGTGCACGTTGCCCCTCTCCACGGCCACATTTTATTTTTTATATGGAAACCAGTAAGTCTAGCCCTCCTGTTTTCTTTTTTCTTTTTCTTTTTTTGTTTTTCAAGACAGGGTTTCTCTGTGGCTTTGGAGCCTGTCCTGGAACTAGCTCTTGTAGACCAGGCTGGTCTGGAACTCACAGAGATCTGCCTGCCTCTGCCTCCCGAGTGCTGGGATTAAAGACGTGCACCCGGCAACCAGCCCTCCTGTTTTCTCTTCAGCACAGTGGCTGTACCTTAACCTACTGCTATTTCATCCAGCAATTATGACTCTGTTACCGGGCTGCTTTTCTGGTAGAGTCCTGTAGCCTGATGGGAGTTCTGTCCCTGCAGGCATTAGTTCTGCTGCTGCTGCTGCTGCTAAAGATAGCTTTAACTAAATCTCTATCGTTCCTTTTATAAATAGTTTCAAGATTCAAACGCTGGGGTGAAAACCTGCTAGCTCAGAGAGGTTGAGTAGCACCTAGCTAACATCTTCTCCTTGCTGCCATCTACTTCTGGTGCATCTCTATCTTCCAGGTGCCCTCTATGCTCTATGATTACTTTCTGTCAACTAGTTGCTAATTCAGCCTCCAGACCCAAGGTTAATTTTGTTTAAGTAATACAAATGCTAACTTGCAATTCACAGTGTGATTGAGTATTCCCTCCACACCCTCTCAAGAAGGGACAGTACGAGGTGTGAATAGTAGAGTAGGGACTCTACTGGGCATGGAGGTGGGGATGTGGTCCATACGTGGTAAGGGATATCTCTGCACTACATTATTTTATCTTGCCAGTTAGAAGTAGGGAAGTTAGCATCCAGTTTAAGTGCTGAGAAACTCTGGATTGGAGAGATGGCTCAGCAGTAAAGAACAATGGTTGCTCTTCCAGAGAACTAGGTTGATTCCTAGTATTAATGCAGTGGCTCACAACCATCTGTAACTCCAGTTCAAGGGGATCCAGTGGGTCTTCTGGACTCCTCAGCGTCAGGCATGCAGATGGTGCACAGACATACTTGCAAGCAACCCATATACATTAGAAAAAAAGAAAAATCAAAACTCTAAACTTGTTTGAACAAAATTCCAACTACTAAAGAATTCTGATTTACCAAATATGAGATACATGCAGAATAAGCAAAAATATTTCATTGAAAATTCTTTTTTTTTTTTTTTTTTTTAATTTGAGGTAGGGTATCTTTGTTGTTCTGGAACTTGCTTAGTAGTCTAGCCTAGGCTTGAACTCAGAGATTCACTTGCCTCTGCGTCTCAGGTGCTGGAGTTATGTGCTACCATGCCTGGCTGAGAATTTTTACAGTTTTAAGTTTGTGTTTATGATAGTATATAAAACCCTATTTTGAATTTGGTGCTGATCAGTAAGTAAGAATATTTATTGCTAATATGTCCTTCCCTTCACACGTCTTTTTTCCTTACTTCCCATTAGATCGGTCTGGAATTGAAAATGTCAACTCAGTGGAAGCTTTGCAAGAAACGCTCATCCGTGCACTAAGGACCTTAATAATGAAAAACCATCCCAATGAAGCCTCCATTTTTACAAAATTACTTCTAAAGTTGCCAGATCTTCGATCTTTAAACAACATGCACTCTGAGGAACTCTTGGCCTTTAAAGTTCACCCGTAAGGCCTTGGGGTGTGAACTGATGCTAACTGTACATTTTGTGCTAATATGCTTATTTATATGTGTATACCATATGTGGAATTAGAAAAGACCTTAGACAGTGCCAGGTCCTGGGCTGTCTCTGTAGTCAGTTACCAGTAGCTGTTTGGATGAGAACTCTATTGCCGTGTTAGACATTGGCTCTTGCTCCCCTGTAGACCAATCAGCTGTGTTGTACTTAGATTGGAGAAGTAACACTGAGTTATAATCACACTGAATGTTAGACTTTTTCATCTGCCAAAGCCAAAATACCATTTGATCTCCCTGTCGTATAAATCTAACACACATTGCAGATACAGGAGGACTTAGACATTAGCCCTGTATACTGAGAATCCTGCTGTCCCACAAGACTGAAATGTGGTAAGGGAGATTGAAAGCCAAGAGGTCTTACGTGTTTGGATTTTGCTTTACCACTGTCAAAGTGCATGGTCTTGGTAGTCCCTGGGTTGTGGAAAATGATAATTGATAGTATCCCGTCTCATAGAGATACTGAAAAATATCCATGAAGAATATTACCTCTTGGGAGATAGGCACTATGTAAATAAGGTAAAGTTTTTATTATAATTGCTCATAATATTCTTGTCTTATTTCTAAGCATTTCTTGGAAACTTGTTTGACAGTCCACACCAATCTGTTCAGGGTTCCTGCTCAAGTGGGGAACCCTACTGATAAACACATATTCCAGGTTTATGAACACCTCAGATAGTATGTGTACATAGTGTGTATGTGAATATAATTATATATAAAATCTTACTTCACAATATTTTAAACTGTGAAGAACTTTATCATACAATAAACTTAAACAAGAGGTGTCAAGGACCCAAATTAGGTGCGTTTTACCTGCTGCTGCTGATGTATAACCTTTGCTTTACAATCTTTAGGTGGTAGAATACTGAAATTATGCTCTTTTTGTTTAAGCAACATTTAATGTAAAAATGTGATGGGCAGTCAGATCCAGATTTCAGAAAAGGACTTGTAGAATAGTACATCTTTGGTGCAGAGCCTGCAGGTAAAGGTACTAAGTGTTTCTGAGCATTTCAGCTTTGTCCCTGTGCTGATAGAGGTGGTATTGCTGCCTTTTACCTGCTGCGGGTGAATGGAAGATTGGAATTCTATGTGGAGGATGGAGTTTTGTTTAAGGAAACTTCATTACTCTGTTGGCACGTCTGTGCCAAGTCCAGTTTTCTTCTTTCCCTAAATAACACTCTAGGGATTTTGTCAAATTAGGTATAATACGATTGGAAAAATGGGTGACCTACATACAGGATTAAAGCTCATGGTAGGAAAGATAGCCAAAGTCGAAGATTCCTGAACATTTTTCCCTCCTGGAAAATAGCAATTAATCATATTTTTTGGGTAAAATGACTTTCTGTATAATGTTCGGATTGTGTAATTGTAAAGATGTTAAGAGTATGCTTTACTATTTGAAGCCTGTTACTTTTGTGACATGTAATCAAAATGCCTTATTTTGTTGTCTTAACTTGTTGCTGAATTTCTGTGGCACAGTTAAGAGAGCTTGAAAAAGATAAACCCTTGTTATCAAAGAGGAAAGCTGATGGTGTGTCTGTCATACAGTAGGGACCATAACTGCTGTTTACCTTCAGTGGGTATGGCTTTCATGGGATATATAACTAGGTTTTGTGAATCCTTTACGTTAGCATTATCCTTTTATATTTTTTTTCTAGAATAAACAAATGCATAGTTTTCTTCTGTGGGGGATAGAGAGCTTTTTGAAGTAATACTGAAAACCTCAAAGATTATGTTGATTCATCATTTTTGCCTTTGATGTAAGTGTCTTTATAACATGTATCTTTAAAGTAGTTAAGTCTTTGGGAATATGTAACTAGAACTGTTAGTATTGCTTGTAATGCTTTAGTTAGGGTTCGTATATACATGTGCACACCTGAATATAAGCATGTAGATTTGCATTTTGTCTCGTAAACTTTTATTTCAATAAATTCTTCCTGTAGTAGTGGGAAACAAAAATCCATAGTTCATATGCCACATGTAGTATTTCTGTATTTGAAAACTGCCCAAATACGAGCGTTTTAATTCTAAATTAAACTAGCAGCCTAATACAAGCACACCCTTTGATTGAGTCATGGTTAAACAATTGACATCAGCCAGATATAGGGAACTTCTGAGTCAGTGGGACACTGTTGATAATTAATAATGTACTGTATGAATTAAGTGATGTGTAAACTCTGACTTTATGGTTCAAGGTTAAAATATGGGCATTATCTCACCTGACTGGCATTATAGATGAACTTTTTTTTTTTTTCTGTGCTTTTAGTGTGTCTTTATGTGATCTGAGAGAATTCCAGCTTTCAGAGAGTGGTAGCTGAGGGAAAGGAGATACATTTTGGGATAGTTTGTTCTCATGGTGATGGTTTAATTGCAGATTAAAAAGTTTGAAGAGTATTTCAGTAGATTAGTGTATAGATTTTATATCTAAATTCTAAGAACCGTTGTGATTGGGTCAGAACTGATGTGTGTTATGTGAACATTGCAAGGCAGAACTGTGAGAGGAGCTCAGATAGATGTATTCCTGTGCACGGAGCAAACACCTGTCTCAATTGTTCATTCTCTTTTTGCAATATAAAGTTTGCTGAATGTATAAGAAAAGAGTTTATTGTTTTGCTCTCTGTTCCCCTAGCAGACCCAATCCCTCAGGCTCACCCCTAGTGCTGCAACAGAACTCCAGCTGCAGCCTCCCTTTCCCCCATCCACACTTCCTGTAGATTTCACAGAACATCTTTTCCTACACTCCTTCCCTCAATTGTATCCGAGCCCACAGCTCAGGCTGTAGGCTGCTTGTAGACTTTCTCTGCTCTTTCTGTTTCCTCAGCAGACCCAATCCGTCAGGCTCATCCTAGCTGCAGCCTTCCTTCCTCCCTGTCTGTGCTTCCTGTGGATCCCAGATAGCATCCCATCCTGAACTCCCAGAAATCAAAGTCTACACCTATAATCACCCTAAACCCAGATGCTTAAGGATAAGTTTCCACCAGAACCCAGCTGTTGTGCCACAGCGGGCCCCAACAGCTGAAGCGCACACAGACTTTAAAACCACCTATATGAAGGTGATAGAGGTCTTTAAAGAGGAAATGAATAAATCCCTTAAAGCTGGGAAAACACAGCATTTAGACAAAGTGAGTAAATACCTTAAAGCCAAGAAAAACAGTTGAAGAAAACAAATTCTTTCAAGACCTGGAAGTGGAAATAGAGGCAATAAATAAAACACAAACTGAGGGACTTGTGGAAATGAAAAATTTAAGAATTTGAGCAGGGACTATAGAAGCAAACTTCACCAACTGAATATAAGATAGAAGAGAGAATCTAAGACATTGAAATATATGATAGAAGACTGTCATATTGACTAAAGAAAATGTTAAATTTAAAAGTTTCCTGATGCAAAACATCCAGCATATCTGGTACACTATAAAATGACCAAACTTAAGACTATTAGAATTAGCATAAAGAGAATTCCTGCTCAAAGCTCAGAAAATATTTTCGGCACAATCAGAAGAAAATTTTCCTAACCTTAAAAAGGAGATGCTCATAAAGGTACAAGAAGCATACAGAACACTGAGTGGATTGGGCCAGAAAAGAAAGTCTCCTGGCCACACAATAATAAAAGTTAAATGTACAGAACAAAGCAAAATTACAAAAAGCTGCAAGGGAAAAAGAGCAAGTAACATAAAGGCAGGCCAATTAGAATTATACTTCTCAATGGAGACTCTATAATAAGCCAGAAGGGTTTGTGCAAATGTGTTCAGAGTCCACAGATGCCAGTCCAGACTACTATACCCAGCCAAAGTTTAAATCACCATAGATGGGGTAAATAAGATACTCCATGTTAAAGTCTATTTTTTTATTATTATTATTTTTTCTTTTTCGAGACAGGGTTTCTCTGTCGTTTTGGAGCCTGTCCTGGAACTAGCTCTTGTAGACCAGGCTGGTCTCGAACTCACAGAGATCCGTCTGCCTCTGCCTCCCGAGTGCTGGGATTAAAGGCGTGCGCCACCACCGCCCGGCTTAAAGTCAATTTTAAACAATATCAATGAATACAGGAGGTGGTAGATGGTAAACTCGCACCTAAGGAGGTTAGCTATACCCATAACACCGGAAATAATCACACTAGCAAAACCAAAAGAGGAGAAGCATATGCATACCTACCACTACCACAACCAAGTAGGAACAGGAATCAACAATCTTTGGTATCTCAATATCAATGGTCTCAATTCTCCAGTAAAAAGACTCATACTAACAGAGTGGATGCAACAACCATTCAGCCTGTTCCATTCAAGAAACACCTCAACACCAAGGATGGATACTACTTCAGGGTGAAGGGTTGGAAAAAGATCACCCAAGCAAGTGGACCTAAGAAGCGAGCATTTTTAGTATCTAAGAAAATAGACTTCAAAACTAGTAAGAGATGGGGAAGGATACTACATACTAATTAAAGGAAAATTCCACCAGAGTGACATTTCATTTCTTAGTATCTATACCCCAAACACAAGAGCATCCACTTTTGTAAAAGAAACACTACTATATCCTAAATCACACACTGATAGTGGGAGACTTTAACACCCTATTCTCATCAATGGGCGGGTCATCCAGACAAAAGTTGAACATAAATACTGGAGCTAGCAGACTAAACCAAATGAACCTAATAGATATTTGACCCAAACACAAAAGCATATAACTTCTCAGTACATTATAGAACTTTGTCCAAAACTGACCACATACTCAGTTACAAAGCAAGTCTCAACAGACACAAGAAGTTTGAAGTAATTCCTTGCCTCCTGTCAGACCACTGCAGACTAAGGATTGATATCAACAACAGAAACAACAGAAAGCTTACCAACTCATGGAAACTGAACAGCTCTACTGAAAAATGGGTCAAGACAAATTAAAAACTGTCTAGAATTAAATGAAAATGAATCAAAGCTTACCAAAACTTATGGGACACATGAAATTGGTGCTATGAGTGAAGTTCATAGCACTTTGTGCCTACATAAAAAAATGAGATATCAAAACCCTGTCTCGAAAAAAACCAAAAAAAAAAATGAGATATGCTAGTAACACAACTGAAAGCTCTAGAACAAAAAAGTAAATATTCAAGAGGAGTAGATGGCAAGAAATGGTCAAATGCAGGACTGAAATCAGTAAAATAGAAACAGAACAATACAGGGAATCAATGAAACAGGTGGTTTTTTTGAGAAGATCAACAAGATAAACCCTATTCAGACTAATTAAAAGAGATACAAATTGATAAAATCAGAAATGAAAAGGGGAGCATAACAGTAGAGACCAAGGAAATTCAGAGACTCATAAGGACATATTTTAAAAACATACTCCACAAAAATTGGGAAATCTAAAAGAAATGAGTAATTAACTCCATAGGTACTACTTTATCCAAGTTAACTCAAGGTCAGATAAATCATTTTAAATAGCCCTATAACCCCTAGTGAAATAGAAGCTGTCTTCTACAAAACAAAGAGCAAACAAACAAAAAACAACCCAGGGCAAGATGGTTTTAGTACAGAAGTCTACCAGACTTTCAAAGAAGAGCTAATAACCAGTACTACTCAAATTATTCTAGAAAATAGAAACGAAATATTGCCCAATTTGAGGCCACAATCACCCTAACACACCCACTCTGACAGTTAGAACTTCCACGAAAACACCAAGCTAACAGCTGTAACATACACAGAGGGCCTGGTGCAGATCTGTGCAGGCTCTGTGTTTGTTGATTCAGTCTCTGTAAGCCCATAAAGAACTCTAGAAGCTACATACCAGAAAACCAAATAACCCAATTAAAAAGTGGGGTACAGGGGACTGGAGAGATGGCTCAGTGGTTAAGAGCATTGCCTGCTCTTCCAAAGGTTCTGAGTTCAATTCCCAGCAACCACATGGTGGCTCACAACCATCTTTAATAAGGTCTGGTGCCCTCTTCTGGCCTACAGACATACACACAGAAATTTGTATACATAATAAAGAAATAAATAAAAAAAATAAAAAAAAGTGGGGTACAGATCTAAACAATTCTCAAAAGAGGAATTTTAAATGACTGAGAAACACTTAAAGAAGTGTTCAACACCTTTAGCAGGGACATGTAAATCAAAATGATTGTGAGATTTTATCTTATACCTGTATGAATGGCTAAGATCAAAATCACAAATACCAGCTCACACAGGACTGTGGAGTAAGGGGAAAACTCCTCCATTGCTGCTGGGAGTACAAATTGTACAGCCCCCATGGAAATTTATATGGCAGTTCCTCAGAAAATTGAGACTTGATCTGCTTCAAGAACCAGCTACACCACTCTTAGTTGCACAACCAAAGGATGCTCCATTCTACCAGAAGGACATGTGCTCAACCAGGTTTATTGCAACTTTATTCATAATAGCCAGAAGCTGGAAACAGCCTAGATGTCCCTAAATGGATAAAGAAAATGTGGTGCATTTACATAATGGAGTATTACTCAAGTGTTAAAAACAATGACACTAAATTTGTAAGCAAATTTCATGGAACTTGAAAAAAAATCATCCTGAGTGAGGAAACCCAAACATAGAAAGACAAATGGGGTATTATTCACATGTAAGTGGACATTTGCCATTAAGTAAATGATAACCAACTATAATCCACAGACTCAGCAGGATTAGGTCAAGGAGGGTGCTGGGGTGGGAGGGAAGCATGGGAGGGAGAAATAGATTCTGTGGGTGGACTTGGGATGGGAGTAGGAGGGATCAGGTAGGGTTGGAGATGGGATGGGGGAGAATTCAAGGAGAGACAGCAGGAATTGGGGGACATTTGGAGGGTGGTGTGGAAACCCATTTGCAATGGAAACTTCCTCAAATCTATGAGGGTGACCCTAGTGAGGACTCCTAGTAATGGGGTATAGAAAGTCTGACTGAACTAGTTGTTTCTTGTAGCCAGGCAAGTCTCCCAGCGGTGGAACTGGGTTACATTTGGTTGAGCTGTTGGCCAAGGGGATCCCTAAGCGGCCCAGACTGATGCTAGGACAGAGGGTCACTCTCTGAAAACTGACAGCAGGGGCCCATTGCCAAGGACAACATCCACATGGCTCATTGGGCAGAGAGCTTGATCTGGTGCCTGCATGGAGCCTTCATCCCTAGTTCTAGTCTCTGTGGTATGGGAAGGTACTCTGCAGACTATAGGAAGAGAGACCTGGACACCAACCCAGCCACAAACCTTCCATCTATTGGGGCAATGGTGGCATAGAACTTGTGGGAGGGGCCAGTCAATGTCTGATTAAACTTGAGGCCCACTCCATGGGAGGGAGCCCATGCCCAACACTGCTTGGATGACGAGAATGGGTAACCCAGAGACCTATGGTAGAACCAAAAAAACTGGTCTAAAAAAATTAATGAAATGATTTTTAATGATATTCTGCTATACTCATAGATGGGTACTTTGTCCAGTCATCAGCAGAGAGGCTTCCTCAGGCAGCAGATGGGAGCAGAAACAAACCCACAGCTAGACATTATTAGGTGAGGAAGTCTAAATTGGAGGTTCAGGGAACCCCAAGGAAGAGAAGGTGGAAAGATCGTAGGAGTTAGAGGGATGGAGGACACCAAGAGAGTATGACTTCCTCAATCCACCAAGCAGAGCACTTAGGAATTGTGGCATATTTTTGTTTGTTTGTTTGTTTGTTAATTTTTTTTTTTTTTGGTTTTTTGAGACAGGGTTTCTCTGTGGTTTTGGAGCCTGTCCTGGAACTAGCTCTTGTAGACCAGGCTGGTCTCGAACTCACAGAGATCTGCCTACCTCTGCCTCCCGAGTGCTGGGATTAAAGGCGTGCGCCACCAACGCCCGGCTTAATTTTTTTTTTTTTTTGAGCCAAGGTTTCTCTGTAGCTTTGATGCCTGTCCTGGTACTAGCTCTTGTAGACCAGGCTGGCCTCAAACTCACAGAGATCCCGCCTGCCTCTGCCTCCCGAATGCTGGGATTAAGGCGTGCACCACCACCGCCCAGCTGAATTGTGGCATATTTTGATTGTATCTGATGCTCCTGACTGCCAACAAAGTTTACCTTGAATCAGAGGATGGAGTTAACTACTAGCTGACCAGAATGTGCCATAAAGGTTTTGGAGGACCCAGGACATATAGAGAGACACAGGAAGTAGTAGTAGGAAGGGGTTTGGAAAGATTCGCAGCCCTTTTGTATGGAGGAAGGAGAGAGAGGAGGTAACTGGTGACTTCTCTGCTGCTTCTCTGATCAAACAGTTTTCACCCCAATAGCTGACTCCTGAGTTTTATTTAATAATAGAACAATATAAATAATTGCTTGACTTCTGGGCTCACAGCGACTGAATCAACAAACACAGAGCCTGCACAAATCTGCACCAGGCCCTCTGTGTATATGCTATGGCTGTTAGCTTGATGTTTTGGTGGGACTTCTAATAGTGGGGAGCCCTGTGCCTCTGACTCTTTGGCCTGCTCTTAGGACTCTTTTTTTTTTTTTTTTTTGGTTTTTCGAGACAGGGTTTCTCTGTGGTTTTGGAGCCTGTCCTGGAACTCTCTTTGTAGACCAGGCTGGCCTCGAATTCACAGAGATCCACCTGCCTCTGCCTCCCGAGTGCTGGGATTAAAGGCGTGCGCCACCACCGCCCGGCTCTTAGGACTCTTTTCCTCCTGTTGGATAACCTACATATGAGGGCTTTTTCCTTGTCTTATTGTATTTCTGTTGTTGTGTTGAGTTGTTGTCTTGGAGGCCTGCTGTTTTCTGAAGGGAGACAGAGTGGGGACCGTTACCGAAAGCTACAGCTGATCAAAAGGCAGAGTTGTGGCGCGAGCCCAGTCCCAGTGGGTTTAAATACAAAACAACTCTCCACACTGAAGGCCCAGAGAACGCTGTGGAAGAGGGGATGGCAAGATTGTTAAGAGGCAAGACACCAGGGAGTTTGGCAGTGCGATCGTGTCACCAAAGGATGTCAGAAGCTACACTTGGAAATTCTCACCAACACGAGTGCCTAAACATGCGTTAACAAGGAAAACAGTAGACAAGCCAGAGTGGGTGGTGATAAGCCCAGGAGGCCTCAACCCCAAACATGAAACTACAGGCAAACTAGGGAATGCCAGAAATGGGAGAACTAGGTTTCTCCAGGGAAATGCACACCAATGGATTATCTAATACCAATGATCAGCCCTAAGCACACATAACACTGTATAGACCGAGCAGGTTGTATATATGAAAAAAGAGGCCACGACGTCGAAGGAGAGCAAGGAGAGGTGTATGGCAGAGCTTAGAGGGCAGGGACAGAAGGGGAATGATGTAATTATAAACTCTAAAAGACCCACTAAAGCCAAAACCAAACACGCAGAGAAGCCCGCTCCTAGAAAGTTATTGAGAAGACTCTCTACTTTCTCCAGATGGAAAGAATAGTTCCAGCCGGAGCTGTACCTCTATGGAGGCGTGGCATCATTTATCTTTCCTGTTTTACGGAAACACCTACTGAGGTGGCCTCAGAGGTACTTTCCTGACCATCAGCCCCGCACAGTCCACTTAATTCGTAACCCCTGTGGGCTGCAAACCCTGGGCTGTCCAGCTGTAGGCACGGGGGCTGAGATCAAGAGCTCATCCCACGACGGCAATTGCATGCAAGTGTTTTCAAGTGGAGACTGTTCTCTATTTAAAAAAAAAATAGAAGAAAACCTTTCACCCCATATGTTACAAACAATTCAGTAAAAGGCATGAGAGCTGGCTAATTACAAGTTGAGCATGGTGCATGGTGTAGTTAAATCCGCTTTTATTAGGAACTGGAATATGCCAACACGGTGCTAGTCCTTGTTAAGCTCACGGGGAAGGCTGCACCCAGCTGACTGGGTAGAAAGATGAGAGGTTTGTAAGATGTCTAAACAGTGACATTTCAGTTTTTTTTAACCTTAATCTTCATGGTTTATGACAAACTTTAAAACTTTAAAAGCCTCCCGTGCAGGCTTGAGACAAGGAGAGAGAAGGCAGGCTGGCCAGAAGGACATCATCCGAACCATGGCTCCATGGCTCCCATCACAACCTCAGTGGACCCACACACATCTGTGCATGGCTGTTTCTAACCGAGGTTCACAATAGCCCCAGGTCACAGTGATCACAAGCAGAGGAGCAGAGGAGCCGATGTCCTCTTAACCCACAAGGTGTCTGTGAACCTTACGTCCACGGCCCGGTGCTGCTGGCTGAGGAAAACCTGCTTTTCCAGCATTCCCAGGGAAAGCAGCAGCTGGCTTCCAGAACCGGGTTCTTCACACGTCCTTCTGGTAACAAGCAGACCAGATCAGCCAGTGAACACCGTGTACTGTGTAAACAGTTCATATAGTGTCTAAAAAAACGTCAAGGCCAGCCTGCACAGAGAGACGTCCACGAGGCGCCACCATAGAAAGCAAAGCATTCACATTCCAGTTGGTAGATAAGGATGTGAAGTCAGAAGGAGTGGTATCAGGACGGCCACACCAGCAAGTGCTTCAGGGCACATAACCTAGCATCCCGTGGTAGCTCGTGACCACCTGTACTCCAGTGGGAATGCACAGGCACTGCACACACACACACACACACACACACACACACACACACACACACACACACACACACACACACACACACACACACACACACGGCGCACGTATATACACACAGGCGTAACACTCATGAAGTAAAAATCTAAAAATGTAAGCAAGTGGACTGGGGTTCAGATCCCTAGAACCCACTTAAATGCCAGGTAGGCATGGAGGCTCACCTGTAATTTGAGACTCAGAAGGCAAAGACAGGGGATTTCCCTAGAAAAGCTTGCTAGCAAGACACCTGGTGAGCTCTGGGTTTGCTGGACAGACCCTGCCTCAAATAAGAAAGTAGAAGAGAGATTGAAGAGGAATCCTGCTTTGGCCTGATACATACATGCAGACATGAATGTACACACATTCGTTCCCACTCGTGTACACCAATTTTAGCAACAGGGAGAAAAGGCTTGAATGGCGAGTACTTGGCTGGGCTTTTCACAAAAGGAGGCCCGCTATCAAGGAGTCAACCCTATGGGCTGCTAAGGCTAGGGCAGCGCTAATTGTTAATTCTCAGTTTCCCAGCAGGCGGCGCTCCAGCACCAGGGAATTCATTGCGGGTTACAATTCGGAGAACCGAGGCCGGTTTGGGTTAATGTTTGTTTTTCAGGCTAAAAGGGAAAGCTGTTAGGAAAAATAAACAGTTTATCAGGCGTCGCAACAGCGGCGTTTGAGGGAAAGACAAGCTGTCGCTTCAAGGACAGGAAAGAAGGTCCCTGCACGAGTGATTGCTGAGCCGCCAGTAAGCAGGGTTTGTAAAAACAAAACCCACCAAAACTCGAGAGGAGGAAGAAAAACAAAACGTTGAAAATCAGAGGGAAGATGAGAGAAACAGAGGACTGTAGAGACCGTCCGCAGGTCTGGGTGGAGCCGGGGAGCCGTGGGGGAGCAACGCTTCGGAAAAGAGGAGTTTGACCTTGCTGGGCACTCAGGTTGCCCGACTAGTCTGTCGTACTGGCGGCTGCGCAGGCCACTAGGTCAAGTTCAAAGCCTCTAGGGCTGCTTTTGAACTACTTGAGATCCCGGAAACCGGTTAGCAGAATAAGTTAACACAAGGAGACAGAGGAATTGAAATTTTAGTTACTGGGGTTGGGTTCGGAACGGTGAGATTAAGTTATTTATAGCAGAAATGGTTGGATTTGGGGAGTGCCGTTTGTGTGGGCCTGGTGAGGGTTATGGTGATGTCCCCAGAGATGGGCTTTTCTCTTGTGCGTGGCGTTTCTTCAGAACTTTTCTATTAAAAGGGATTCATTTGACTTTTAATTCCAAGTGCAGATGTGTGTCTCTGTGTGGGAATGAGCTGGTGAATGCAGGTGTACCCGGCAGCGGGAAGGGGTCCCAGTCCCCTGGGTTATAGGGCTGTGCATGGCCGTGCCTGGCTTGGCTACTTGCTGCCATGGATTTGAAGTCAGCTCCACAGCAAGAGCTCTCTTCCTTACAGTGCCACCCCCCTGGCTCCAAATTACTAAGCTTTTAATTTAAAAACTTTCAGACTCACAGGAGGAATTCTCATATTATCCCCCCAATGCACTTTTTCTTCTTTCCCTCCCTCCCTCCCTCCCTCCCTCCCTCCCCCCTCCCATTCTTCTTTCTTTCCTCCTTTTGAAAACTTCTTTCCTCTTGGGTAGCTATGGAGGTTAGAGATATTTGGAAGTCTGACCGAAGTTCAGTTTGTTTGGGAAAAGAAACCTAAGCTAAGACAATACCTCCTAAGGTTGTCTTCTAGGTAAGCCCAAGGGGGCATTTTCTTAGTTAGTGATCGATGTGGGAGGCTCACAGCCCACTGTGGGTCCTGGGTTGTCTAAAAAGGCAGGCGGCACGCGAGCTATTAGGAGTAAACCAGTAAGCAAGCAGGGTTCCTTTAGGGTCTCCACCTGAGTTCCCACCTCTAGGGTCTTGCCCGAACTCTCGTTCTGACCCCCTTCACAATGGATTGTAGGCTATGAGATGAAATAAACCTCTCCCCTTAAGTTGCTCTTGGTCGTGTTTCATTATAGTCATCGAAAGCAAACTAAGACACTGTCATCCCCACTGCTGCTACGGACCCCTCCCCCCTATCTTTAATTACACGTCTGTGTCGGTGTGTGGGTGTGAGCCTGTGAGGCAGGTGCCCGTGGAGTCCAGAAGAGGGAGCTGGATCTCCTGGAGCTGGAGTTACTGATGGTTGTGAGCACAGTAGCGGTGGTGAGCTTATAGGCTGTGGGCAAGCGCGTCTTTGATTTTATTAATGAATTTTCAGTCATTTTTCTTGAAAGCTGCACTCATTTCTACTCCTGCTGCCGTGTGCAGTTCTGGGTGCTCCATGTGTCGGGGGACACTTTGTCATTCTGTCTAATTCATTCATTGAAACAGCACATTTCCATGTTTGTCTTTTGAGACAGGGTCTCCCCTCTCCCAGGTTGGTCTCATACTTGCTCTGAAGTGAGAAAGGGTGACGTTGGTACTGACCTCCTTGCCTCCACCCCCTGAGCTGAACCGATGGATCTAGCTCTAGCACTGGGGTTTCGGCCCTTGATTTTCCAGCCTCCACTGAGGCTGTGCATTTTATTTTATTTTTTTTTTTTGGTTTTTCGAGACAGGGTTTCTCTGTGGTTTTGGAGCCTGTCCTGGAACTAGCTCTGTAGACCAGGCTGGTCTCGAACTCACAGAGATCCACCTGCCTCTGCCTCCCGAGTGCTGGGATTAAAGGCGTGCGCCACCACCGCCCGGCGAGGCTGTGCATTTTAGTCTGTGTATTAGGCGTTTCTGTTTTCTCTGAGAAATATCTATATGTGCTTGTTGCCCTCCCCCCCTTGTGGACTTTAAAAATATTTATTGAGTCAGGTGGTGGTGGCACATTTATTTAATCCCAGCACTCGGGAGGCGGTGGCAGGAGGATCTCTGTGAGTTCGAGGCCAGACAGAGCAAGTTCCAGGACAGGCTTCAAAGCTACAGAGAAACCCAGTCTCGGAAAATAAAAAACAAAAACAAAAACAAAAAAAACCCAAACAAAAACAAAACAAGAAAAAAAAGGATTGAACACTGAACTCGCAGAGGGCCAATGTTCAGTTCCCAGAACCATGTAGGAGACAGTTCACAACCTCCAGCAACCCCAACCCCAAGAATTTGAATCTGACATCCTCTTCTGGAACCATGGTTACCTATACTCAAATGCACAACCCCAACACACATACATACCAACACACACATACACACCAACACACATACGTATCAACACAAATACATATACCAACATATACACACCAACATACATACCAACACTCACATAAACACCAACACACAATACATACCAACCAAACACACATACCAACACTCATATCCGTACCAACAAACACACACCAGCACACTCAGACACACACATACCAACACACACATAATTAAAAATAAAACTTTTGCATAAATGAACGAATATCTTTTTTTTTTTTTGGTTTTTTGAGACAGGGTTTCTCTGTAGCTTTTGGAGCCTGTCCTGGAACTAGCTCTTGTAGACCAGGCTGAACAAATATCTTTATTGATTTTATTATTATTATTTTTTAGATAGATTCTCCATGTGTAGCCCGGGCTGGCCTGGGGCTCTTCTGCCTCTGCCTCTAGAGAGCTGGGTCAAAGGTGTGTGCCCAGCCTTCTTCCTGATTCTGAAGTATTCCTTATGCATTCTGCACATTGTATGTTGTCAAGTGTGTCATTCTTTTTTAAAGACGTAATGGTGGGAAGGCCGGTCCCATGAGGGGTAGGGGCAGGGGCGAGTGGGGGTCCTCCAGGCCTCGGTGAGTCCCCTGAGGCCTTGGCCGATCTCCTTGGCTGGTAGGAGACAGACAGATAACATCATGTAGAGATAGTTTGGGTATAGAGTTTATTTAGTGGGTTATGGAGGAGAAAGGAAAGGGTGAAGGGGAGAAGGGGGACGAAGAGAGAGAGAGAG
>NC_022013.1:49429902-49430901 GCF_000317375.1 Microtus ochrogaster | reverse complement strand
GGAGGAGGAGAGGAGTGGGGGGAGGGGGAGAAGGGCGGGAGGAGGGGGAGGGAAATGGGAGGCTGGGAGGAGGCGGAAACTTTTTTTTTCTTTTTCTCAAAAAATTAAAAAAAAAAAAAGTGTCCTGTGCTAAGTGTCTGGCCTGTCACTCTTCATTTCCTCCAGTCTCACTGTTTGGACAGCAGGTCCTGGATCTTTTGGCTCCACCATAAACCTGATAAGAGTCCTTCCTAATTTCCAGGGATTCATTTAAAGTTCTGGTCAGGGTACTTCTTGTTTTTGCCAACGTTGTTATAGATTTAATTATTTAAAAACATTTCTTCTGTCACTTCCAAGGAATTTGGGGGGCGACAGACTGTAGCACATATGTTCACTTTGCCATTTTATCCAATTTAAAGCATTTTATTCATTTATTTAAATTGCAAAATTATATATATGTACACATATTGAATATATGCATACAACATGCTGTTTTGAAAAATGACTAAATTGTGAAATGGCCAAATAATGCTAATTATCTTATTCATTACTTTACACAAATGGCAATATTCAGAAATGCTAATTATCTTATTCATTACCTTACACAAATGGCAATATTCAGAAATGCAACATGTTTTATTAACTAGAGTTATTATGTTACAATTAATTGTTGTTTGTTTGAGACAGGGCCTAACTATGTAGGCCTGACTGTGTGTGTCTCCAAAGTGCTGGCATTAGAGGTGTGTGCTACTGTCCTGGATTTACTTCTCCTGAAGTATTAGTGTTTTTTGAGACAGGATCCTATAACCCAGGCTGAGCCACATTCCCAGCTTCCCCTCCCTCCCTGCGCCCCTAGGTGGTCACAGTCTGTCCTGTGCCTTTTGCTTCCTGACCTCACAGTCTAGGCTAGACAGTAGGATCCTGCGGGTTTGTCTTTTCTGAGCTTCATGCATCTCTAAATTTATTCCCAGATGCACAAATGATAGTACCTCCTTCTTTTTTTTTTTTATTGAGAAAAGG
>NC_022013.1:49420646-49429077 GCF_000317375.1 Microtus ochrogaster | reverse complement strand
AGGGGAAATGGGGAGAGAAAAGGGAGAAGGGGAGGATGGGGGAACTTGGGGAAAAAGGATGATTGGGATAAAGTAAGGTTGGATAGGGGAGCACGTAAGCACAATTCTTAGATAAGGGAGCCACCTTAGGGTTGGCAAGAGACTTGTACCTCCTTCTTTTTGAAACGTCCTTCCTTCTTCCTTTTTTCTTTTGTTTCGAGACTGGGTTTCTCTGTGTAGCCCTGGCTCTGACCGTCCTGGAACTAGCTCTTGTTGCCCAGGCTGGCCTTGAACTCACAGAGATCCACCTGCCTCTCCTCCCGAGTGCTGGGGATTAAATGCGTGCGCTACCACTGCCTGGCTCAAAATTGTTTTCTTTAAAAATCCATTTGTCTGTGAGTTTTTAGAATAACTCCATATCTTTTTGAAATTTATTTTTTATTTTCTAACAGTTTTGTTTTTGCTCATGTGTGTTTTTTTTGAGTGTGTACATGCGCCCATGTTCTCACACATGGGTGTGTGTGTAAAATACTGGAACTGCTGTTTGCTTTTACATACAGGACTCAGTCTACTTGTTGGTTTTTGGGGACCTCTGTGATCTGGGGATGACATTAGCAGGCTGAGCAAACCGTGATGAACAAGCCTGGCTTTCCTTCCTTTACAGTCTCTTTTGACTAGTTTTCCCAGGGCTGTCATTTGCCCTCACTGGCAGATGGCTTGTGGGTCCCGCTTCCCCTCCATAGCCACCCCTGCCAGGGTCTCTGACTTCATGCCTGTACCTGGGTCTGCTCCCTGGCCTGCTTTCCTTCAGCTTCCTTTATAAAGGAAGTTCCCTCTCCTCTGATCTGACGGCATTCCTATTTCCTGGATTCACTGACTTCCCCTGCCTTAGTGGCTCTCCCCTTTTCTCTGGAAACTTCTATTCTTGATGTTCTGGAACACACAAGGATTGTGAGCACCCCTTTGCGTTGCCAGCTCACAAATAATGACACAGAGACTTATGAAAGTTCAGCTTTAGCTTAGGCTTGTCCACTAGCTCTTATAACTTAAGTTAACCATAATTTTTATTAATCTATATTCTGTTAGGTACCACCCATCCTGCTTCTGCCATGTCTCTTGGCGTCTCTTACGCGTCTATATTCATTCCTTACTTCCTCTCTCTCTCTCTCTGCTCAGAAGTCCTGCCAATAACCTGCCTAGCTATTGGCCATTCAGCTCTTTATTAAACCAAGCACAGCACTACATCTTCACACAGTGTACAACTGTCCCACAACACCTCTTTTTACTATGGTGTTCGTCTTCTGTTTATCTCTAGGGAGACCTCCTTGGTTTACTATAAACGAAGGCAGAGCTTTTCTTTTGTCTCGGCCTTCCAGTCCGAAATAATCACATAAAAGCTTATATTAGTTATAGAATACTTGGCCTACAGTTTAGGCTTATTATAAACTAGCTCTTACAACTTAAATTAACCCATTTTTTTTTTTTTTGGTTTTTTGAGACAGGGTTTCTCTGTAGCTTTGGAGCCTGTCCTGGAACTAGCTCTTGCAGACCAGGCTGGCCTCGAACTCACATTTGGCCATGAGGCTTTGTGGCTTTACCTGTTCTCTAGCACAGGTATATATGTGCAACCTCTGGCCATTGGTTCACATCTCCCTGGCTTCGCCCTTCTCCTCTCTGTATTTTTAGTTTGGCTTTCCTGCCTACCTTTATTCTTCCTTGCTATAGGCCAAAGCAGCTTCTTTATTAACCAATGAGTGGAATACATATTCATAACGTACAGAGGGAATAGTCCACAGCAATTTAGTTTTTTTTTTTTTATTTAGAGACTGGGTATTGTTACACAGCCCAGGTTTGTCAACTTCTCATGATCCTCCTCCCTCTGATTCCTGAGTGCTGGGATGATGGACATGTGGGACCGTGTCTGCTTTGATTTACTTTTATTAATCTCTCAATGAGGCTTGAAACTTGACACCATAGTTTTAGTTTTTAAGAGCTCATCTTTGTTAGCTAGGCATCGTGGTGCATGCCTTCAGTCCCAGTACTTGGGAGGCAGAGGTAGAACAGCCAGGAACACACACACACACATACAGACACACACATACATACAGACACACACATACATACACATTGACTTTGTCTCAAACAAATACAGCAAAAAAACTCATCTTTCTTTCCTTTTTTTTTTTTTTTTTTTGAGATAGTGTTTCTCTGTGTAACAGCCCTAGTTGTACCGAAACTCACTTTGTAGATCATGCTGGCCTTGAACTCACAGAGTTCTGCCTGCCTGTGCCTCCCAAGTTCTAGGATTAAAGGAATGGGCAACCACTTGCTGAAAATAGCGATTTTCTTCCAGTCTATGGCTATGACAGTGTCTCTTGTGATTGTGTCTATTTTTTTAAAAAAAATATTTGGCACATATACTTATATATATTTACAGGGAAATGGAGTATAGTAATATATGCCTGTAATCCCAGAATAAGGAAACAGAGACAGGAAGATTGGGCCACATGAGGCTAGCCTGTGCTACATAACAGGTTCTAGGACATCTCAGGCAACAGAGCAAGACTCTATTCCCATATACAAAGATAAAAGAAAAGAAGAGGAAGAGGAAGAGGAAGAAGAAGAAGAAGAAGGAGAAGAAGGAGAAGAAGGAGAAGAAACCACCCAAAGCTATACTCACAGGGACCCTGTGATAATTGGACATGTGCATACAATGCGTGACAATCAAGCCAGGCTGCCTAGCTACCTCATCACTGTAGATCCTTACTGTATTATGCATTGAGAATTTTATAAATATCTCTAATGGATTTTAACCATACCCACTCCCATACCATCTTTCAGCTTGCCTGGGAATTCCCAAATACACCTCACATCTCCCTTTATTCCCCACAGCCTGCACCTCTTTATTACCCACAGAGTCCAGTTAATGTTTCCCCCGAACATTGGGCCATACACTGGAACTTGGGCCACCTACCAGTGGCCACGTGACCAAAGAAGACTGACTGCCCCAGCAGCCACCAGTCAGTAGCTTCTCAGCTAGGGGGAGAACCTTCCCAGTCTGTGCTGAAATTTAGGGTAGCTTGATTTTATGTAGGTCTTATGTAGGCAGCTACAGCCGCTATGGCTTCATGAGTGCGAAGCCGGTACCAAGTCCAGAAGACAGCACTTCACAGTGTACTTCCCCTCCTTCCCTTTCTCCAGCTCTTACGTTCTTTCCACATCCTCTCCACAGCCTTCTCTGAGCGTTAGTGGGGATGATTATGATGTCCTGCTTAGGTCTGAGCATCTAACAGTCACTTCTTACTTATTCTCTGTACTTTGAGGGATCGTGAGAGTTTGTATTAGCCTCACTCACTGCAAATAAAAGTATCCCTGGCCAAGGTTGAGATCAAAACTAATGTATGGAGCCGGGCGGTGGTGGCGCACGCCTTTAATCCTAGCACTTGGGAGGCAGAGGCAGGCGGATCTCTGTGAGTTTGAGACCAGCCTGGTGTACAAGAGCTAGTTCCAGGACAGGCTCCAAAACCACAGAGAAACCCTGTCTCAAAAAACCAACCAACCAACCAAACAAACAAATTAATGTATGGGTATAAACACAAATATTTAACAGGCTGTCCACTTAGCAAAGCTATAATAGTAGGTTCTTTCGGGGTCTATGATCGCTTCATCCATGGCTTTTTGACTAGATTTACAGTTTCAGTTGCGAATCTCCCCCTGTGGCCTAGGCCTCGCCTCTGATCAGAAAGGGGTTAGTTAACCTCGTAACGGTCATGCTGTTATGGTACGAGTGAGCATGCCTTCCTTGCAAAGCAGGTTGGTACTGGAGCTGGCAGGGTTCAAAGCTGGGTAAGAGCATGGACAACTTTTCTCCCCAGGGGCCTACACAGCATCTGTTGGTATTATGAAAACCAGCCACCTGGGAGGAAGCTTCCAGCTCAGTTCTGCTTGATTTCTCCATGTTCTGCCACTAAAGCATGTGATATATACAGCAATAGGGTTTTATTGATTGTTCTTGTGGGCAACTGAGAATAATGGGGGTGGGGAGGCTCTGGAGCCTCCCTAGTCAATTTACAGGGAGGAATCCCATACCTGACTGTGGGATTTTTATTTAATTATCTTTTCCTTATGGGAGCAGTATTATCTACCGCCTATGCAGGGTACCTCTGTCCAAACTTATTGCTTGTTAAAAATTATATATTCTATCTAGTTGATTAAATAGAAGCTTCCATATGGGGTTTACATGCAAATTTTGTTTTGGCTGATCCTTCCCCCTACCTTCTTCTTTTTCTCAGACCTCACCCTTGTTTCTACTTAGATTGACCTGCTTTTTACATTCGTGGTGGGGATTCACACTCTTGTCTTGTGCTTGAGCAGCAGGCTCTATCAACTGTACAGCGTCTCCCCAGCCTCCGCAGGCTCTCCCAACTGCACAGCTCTCCCAACTGCACAGCTGTCTCCCCAGCCTCTTCAGGCTCTCCCAACTGCACAGCTGTCTCCCCAGCCTCTGCTGGTTCTCCCAAGTGCACAACTGTCTCCCCAGCCTCTGCAGGCTCTCCCAAGTGCACAGCTGTCTCCCCATCCTCTGCAGGTGTGAAGAGGTAGCTTTCCACCTGTAGCTGTTAGGTGAACTTTAGTTAACCTGGAAGTTATAATTTTATCAGTTTGACCGAGCATATATGTAGAAGTCATGTGTGATTTTGGTTCTCTTTGGAAGTGTGTGTGTGTGTGTGTGTCTATTCTACTTAAATTTTAAAAATCCCATTCACATTTTAAGAAAGCTTTTGTGGTGAAAGGCATGATTTTAAAACTTAAAATTTTTCTTTTACGGATATGAATGTTTTGACTGCATGCATGTCTGTCCTTTGCATTCTCCCAGTGCATGTGGGAACCAGAAAAGGGCATCAGGTCCCTGGTAGTGAACTTGCAGATGGTTGCTAGCTGCTGGGTGAATGCTGGGAAACAAACCCTCCCTGGTCCTCCTTCAAATGTTCTGAAACACGAAGCCACGTCTATAGGCCCAAAATAGTCCTTTGAAATTTTGTTTTGCGAGTTTTAAATTGGGTTGCAGTGTGACCTACATGTTTTCCTTTTTGGAATGTTTGAGGTCTTTGTTTCACATTTGCCGCATGTGTGCCTGAATCCAAATCACCAGCAAAGTTAATTGTTTTCTCTCTTTCTAAAAAAATACTTATTATTGTTGTTGTCACTGTGTGTGTGAGGGGCATGGGTGCCACGACACACCTGTGGAGGGGGGAGGAGTTTGCCCTCCGCTCCTCTCCTCTGGCCCCAAGGACTGCCAGGCTTGCATGACAACGTCTCTGCTCCACGAGCCATCCCACTGCCCCTGTTTTATTTCTTTAGTACAGCTATATTTTGAATTTGTGTGTCGATTTGGGGGGAGGCATATGAAAGGCTTTTGCTGAATTGCTCGCTTCCTTCATTTCCCTTTCTGCTAATGTCGTGTAGGTTACTCTTCCGGTTGTCATGGTGACCACCTTTCTGTCTGGAGTAATTCGTGTCATTATAGTTTTGAGTACGATTTCCCAGATGACTCAGACTTTCCTTTGGAGTTGGACACTCTGGTTGTGTGTGTTCTGAGTGACTCAGTAGCAAGGATGGGGCTCAGAGGCCTTACTGGGGCCCAGAGGCCTTAGTGAGCACCTGTTTCTGCTGGGCTTGAGACAGTCCCTGCAGGCCTGAGTGTGGGAGCCCGTTCTTCAAAACAAAATATAGTCTGAAAATATCACACGCTTATATAATGCATCTTGATAAATAATATCAACCCCCACTCCCTCCTCCAGTGCCTGCTAGCACCCCTCCTCATATCCCTCTCCTAACTCTTGTCATTATCTTTTTTAAAAAAATAACCAACTAATTCCAGTAAGTTCTGCCTGTGTATGCATGGATGTGGGGCCATTTCCGCAGAGCATGGGTGAGCTTACCAGTGGCTACTCCATCAAAGAAAAGTGCCCCTCCCTCTCCAGCAGCCATCAGCTGCCATGAGCTCCTCAGTTAGGGGGAGACCCGTGGGTTACTCCCCCATCCCTGCCATGCTCGCCTGAGGCTTGATCTTGTGTAGGCCTGTGTAGGCGACCCCAGCTGCTGGGAGTTCTTGAGCACAGTGGCCCTGTCTGGTCCAGAAGGTGTCGTTTCACAGCGGGCGTCCATAACGTCTGCTTTGGGCAATCTTCCCGCCTCTTCCGAGCCCCGGGGTGGGAGAAAGAGTGTGGTAGAGAGGCCTCACTGAGGGCTGGGCCCGCGTGACCTCTTGACCTCATGAAACTCAGTCTCACGGGCGAGACCGAAAGGTAAACAAATGATAACACCGCATGAAGTGCAATAAAGAGGGACCTGTGAGGGCCTCGGGTGCGGAGACAGTGTACGGTGCGGTTTCAAGAGAATTAAGCTTCCTGTGTGGTCCTAGTCTCTTTCCCTTGAACCTGCTTGGGTCCGTCACACGTTTCTTGCTCACGGAATGCAGGAGAGATGACAACATGGCTTCTGCTTCATGTTTTAAATCTCTTTGCTCTTTCATCCTGCATTCCGAGGAACCCTTTTGCTTTTATTAATAGCTTCCCAGCGGCATCCACTGTTCCATTTAACTCTGCCCCACCCCATCTCCAGCCGATTCTTCCCCAGCCCTTCTTCCAAGTTCTCTTTCTGTTGGCGCGTCAGCATTTCTCCTTGGGTGGTGGTCCTGCTCGCTGTCTTATCCTGACAGCTTCCTGGGAATGTTAGAGCATCATTACTGCCTTTGAGCTCAGCTGTATGGCTGCCTTTCCTTTCTGCCCATCTGTGAACACTGTTATTTGGTTCTGTCTTACTGCTGATGACGGTGGGCTGCTGGTGCCCAGTCACGCACCTAATTGAGAACACAGGCATCTTCCGGGTCCTCCCCGTTGCCCCTATGCTGTGAGCCCTCTCCTCTCAAGGCTGTACTCCCCCTTCACACTGTGTGACCTGCGCAGCGCCCGGCTGCGGGCACCTGTTGGTCTGTCAGTTGTCCCAACCCCGTCCTGTCTCACTTCGCTCACCGTTTTTGCCTCCTTCGGTCTCGGAACTTGGGATCACTCTCCTGGTCACAGACTCTCTCTTCCAGGACTGTATTGTACTGGGGCGAGCTCTGGTTTTATGGCATCTGTTTCTTATCCTGGTCCTGACATGAGTGACTAAGAAAAATGATGGGGGATGAAGACAACCTAGCATTAAAAGCTGGCATGGCAGTTAGGAAACTTTGATTATTTATTTCAGAGACCTGGTAAGGCCATTTTGAAGCTTTCGCGTAGTAGAAATAAATGTAAGGCCTGAAAATGAGATTGGAAAGAGCAATTACACCCACATGGCATGGGGAAAACTTAATTTGGTTGCAATTTGTCAAAGGAAAATCTCGAGCATGTGGCTTATTACAAGCTCCCAAAAAGCTCCGTGCAAATCTGCTGATGCCCTCCGCCCCCCCCCCCAAGGCGCTCCCGGGTTGCGTTGCTCTGTTGTCAGAGGTGAAGCGTTTTGACATGTTTAATTAGGTCCATTTGTTTATCTTTTCCTACAAAGATCTTTCCACATCTCTCACCACCGTTTTATCAGTGTTAGCACTCATCTTCTTCCTATTGTTTTTTTATATCTATTCTTTTTTATTTTTTTTTAATTTATTTATTTAATTAAGAATTTCTGCCTCCTCCCCGCCACCACCTCCCATTTCCCTCCCCCTCCCCCGATCAAGTCCCTCTCCCTCATCAGCTTGAAGAGCAATCAGGGTCCGCTGACCTTAAAGTTCCCTTTGTTACTATATATATCATACATGTTTACTAAGACTATAATAGGGCATTTCATGGAGACTAGTTCTATTAGATACTTAAGATTTAAAATTTATCATCTATCAATCATGTATCTATCTATTGTGTGTGTATACACATGTATGTGTGCAAGCCTGGGTACCTATGCTGGAGCAGAGGCCAGAAGAGGACATCAGGTGCCCTTTTCTATCACTCTGATTCCCTTGAAGCAGCGTCTCTTCCTGAACTTGGGGTTCTTGTTTCCTTGGCTAGTGGGAAGCCAGAATGCCCCAGAGAGCCTCCTATCTTTACTCCCCTTGGAGCTGGGGTTACAACTGTGGCCACGTTAGTATTTGCTTATGTGTGTGTGTCCTTAGAAGCCAGAACATGGAGTTACAGACAGTTGTGAGCTGTCTGCATCCGTGCTGGGAACTGAACTCTGGTCCTCTGTAAGACGAGCGATAAACCAAGACCAGGTGAACGATCTAAATAGACCTGTTAGTTGCGAAGAATTAGAAACTGCTATCAAAAATCTCCCTTCCAAAAAAGGCCCAGGACCAGATGGTTTCAATGCAGAATTCTACCAGAATTTCCAAGAAGAGTTAATACCTATACTCCTTAATGTATTTCACAATATAGAAACAGAAGAGTCATTGCCAAATTCCTTTTATGAAGCTACA
>NC_022013.1:49391780-49418211 GCF_000317375.1 Microtus ochrogaster | reverse complement strand
CTGAGACAATGGGGATGTTCTATCTGGAACTCACCAAGGCCAGCTGGCCTGGGTCTGAAAAAGCATGGGATAAAACTGGACATAGCGGACAATGAGGACTACAGAGAGCTCAAGAACAATGGCAATGGGTTTTTGATCCTACTGCACGTGCTGGCTTTGGGGGGGCCTGGGCGGTTTGGATGCTCAACTTACTAAACCTGGATGGAGGTGGGCGGTCCTTGGACTTCCCACAGTGCAGGGAACCCTGATTGCTCTTTGGTTGGACGAGGGAGGGGGACTTGATCCGGGGAGGGGGAGGGAAATGGGAGGCGGTGGCGGGGAGGAGGCAGAAATCTTTACTAAATAAATAAAAAAAAAGAAAATAAAAAAAGAAAGAACAAAAACAATTTAAAAAACAAACAAAGAAACAAACAAACAAAAAAGACGAGCGATGTTCTGAATGAACTATTGAGCCAGTTCTCCCTTGCTGTGTTTGAGTCGGTTAGTTACTAATGTGACAAGAAGCTAAGAGGCAGTACCTGCTTGGAACTATATAGAGCAACTGGTCTGGCCCTTTTGCTAGGAGGTCTGCCAACAATTAAGCATATAGTTATGCCAGAGATGACTGGGTGAAGCTAATTCATACATACCACTGCTAAGAATGTTTTCATATTTCAGATATTGGGGGGGGGTGGATAGACAGTTCCTGCTTAGAAGGGCAGGCTGTTAGCCTGGTGGGTAGAGCTGTGGCTTCTCTCACCCTCTCTAGTGTCTGCTGATATCTTTTCTAGAGAAAAGGATGCAACTCAGTAGAGAAAGACTCAGGTCTGGGGATTTGTGCAAAACCAGGATCCTGAACTCTCATTCCTTGGAGGGAGAGGTGCTAACCAGCAATGGGATTTTCTGGAGAGTTCTGGGCCTACTTGAGAGGGCAAAGGGGAAATAGAGGGGAGAGGGTGGTGTAGGCTTAAACTAGCTTGCTGGGGTCAAGGGCTGGTGCAGAAGTCGCTGAGCAGACTCAGCCAAAGGCAGAGACCAGAGGGTGAAGGAGAAAGGCTGAGCAGGAACCGGCTTTCTCATGGGAGAAATCCGCAGCCCAGACATCCTTCCAGGCTCCTCAAGATGGATCATATGCTTCACGAGAGAGGATGGGTCAGTTCTAAGAGACCCTGTTCTCTGTCCTTCTCCTTCCAACTGGTGCTGGTTTTACATCAACATGGTACAATCGAATCATGCCGCTATCAGATGGGCAGTAGGCAAGACTGTAGGGGATATTCTTAATTAGTGATTGATGGGGGAGAGGTAGTTCCTTATGGCTGGGGCCATCCCCGGGCCTGTAGTTCCGAATTCTGTAAGAAAGTGGGCTGAGAAAGCCCCAGAGCAAGCCAGTAAGCAACACACCCTAATGGCCTCTGCTTGGGCTCCTGTCTTCAGGTTCCTACCTCGGCTTCCCTCAGTGGGCTGTGACTCAGGATATGTCAGCTGCTTCTGGGCATGGTGTTTCATCACAGCAATAGCCTTAACGAGGACACCATCCTAGCACAAGGGAAAGAGAGAAGGAAGTGGCCAGAGCTAGCCAGTACCACACTCACTCTGCCATTCCTTGGTGACACTTGACCTGAGGGAGAGCAGAGAGCACAGTGCTTCAGCTGAAGAGTGGATTTTTTTTCTTCCTTGAGTTTTGAGACAGGAACTCATTATGTAGTCCAGGATTGTCTCAAGTTTACAATCATCCTGCTTTAGTCTCTCTCTCTCTCTCTCTCCAAACAAAACAAAACAACGAGAAACCATCGGGACTATTGACATACCAATATATTACATTACTATTAAACTATAATCCTTTCTTTCTTGTTTGTCCTCAAGATCTTGTATTAATATCACAATGTAGAACATTCCAACATGTAAAAAATTCCAACCTTCAGAAATTCTAACATTTTAAAAATTCAGTCTCTTTAAAACAGTAAAAGTTAAGTGGTTAAGAGCACTGGCTGCTCTTTCAGAGGACTTGACTTCAATTCCTAGCACCCACATGGCAGCTCACAACCATCTATAACTCCAATTTCAGGGGATCTGACAGCCTCACACAGACATGCAAGCAAAACATCAATGCATGTAAAGTAAAAATAAATAAATACAAAATAGCAAAAGTTTCTTTAGAAGTTCAAAGTCTCTCTAAACCATCCAAGGTTTCATGACTGTGTGATAGGCAGTGTTTTGTCAAACTTGACACAAGCTAGAGCCATTTGGGAAGAGGAGACCTCAATTGAGAAGATGCTCTTACCAGGCTGTTCTGCAGACAAGCCTATGGAGTGTTGATTAGCGATTGCAGTGGCTTGAATGAGCTGGCCCCAATGGATTCATATATTTGAATGCTTGATGTCCCTAGTTGGGGAAACTGTTCGGGAAGAATAAAGAGGTATGACCATGGTGGAGGAGGGGTGCCACCGGGAGCAGGCTTTGAGGTTTAAAGAAACCAACATCACAACCAGTTAGTTCTCTCTCTCTCTCTCTCTCTCTCTCTCTCTCTCTCTCTCTCTCTCTCTCTCTCTCTGCCTGGTCCTTGTGGATGAGCTGTAAGCACTCAGCTACTGCTCCATTGCTATTCCTGCTGTCTGCTGCCATAATGGTCATGAATTAACCTCTGGAACCATGATCCCCAAAACAAATGTTCTTTTCTTTTTTTTTTCTATTTTTATTTGAGAAGAGATCTCTCTATCCTGTCTGTCTGACTGTCTTGGAACTCACCACATAGATCAAGACGGCCTTGAACTCACAAAGATTCACCTGCCTCTGCATCCCCAGTCCTGCGATTAAAGGTGTGTGCCACCATGCTCTGCCTATCGATTGTCTTGGTCATAATGTTCTCTCATGGTGGTAGAAAAGTATCTAAAAAGTTTCTTAACTAAAAATAGGACAGTGATTAATGTGGAAGGACCCACCCTTACTGTGGGGAGTGACATCCCTGGGCTGGAGGTTTTGAGTGGAGAATTTTTTTTTTCCACTGGGGAGAGTTGAAACTATGCAGACACATGGCATATTAAAAACATATCAGGGAAATCAGGCCCAAGAACTTAACAGACACACTAGACTGAGAAAAGAGCATAATGTTTGGGTACAGACCCCATAAAGTGACAGACACATAGCATGGCTCCATGTCAATTTAACATCTGAAACCTGGTGTGTGTGTCAAGGCTGAGGTCTCCCTGACTCAGTGGGTCCCCCAGTACTGACACACCTGTCTTGACTGCCTGTTTGCTTGCTGGTTTGGACTTGACTAGTTATTTCTTGCTCTGGATTCAGTATGGCCTTTTTTATCACCTTGGATTCTTCAACCTTGATCTCAAACCTGACGCCAGCAGTTTCTACCATTAGCTTCCTCGTGACACTGGACTGGTTATTTATCTTTAATTTTTAAATTCAAGAGTAGGGGTGTTTGCCTGCATGTATGTCTCTGTGATACTCACTTGCAGTGCCCAGGAAAGATCCCTTGGGACTGGAGTTACAGATGGTTGTGAGCTGTCATGTGGGTGCTGGAAATCAAACCCAGAGACGCCAGTACTTTATTTCTTTATCTATATTTATATTTATTTACCTATCTGTAACAAGAATAATAAAAACCCAGAGACAGATATTGGGGTTCAATCTGAAGATCAGAGAAGCAAAGCAACCAAGCCACTAGAGAACTCTTACCTCTGTGAAATCTTCAGACTTAAAGAGGGTGAGTTCCTGTCTTATCCCGTTTTACATTCCTTTCTAGTGCTGGGATTAGAAGCCTGAACCACCACCACCCAGCCTCTATAGCTAACTAGTGTAGCTGCTGGGATAAAAGGTGTGTGTCACAATTGTCTGGTCTGTATGACTGACTAGTGTGACTGTTTTGCATTTTGGTCTTCAGGCAGGCTTTATTTATCAAAATACAAATGATATATCACTACATCTATCTATCTATCTATCTATCTATCTATCTATCTATCTATCTATCTATCTATCATCTTTGCATTTTTTTAAATTTTTTTTGAGATTTCCCTGTGTAGCCCTGGCTGCCTTGGAACTCACTCTATAGACCAGGCTGGCTTCAAACTCAGAAATACACCTGCCTCTTCCTTCTGTGAGCTGGGATTAAAGCCATGCATCTTCACTGCCTAGATTTTTTTTTTAACAAGCCATTTTATACTGACCTGATTTGTTTGTCAAAAATATTTTTATAGGCGGGGCGGTGGTGGCGCACACCTTTAATCCCAGCACTCGGGAGGCAGAGGCAGGCGGATCTCTGAGAGTTCGAGGCCAGCCTGGTCTACAAGAGCTAGTTCCAGGACAGGCACCAAAACTACAGAGAAACCCTGTCTCGAAAAACAAAACAAAACAAAAAAAAAATTTTTATAAATTCAAGTTGACTTTACTTCCTAGAGTAAGAGTGATCAAAATTTCATGGCGATACTTGTACAATTTCTTTCCTTTAATTAAAAATTTTTATACAATACATTTTCCCCTCCCCCAGTTCCTCCCAGCACCCCCCCACCTCCACAGCTAGTGCTCTTAACTGCTGATCTGGCTCTTTGTCATACCTGCACAGACTCTGTCTCCCTCCTGAAGCCTCCTGAGCGCTGTGGCAGCCTCTTTGAGCGCATTACTCTGTACCCTTTACGTAGACTTTCACCCAGACATATTTACTGTGTGCTGTGACAACAGTCGATAGTCGTAATTAAAACTGAAAAGAAGAACTTGCGTTTTCTCAGCCAGCCTACCAAGAGAGTTGGATTCTTATGACAATTCGTTGTTGTTGAAACTGCTACACCCTGTGCATTTATTGTTGCTCAATGCATCCTAACATTGTGGAAAACACACACAAGTTTGTCTATGTTTCTGGCATGGGCTAGAGTGCTCGGTGTAGACTCTTCACAAACTCTCAAGCAAGCACTCAACCCCTCTGATAAAATCTCCAAACAGAAACAAAACAATACCAAAAAGCAGCACAGCAACAATAAAACCCAGCCCATCTTTCAAAAGTTAAATTTCAAAACTTAAATAAATCCATTTTTTTTTCTGGTTAGAATTTTTTGTTTTGGCAGTACTCGGGTTGAAAGACCCTCAGAGAGTGTCTTTCAGTCTGAGGAGACCCTTCCCAAGGAACAGCGAGACCACTTGTGTGGATGCAAACAGCAAGAGGTTTATTCAGATACACAGGTACCTGGGGCGTCCAAGTCTCTTGGAGGACTGGCGCGCTGCCAGGCTGGGGTAGCGGGTTTTTATAGGGTAAAGGGAGCAGAAGCGCGGTTACAGAAGCGAGATGCATAGTTACAGGGTTTTTATTGGTCAGTTTGAATATGGCCGAGTTCAAGTCTGGACAAGGTCCCTGGTTCCCGAGAATTCAGATATGGGCTGCCTTGGCTCTTGTCTAGGGCAGACAGGGTGTCTTTCTCGGTATTCACCGTTCCTCCTCCCGGCCCAGCCACAGGTGTCTCTATCTCGTTTTGGCAGCTTCTAAACTGCCCTTTGTTAAAACCCTGAATATTCAGTACAAGCCTTGCAAAATGGTGTTACCGGTGCTAAGTTGTTTAACAAGCTGGGCAGCGGGGGGGTCTTTCAGGGTTTGAACCCACAGCGTTTAGTATGTTAGACAGATCTCCTTCCTCTGAGTTATATCTCCAGCACTAGTTACATGTCCTTGTTTTTGGCTTTCACTTTCAAACAGGTCTCCCTAAGTCATCTTGAACTTGTGATTTTTGCTAGCTCAGCCTCCAGAGTGCCGGCATTACAGACCTGAGTCACCACATCTGGTTTGGTTAGAATTTTAATGTTATTTTTACAGTAATCACATTGTTGAGTTTTGTTACTTGGAAGTTAAGTGTGGATCAAATGATATATTATGAGTCAATACCCTGGAACCTGAGTGCTGTTTGAACAGTTGATTCTTAAGTTGATTTTTGTTGTTTTAAACTTTGAAGCACATTTTTACAATTACATGCGGCACCTGTGGGGATTGCTGGAGGAGATTTGCCAAGCATTTTGTTATTACAGTTGAGCCTTTGTATTGGTAGAGGATTGGTGCTCAGGGCCCCCCAGGTCAGCCTTTAGTTTTGGCTTTAGAGCCTGTCATGTATGAACCTCTGGCAAGGCTTATACTGCGTTGGGTTTAACAAGCTTTTAACAAACCAC
The DNA here is from genome assembly GCF_000317375.1 of Microtus ochrogaster. NCBI lineage: Eukaryota > Metazoa > Chordata > Mammalia > Rodentia > Cricetidae > Microtus > Microtus ochrogaster. The sequence goes on along the minus strand of NC_022013.1, from coordinate 49,412,076 downwards.
ACAGCAGACACACAGAGCTCTTGTATCTCTGAAAACCTTCTCAGCAACCCTTGAGGAGAGAACCAAGCTGGTATGTACCACTCATGGCGTTCCCGCTCACAAGAACAGTTCCCATTGTTTTACTTGAAACTCAAAGTACGGCAGCCCAGGCATGGACTCTGGAGCCACTGAACCTGGGGTTATGTGCTTGCTCCATCTTTTGCTAGCTGTTCTCAGCCCTCATATGCCAACCTCAAGTCATGGCATCAGACGGCAGAGAGTGCCTGCGTGGAGTCAGCGCTGGGGAGCTGCACGTGCCGTCACCGTCTTCATCTGCTATCTCTTTGCCTTCTTTAAATGTGGCATCTTCAGAAGCACCAGACACAGTGAGGAGAAGGACTAGACGCTAGGCAGACAGTTGATCTGGAGTGAGTGACAGCTGACCAGATTGAGTGACAGCTGACCCGGAATGACAGCTGACTCAGAAGAAGTGACAGCTCACCCAGAATGAGTGACAGCTGACTCGGAATGAGTGACAGCTGACCAGAATGAGTGACAGCTGACTCAGAATGACAGCTGACTAGAATGAGTGACAGCTGAGCTTGATAGGATGACTCTCACTCCCAGCTGATCACGCTGTTCCTGGACCCTTAGGAGGAATAGGTGTCACTCTGGGAGAGGGAGCGTTAAAATATCCAGGATTATGGTCATCTGCAGGTGTCTGGGTGAGAGGAAGTGGGGTCTCCAGGTACAGGACAGTGTTGTCTGTAAGAGAGTGGCTCATCCAGGCATCTCACATTGCACTTCTGAAAATACTTGCAGAGGCTGCAGCAGAGGAGACGGGGTGTCCTGGGGTTGAGGTGCAGCTCAATGGTAGGTTGGTTGTGCATCATCAGCAAGGCTCCCACACTGCAGAAGGAAAGCAAGTGCCCCGCCTCTCATCAAGAACGTGGGCTCATGGAGGGAGCAGATCCTTGAAGACTGTCAGTTATAAAGCAATGCTCCCGAATGGAAGAGAACAAGAGCACTCAGTATGACAAGATGTGGAGACATGCTTCCATGCTCTGAATAAGAGAAACAAGCATAACTTTATCCGGAGCTCAGCTATGTACCAACACATACCTTCTCTTTGGCTCACAGATCCTAACTCTAGGAACCGATCCTAAGCAGGTGCTTCAACAAAGTATAAAAACACACATGGCCTGTATACACAGATGCACACCTGAACACGCTCCACCACACCCTACGTTTATATTAAAGCTCAGTGCAGTCTTGATGTCTTATTTTCCATAGTTTAAAATTATATTAGTATATTTAGTTTGTGTGTATGTATGTCTATGGGGGTGGGAAGGGGGGCACATGCTAGGGAACCTGAGCTCAGACATGGTTTTTTTCCTTCTACCATGTGGGTTCTGTGGATTGAACTCAGGCTTGGCAGCAAGCACCTTTACCTGCCGAGCCATCTTGCCCCAGCCTTACTTTCTAACAAGTGATGATTGCTGAACAAACTGTGTCTGCTCGTATCACAAGGTCCTGGGAAGTGACGCTGACAGCCATTTTATTGGCATGGGGAGACATTCGCGATGCCCTGTTAGCTGTAACAAATATTTTTGTGGATTTATGACTCTGCATCACCAAAATTTAGCCATGGATTAATTTTTCTTCAAACACTGAACATTTTGGAACCAAAGGTGGTAAGCATGGGCGTGGTAGCCACACCTTCAATCCCAGTACTGGGAAGCACAGGTAGGAGGATCTCCATGAGTTCAAGGCTGGCCTGGTCTACTTAGTGAATTTCAGGAAAGCCAGGACTAAAAGAGAGACCCCGTCTCGAACAAACAAACACCAAAACAACTCTACCCCGAATTTGGGGGGCTGGAGAGATGGCTCTGTGGTTAAGAGTACTGGCTGCTTTTTCCCAGGACCTTGGTTCAATTTCCAGCAGCCACATGGTGTCTATAACTCTAGTTCTGGGGGATCCAATGCCATCTTTTCTCCTCTGTGAGCAACACATGCACGTGGTACACAGATGCGCTGCAGGTAAAACACCGGTACATATATTTATTAAAAAGGTGGTAGGATCAGAAACCCATTGCCATTGTTCTTGAGTTCTCAGTAGTCCTCATTGTCCGCTATGTTCAGAGAGTCCAGTTTTATCCCAGGCTTTTCCAGACCCAGGCTAGCTGGTCTTGGTGAGTTCCCGATAGAACATCCCCATTGTCTCAGTGTGTGGGTGCACCCCTCGTGGTCTTGAGTTCCTTGCTCGTGCTCTCTCTCCTTCTGCTCCTGATTTGGACCTTGAGATTTAAGTCCTGTGCTCCAATGTGGGTCTCTGTCTCTGTCTCCTTTCATCGCTTGCTAAAGGTTAATATTCAGGAAAGCCTAGGCAGTTTGGATGCTCAACTTACTAGACCTGGATGGAGGTGGGGGTTCCTTGGACTTCCCACAGGACAGGGAACCCTGATTGCTTTTCGGGCTGAGGAGGGGGGGGGACTTAATTGGGGGGGGGGGAGGGAAATAGGAGGCGGTGGCGGGGAAGAGACAGAAATCTTTAATAAATAAATAAATTAAAAAAAATAATAAAAAAATAAAATAATGTAAAAATTAAAAAAAAAGAAAAAAAAAAGAAATCTAACTAAAGCTGCTAACCAACCAAGCCCAAATAAACAAAGATAAAGAACCAAAAAAAAAAGGTGGTAAATGCTTGAGCTCTCTTCCCTTCTCTCCCGAGTCCCTTTCTTGTCAAAGAGTACTTACACTTTGGACATTTGCACACAATGGGGCCTTGGGGAACTCATGAGGCTAGTGGACTTGTTTTCCATTTCTCTATGGACAAGCCTTCTTACAAAACACGGTGCTGAGGTGGCCAGAGATTGACACCACTTCGGTCCCAGAGGAGAAAATGGGCATCAAACACCCTCACCTGTTCCGAGCAATGCTGACACCCAGCAGAGGGAGTTTCCCAGTGTGAGTGAAGGCCTTCTCCTGGGCAAGCCTGGTCACCTTGTTCACTTTTCGGATGAGCCCGGGGACAGGCTGCCTTGCTGTTATCGTCTTGCTGCTAGTTTCATGGTAATGCCACGACGCCCTCAGAAACAGATTACTTTTAGAGCTTTAGCATTTGATATTCCAGTCTGATTTGTCTGGTATGAAATATGTTTTTCCTCCTAAAAAGTTGTTCAAGTTTTGTCTTTCAAGATTATTTTCTCTGCCAAAAAAAAAAAAAATCGTAAACCAAGTGCTTTGACATAACTAAAATTGTCAAATAGAGTTGCTGCATTCATCACGAGTACCATACTCCTTTGAAATCGGTATGAAAGCTCGTGGGGGGCTGCATGGAGTTAGTGAACACATGGAATCGGAAAGGGTCGGGAGACTGACGGGTGTGGGCGCTATCTTTGTAGACGAGATGAGCCAGGAGGAATCAACACAGGTTCCAAGCACAGACACTGGCAGTTCTAGCACAGTCAAGTCCATTACTTCCTTTATACAATCGTCAGTGTTTGGGTCCTAGTTAACAAAGATTCAAGAGCCAAGGACATACATCGGTTTTTGATACTGTCTACTATATGCTTTGAGTATTTGCCTTTATCATTTAAGTCTTTACTAGAAAGAATTGATTTTTTTAACCTTTATTTTTAAATTTTATTTTACGTGTATAGGTGTTTTGCCTGCTTGTATGTCTGTGTGCTGCTTCGGTGCCTGGTGGCCCTTGAGGCCAGAAGAGGGCACTGAATCTCCTGGGACTAGTGTTACAGCTGGTTTCAAGCTGCCATATGGGTCTTGGGAATTGAACCTGGATGCTCTGGAAGAGCAAGGAGTGCTCTTAACCACTGAGCCATTTTACCAGCCCCAAGAACTGGTATTTTGTGTATATAGAGTGCTGATTCACTTGACTTTCTTTCCAGTAGCATTTATTAAAATAATCCTTTCTTCTCTACAGCCATATGTGGGTTATAGCTATACTCTTCTACTGTGTTGATTGTGATCCAATCCCTTCTATGAAGTCTGCCATATAGATACTCAAATACATTGTCTTTAGATCAAGGCTATTATTATGCATTCTAAGCAATGTTTCTTGTTAACTTGAATAATTTAACTACAAATATTCACGGCAGTTCGATTGTGTTGGATGGCATTGTATCATTTTAATGTATCTATTAAGACAATCATATTTTGTTGGGAGCTGCAGACCCTCAGATCCTGAACTTTCTATGCCCTCTTGCCTGCAGGAGTAAACAACTTGTTTTTCTATGCTTGCAGCTGCTCTGAGCACGAAATCCTCATGAGTTCCTGATTACAAGGAGTTGGTGTCTGGTGGGCTTTCAGTGGAAAATCCCAAGAGCTAGGGCGTGGCCACGAGTCAAGGAGAGCTTTATATAAGCTGTTCTGGACCACAATAAAATTGACATTCTTGTTTCAAGAGTGACCCATGTTTCTGTGTGTTCTTTGATCCCAAGACCCTTACCCGATTGTGGTTCTGGGTGGTGCAGGTGCCACATCTTTCAATATTTTTGTTTCTTATATTTGTAAATATCTTCTCAAAGAACCAGTTTTGGTTTTATTTGCTTTTGTTTTTTTTTCTTATACATGTATGCTCTTGTCTTCAATCTTTATTATTATTTAGTTTACTGATCCCTGGTTCGTACATTCAGCATCTGTGCTTTCTTCTTTATTGCATGCGGATGTGGTACATGCTAGCCGAGTGCACTACCACTGAACTACGTATGCACTAGCCCCAATCTTATTTTAGTTACTCATCTAGCAAGTTGGTCCTCTGGCTTCTCCGTTTCAGATCCCGGGAAGAAAGACAAAGCAGAGAAGACATTCCTGCTGTGCTCTCCCTCACATCTCACTGATGTGTGCGGGTTGGTGTAGAGAGGGTCGCAGAGCCAGGCAAAGGGGGAGGGAGTGCTACAGGAGAAGGTTCCAGAAAAGCAGTAGAAGCCACCTGGCCAGATACCTGGGAAGAGGGCATCAGATCTCCTGGAGCCGGAGTTACAGGCAGTTACAAGGTAGTGGAGGTGAGAGCTGGGAACTGGATCCAGGTCCTTAGCAAGAGCAGGGTGTGCTCTTAACTGCTCCCCATCTATTTCCCTAAAATTGAGTTTTAAGTGCTATGGAAAAAAAAACATTTAAAAATTGTCATATGAATGAGCCTTTGATATCTGGACCCAGCATCTGATCCAGAGTTTGATTCTTTTTCATAAAGCAGAACAGAGGGAGGAGGATGTGTAGGGAAGAGGAGGAGGTGGCCCAGTGTGTGCTTGGAAATACTTTCTTTTTCTTAGGTCTTGAATTTGAGAAGGTGCAGGAGGAGTTTGTCGCTGATGAAGGGTCACACGTTTCCCAGGCCTTCCTTGCACTTTGTATGAAGCTGAGGATGGTCTAGAACTGCTCATCCTCCTGCACCACCTCCAGAGGCTGTGGTACAGATGGGCACCACCACACCCAGCAAGAATTCATGCTTCGAGTCATTGTGCTTGGTGGTTTCTATATACCTAGGAGATCAAATTTGCTAATTGTTCTCTTCAAACTTTCTAAATTGCTTTTCCGAAAATTGCCAGGCAAAGCAAAGGGCAAAATTTTGAAATGTTTCTGATTTCCTAACCAGATACCGACCATGGAATAAATACTACTTCTTTTTTAAAAAAACTGACCTATAATTTTCCTCTTTACGTGATATGATGCTGTATTTCATCACACGTGTGTTAGGTGTCGAGATCAGATCTGGGAGACTGGTAGATCCATTACTTCAGGTATGGGCATTTCTTTATGCGAGGAACATTCAAACCCCCCTGCAGGCTGCTTAAAACCCTCAGTCAGCTGTGGTGACGCAAAGTGACTGTCTGTGTTAGATTCAGCTCATCAGAACTGCTGCCTACCCTCTGCACTCCAGCCCCTCATAGCCCTCTCTCCACCAGCGCCCACCCTCACCAGGCTCTGATAACCATGATTCTGTTTTCTACTTTTATAAGCTAAACTTTCTAAGTGTGCACTAGTGAGAATATCCAGCGTTCGTCTTTCTGTACTGACTTATTTTACTTAACATGACACCATCTAGCTCCATCAACTATGCAACAAATGATAGGACTTCTCTTATTTTTGTGGAAGACTAATAATCCATTGTATACACAGTTCATTTCTTTATCTACTCAGTTGGCAGTGGACACAAGTTGGTCCCATACGTTGGCTTTTGTGCATAGTACTGAATTAAACACCAAGCACGGGCATTTCTTTGATATCTTTTTTTTTTTTTTTTTTGGTTTTTCGAGACAAGGTTTCTATGTAGCTTTGGCTCCTGTCCTGGAACTAGCTCTTGTATACCAGGCTGGCCTTGAACTCACAGAGATCCGCCTGCCTCTGCCTCCTGAGTGCTGAGATTAAAGGCGTGCGCCACAACTGCCCAGCTAATGATATACTTTTGAAAATGCTTTTTGAAAATTTAAACTTTTATCATTTAAAAGTTGTATGTGTACACTTTTTGTGTATGCTGACGGCTTCACCTGTCACCTCCCCACCACCCTGGGTCCATGCTCATCCCGCTATGCAAATCTCTTTCTTGAATTCATGTCTATCTGTCTTGTGACCCACCAAGATTAACTCAGGTCACCTTTGTGACCATGGGTTTGGTGCTATCAGTTGGAGCCACAATTAAAGCCACTGATTCTTCTTCCAGAATCGACCAATAGCCATAGTTTAGGGGTAGAGGAAGTCTCTGGGAGTTCCTTTCCTTGACTGGCTGTTGATAGGGTCAGTCTTGAGCCGCTGGGCTCGGGGCAGGTAGCCACAGTTGCGGTGAGTTAATAATCACAACAGCTATGTCCAGCGTGGGAAGGATGTTTTGAAGCCCTTTTCCTTATTTTCAACCTTTTATATATTTCCCTCTCCTCCCCCACAGTGTTCCCTGAGCCTTAGAGGGGAGGCCCAAGTGCCTTGTTTACAGCTGGTTCCATGTCCGTCACGTGTTCGTCCCTGTCCAAGAAGGTGGGGGCTCTGGGCACGAGCACTTGCTTTACTCGTGATTGCTCCAGGCTTCGGTAATGACTGCCGCGTGCAGAGTGTGAGAACTTGTCCGTCACCCTACCCTCAGTGGCCTTTGTGACTCTTGTCTGGTTTCCAGTTTTCGTTTGGATTGGGGTGAGGTTTTATTCTGCCTTCCGCTGATGCTGACCCGGCGTCTCACAAACCCTCAGCCGTCAGTGCCTCTTCCTTTGAGAAATGTCGCCACACACCGTTTGTGCCTTTTAAAGTTGGGCCACCCTCACGGTCCTGCTCACCCACACTTGGTTTATGCTGCGGTCTCTTGATATTTGTGTTCCTTTCTGCCATCTCTCCTATGTCACAGTTACGGTTATACACAATGCTTGCTTTTATTTCCTCACGTTTTCCGGTATCTTTGACTTTTATCTTATTGAATCTTAGATCTTCAGGGAGACTGTCCTGTCAGCCTGCGCTGTGTCCTTTAGAATTTCATCAAAGGTCTGGGATAGGAAAATCCATTCAGTTTTTGTTTGTTTGAATTGACTTGAACTTATCCTTATTCTGGAAAGAAGCTCGCGGTTTCAAAACTGTCATGTTTCTTTAAGCACACAGATCACAACTATTGTTTACTTTTCATTGTGTGTCTCCAGCTCCACTGGCGGGTGTCTCTGAGGGCTCCTCACGCAGGCTGCTGTCTCCCCTGGCTCTCCTTTGTGCTACATGGCTGCTCTGTGTTTTCTGCTCATTTTCCTTGGCACTGTATCTACAGGTTTTTTTCCCCACCCAGAGAGGATTCGTGTTTGCTTCTGCTATTTGCCTTGTTATATTGATAACCTGGGACTAACTTATTAAATTCTGTACTTGATGAAAATATCCTAGCAACCCATTGTTGTACACAATTGAAGTACAGTAATAAAAATAAATTCTACATGAGGTATATGTGTTTACCCTACAGTGTCAAGAATTTAGACAGAATGTCTCTGTGAGTGCTGGTCTGTAGTAGCTTCGAAAATAAAAGTTATTAAACACTTCCCTTCAAAATACCAAGACATTACAGACAAGCTGAAACAATCATTTCTCTTTGTTCTTGTCCCTTTCTGTGGGAGGGTCTAATTGAACGCCCCAATGGGGCATTTCTGGGTTTTCTCCCTCACTTCTCTGTAGCATTGAGTCCCAAGTTCTGTCTGTTCAGGTCACTGCTTCTATTTAAATACTAATAGCATCAGAATCACCAGGAGGCTCTTTGCTTCTTGACTTCCAATCCCTCCTTCTTACCCCTGTGTTTACAACTTGTTGTGGTTTTTCAATGTGAACTGTGGCCCACGGATTCTATGTTTTTTATTCTTTGGTTGGTTTGTTGTTGTATTGAGACAGGGTCTGATGTATGATGCAGCTTAGGCTGCTCTTGAACTCGTTTGGTAGCGTGAGGATGACTGTTAATCCCAAAGATGGGAGGAGAAAGACCACTGACCTAAGTCCTCATGACCAAATTAATTAAAACAATCAATTAATTAAATCAAGCTTTTTTTTTTTAAATCCAAGTACACGAACTGCTTCCCTGTAAGGCGGGGTTCGCGAGCTCAGCATTGGATGTGAGGAAGAGAAGACTCTCATAGTTCAAGGGTAGGGGGTTTCCAGATGCGGGATTTGTTGGGCAAAACGGGCAGGGTTACAGGAGCAGAATTAGAAGGGTAGTGAGTCAGTCCTAATGAGTTCATGAAACAAAGGCATAGGTTGCAAGGTGGGCATAACAATGCAATCAGAACAATGTAGTCATAGGCGGTCATATAACCTTTGAAACAAAGATAGGAATGCAAGATGGTTATAAACAACTCTTTGAAGCAAAGATATGACTGCCATCCCTGGAACAGACAGTAGAGAACCATTTGTAGTTAAGGTTACAGGTGGAGCATCGCCAAATTCTTGAGAAGCAGAGGTTTACAGCCTACAATTCCCAATCCCAGAGAACCTAGACAACAAAGAGGGCCCTAAGAGAGACATACATAGATCTAATCTACACAGGAAGTAGCAAAAGACAAGATCTCCTGAGTAAATTGGGAGCATGGGGGCCATGGGAGAGGGCTAAAGGGGAAGGGAGAGAAGAAAAATATATAGCTCAATAAAAACAATTAAAAAAGAATAATGCAACACTCAGAATTATAAAAAAAGAAACATAGGCCTCATCGTAAACAGGAATGCACTTAGTTTGTCTTTACTATAAGATGCCTTTCCGCCTAGGATGGAGCAAAGCTGTTTTTTGATGACCTTGAACTTCTGATTTTTTTGCCTCCACATTAGAAGGGCATAGGATTACAGGAAGGCAACCCCATACCTGGTTTATGAGGGCTTGGTGCATGATAGACTCGCACTCCACCAACCAAAATGCACCCAACAGTTACCAAGAGACCCCCAACAGGCTCATGCATTTGCACGTTTGGTCCCTAGCTGGTAGCCCTGTTCTGTGATGTAGAACTTTGGGGACATGATACTCAGATAGCCTTTGGCATCAGCTTAAGCTCTCTGCTCTGATTTCTGGTCCACCAAGATGTAACAAGCCTTGCCTCAAGCTTCTACCAATAGTGATGAAACCCATCTCTATGCCTTTCCCACCATGATGGGCTAGATAGAGTTTGACACTCTGAGCCCACGTGAATCCTTTATCCTTTTCATTGCTTCACTCAAAGTGGCAAGAAGACATACTTCCATCAGAATGAGCTTCCCAAACTGAAGACGCATGAGGGCTGCTCACACAGAGGAGACAGCAACATGCAAGTAGGCTGGTTCACGGGCTGTCATTTGCAGCTGGCGTCTCCTTTCGCCCCAGCAAAGGCGCTGCTTTCTGCTCTATTGCTTCAACTCTCCAGCCATGCTGGCTCACTCGTCAGTTCCTGACTATGGTGTGTCCATGGGCATATTCTTGTGTTAGCACCTACTGTGGCCCTGTCTAGACACCTGTGAATCTCCCGGCCAGGCTGAGCGAGAACATTCATTGTGTGTGTGTGTATGTGTCTGTGTGTATATGTGCATATACACTTATGTCATAGCACACATGTTTGGGAGTTTGTGAAGTCAGCTCCCTCCTTCCACTGAGTGGCTCCTGAGAATCAAACTCAGGCTCTCAGATTTGGTGGCAAGCACCTTTACTGCTGAGCTGTTTTGCTGGCTTTAGCACGTTGGGGTCCCTGGTGTATGCCGTCACGCCTGGCTTTAGCATGTGCGTCAGTTGCTATAAAATCCTGAATGTCGCTGGGAGACTTTCAAGTCTGCAAGTGCTTTCCATGTATCACCTGTGTCGCAGTACAACCTGAGAGTGTGGAGCAGGGGACAGCCACAGCCACAATTATTCTGTCTGTGGGCTTATGTATGATCTGCATGGATACTTTGCTTTCTGTAAGGTGCAAATGTCACCCCAAATACATTGTCCCAGAATGTTGACTAAGAAAGAAACAGAAAGGGGGAGAGAAGCCAACCACACACATAAAAAAATAACATTCTCACTGGAGCCCGAGTTTCAGAAATAACTTCGATAGCCAAAGAACAAATGATTGCAAGGAAAAACATGCATTCAGCCTCCGCTTGGGCTGGTCCCCGTGCTTTGGAGAACTTGAGGCCCAAGTTGTAGGCATTTGGACATAATGGATGCCATGGAGACGCTCTGTGCTGAAACATTAAAAAGAATCCACTTCCTTAGAACTGAACAGCAACCCCTAGCCGACAGGAGTGCTTGGTGAGGACAGAAATAGCTTCCGTGCTCCCAAGGGCTTTCTGCTTCTCCCTTCCATTATTCGCCATCTTCACAGCTCACCTTGCCTATTTACTTAAAATGGGACTCCAGATGCCAGGCAGCCCAGCCTCCCCAGCTTGCGCAGCCCCCTCCCCCGTGAAAGGGAGGCTTATATAACTTGTTTTCAACCGTGCAGACGGAAGAAGATTCACATGTTCAGGCTGGTGAGCTTCCTGGACAGCATTTGAAAGTGTTCATCTGAAGTTTATCCAGACAGGAAGCCCAGCTGAGAGCAGAAAGGAGCCAGGCTCCCAGGGGAGGAAGGCTGAGAGAGACCCCCTTGGCCAGGGCAGATCTGAGCTGTGCTACTCCCATCAGGGAGGCTCCACACCTTCGCTTGACTTAGGAGGTCCCTGGTGTGGGTGACAATACCAGGAGTGCTTACTGGCTCCTGTGACTGTGTCGGAAGCCACCCTGGCACTGCCAGGTCCAGACACTCTGGTGCTCAGGGACCTGAGGTCGCCGCAAAGAGCCGGGTAAAATGACCACCACCTTATGCCTCTGATGGGCTTGATGGGAGAGGCTGTCATTCCTGTTGCTGGGGCCCTGCTGGGGCTGCTCCTGAACATTCATGTAGCTGTTTGACATGTTGTTCTGGTGGCTCTGCCTGTCACCTGGGGCTTGACTCCTTGATAAAGCTCCCTAAGAGAACTGGCAGACTTGAGTGGTTTTTCTGACATGGTCTCTTGATCATACAACCCATCTGTATCAACACCATTACCAGCCCATTGGTACTCGATGGAAGAAGACACATAGTTCATCTCTCAGTGTGTGTGTGGGGGGGCATGAGCAATTGAACTACACAATAGCAGACATATGTATCCCACACAACCTTATACGATGTATTATACTATTATAATTCTCCATGTTTTATAGATGAGGAACTCTAGATTCAGAGCAATTTAGGCTACACAGCTATTAGGTGCTTGGGAAAGTGTCTCCAGGCATCTGCTCCCTGTGTTAAGCTTCATGGTGTTTTAACAGCCTAAACGGTGCCTCACATGTTGGTCATTGTTGGGAACTGCAGACCCTCAGACCATGAACTTTCTGTGACCCCTTGCCTGCCAGAGTCAACAGCTTGTTTTCCTGTGCTTGCAGCTGCTCTGGGCACGAGACCCTCATGAGTTCCTGAAGGTAGGGGTGTGGTTTTTCGTGAGCTTGCAGCTGAAAAATCCCAAGAGCTAGGGCATGGCCATTAGTCAGGGAGAGCTCTATATAAGCTGCCCTGGAACACAATAAAATGGGCATTCTTGTTTTAAGAATGACCTGTGTCTCTGTCTCTCTCTGTGTGTGTGTGTGTGTGTTTCAATCTCCAGTCCCTTGCCCAACTAGCGAACCGTCCTATGGCGCAAGCGCCACAGGTCATGGCACTGTTTTGTATTTGGGAAACTCCACCCATCATAGAATGTTAGAATGTGAAGTGTAAATAAAGTATTCTGACAGCCCCTTTACAATTAGGACACTGGCCTTTGGGTGTAGTCATTGCCTTAGGCAGAGCATCGTTTTGGGTGAGGTTATCTCAGAGGAAGTCTGGGCCGCTACTCAGGTAGCCTGGACCATGTCAGAATGGCACAATGCTGAGGGGACTATGGTGACTTCTGTGAGGTTGAACAAACAAGGAACAGGTGGGCCATTTTAGAAGTTGTGAGCAGGTCATTAGCCAGGCAGTGGAGGCTGAGCTTCTTGTCCATTTTGGGCACAGGTAGTCACAGAGAGCCTTTGTGGCTGGGATAGATGCTGTTCCCCATGATCCCAGCTAGGCAGAACAAAGCGCAGTGCAAAGCTGGATCCTTAACCAGGACATGGAGGAGACCAGGCAATACCACCTAGGGGAAGCCAAGATGGAGTTACAGACCCTGGGGGAGTAACTATGGGAATTATTCTTCCTCAATCCTGTCCTCTTTTAAGTGTAATGTTCTAGAAAGGGACCTAGACCAGAAGACAGATGAAGTAGGGCAAAATCCCTACCTTGCATGGAAATTGTTGATGTACACAGAGAATCATCTAACTGGTAGCCACAGTCAGTTTGAGTAGAACTCTAAATGTCTCCCCACCTGTTCTCTCCTCTTTTCTGTAAGGGTGGCGCCTGGGGTGGGACAGCCCTTTCCCTGGCTCCCTTGCAGCTAGGTTGGCCAGCAGGATACTTCAGGCTTTCAGGTCCTGTTTCTAAGATGACAACTTGATTTTTCCCTCTTCTTTTCCACAGGCAGGGAGATGTTTGAGCAGATGGCTCAAACAGAAATGGGAGTTACTCACTAATGCAGTCTTACTAGTTTATTTCCCTTGGTTATTATTGGCAGGGTAGCCTTTTAGCCTTTAACTAATATTGTCCCGAACAGGAGGGCTCCCTGGTAAATGTTAGAGTGGCTTTGTCTTCTGTGGCCAAAACTGATAGAGTTGGTAAAATAAGCAGAGCCTGACTTCTTCTACTCTTTGCTTCCAGAATGTCTCTGGCTGGGAAAAAAACCTGGGTTAGTGTTGCCAGAAAAAATATAGTAGACCCACTTGAACTTGCATTTCAGACGGGTGTAGTTTTTCTTTTAGTATAAATATTTTGTGTGCTATTTGGGATGTTTATGTGCTATTTTTTCATTATTAATCTGGATTCCCATTTAATTGAGGCATCCTGTATTTTTATTTGCAAAGTCTGGCATCTCCAGTCTGTATTCAAGTTCCTGAAGGACCTGAAGAGTTAAACTCCCATCTAACGCTATTCTCTCTTCATCTACAGTGTTTCACACAACAGGAACTCAAGGGAAAGGCAACTTATGCCTCTGGGAGAACAATGATAAACTAGGCAAGGATCGGCTGACATTTGAAACCAATAAAGTCTCACAGTTGTGCATTCTTTTGACACTTTTAATTCATCATGATCAAAGATAATTGGCATTTCATTCTTCCACACCTTGGATAGGTCACCTGCTGATTTGGGTGAGTGCAACAAATTCCAGCAATGCTTTTCATTTTCTCATGTTAGAAGAGCACAGATTTCACAAACACGAGTTTTACAGATGATGGAAAGCAATCCCTTCGATGCTTCCAATTTAAAAGTCATATGGATTTTAAAGTAGGGAAATCTTATAAGACACACCCCTTAGTTTTCAGCTTTATCAGGCTCCCGGGCTGACTCAGGTCAAGTTCATTAGGATGTCTCTTTGCGGCGCTTCCTGCTAGAGCCTTGGAAGTACTGATGCTATTGATGGTGGCTCATCTTGGCACTGTACCCTGTCACTGCTGGGAATGGAGTCACCTCTGGGAGCTGAAGACCTTGAACCATGGCCTATTTTCAGGTTCTGTCTTCTGTCAGCCTTTCTCTGAGTTTTTATTGAAAATCTTGACCTTGGCCTGTGGCCCTTTCCTGGTACCCTCTCCCTTTTCTACCGTTATTCTGCCCATCCTCTTCACTGAGGTCATGGTGCCCTGGCTCGGCTGCTTCCTGGGAGGGCTTCACTGTAGAGGATCACAGCTGGCATGTACCACAGACACCTCTTTTTCTCAGGAGTGTAACATGAAGGGGCCTGCTTGTTGGGGTTTATTATGTTGAGGCATGTCCCTAGTATTTCTAATCTCTCCAGGGCTTTTCTTCTAAAGGGATGTTGGATTTTTGTCAGAGGCCATTCCTGCATCTAGTGAGATGATCATGTGGCTTTTTTTTTAAGTTAGTTCATATGGTGCATTACATTTGTTAATTTACATATGGTGAACCATCCCTGCATCTCTGGGATGAAGTCTACTTGATTGTGGTGGGCTATCTTTTTGATGCATTCTTGGATTGGTCTTACAAGTATTTTATTGAGAAAATTTGCATCTCTGTTCATAAGGGAAGTTGGTCTGTAATTCTCTTTCTTTGTTGGGTCTTTATGTAGTTTGGGTATCACAGTTACTGTGGCTTTGTAAAATGTATTGGGAAATGTTCATTCTGTTTCTATTTTTTAAAATTTTTTGGGGTTTTTAATTTTTTTAAACTTTTTTATTGTTTTTATTAAGTTATACATTTTTCTCTGTTCCCTTCTTCTCCCCCTCCTCTTCTACCCTTTCCTGTGATCCCCATGTTCCCAATTTACTCATAAGATCTTGTCTTTTTCTCCTTCCTATGTAGATCCATGTGTGTCTCTTTTAGGATCCTCTTTGTTGTCTAGGTTGTCTGGAGTTGTGGACTGTAGGTTGGTTTTTCTTTGCTTTATATCTAGAAGTCACTTGTGAATGAGTCCCCAAATTATATTTGTTTTTCTGGGTTTGGGTTACCACATTTAATATGTTTTTTTCTAGATCCATCCATTTGCCTGAAAATTTCAATGTCATTTTTTTTTTTACCATTGAGTAGTACTCCATTATGTAAATGTGCCACATTTTCTTTATCCATTCTTTGCTTGAGGGATGTCTAGGTTGTTTTCAGGTTCTTGCTATGACAAATAATGCTGCTATGAACATAGTTGAGCACATGTCCTCAATTATGTTCATAGCAGGCATGGTTGAGCATCCTTTGGGTATATACCCAACAATGGTATTGCTAGTTCTTGAGGTAGATTATTTCCCAATTTTCTGAGCAATCACCATATTGATTTTCAAAGCAGATGTACTAGTTTGCACTTGTACCAGCAATGGAGGAATATTCCCCTTATTCCACATTCTTTCCAGCATAAGTTGTTATCAGTGTTTTTTTATCTTGGCCATTCTGATAGGTGTAATATGGAATCTCAGAGTTGTTTTGATTTGCATTTCTCTGATGGTTAAAGATATTGAGCATTTCTTTAAAGGTTTTTTTCAACCATTTGAGATTTGTCTGTTGAGAGTTCTCTGTTTAAGTCTGTACCCCATATTTTAATTGATTTGTTCTTTTGTTGCCAAGTTTCTTTGAATTCTTTGTATATTTTGAAGATCAGACCTCAGTCTGACATGGGGTTGGTGAAGATCTTTTCCCAATCTGTAGGCTGCTGTTTTGTCTTGTTGACCATGTCCTTTGCTTTACAGAAGATTCTTAGTTTCAGGCGGTCCCACTTATTATTTGTTTCTCTCAGAGTCTGTGCTACTGGGGTTATATTTAGGAGGTGGTCTCCTGTGCCAGTGCATTCAAGTGTATTTTCCACTTTCTCTTCTATGATGTTCAGTGTGGTTGGTTTTATGTTGAGGTCTTTGATCCATTTGGACTTGAGTTTTGTGCATGGTGATAGAGATGGATTTATTTGCAATCTCCTACATGTTGATATCCAATTATGCCAGCACCATTTGTTGAATATGTTTTCTTTTTTTCCATTTTATAATTTTAGCTTGTCAGCAATCAGGTGTTCATAGGTGTGTGGATCCAGGTCTTTGATTAGATTTTATTGGTCCTCTGGTCTGTTTTCATTACTGTAGTTCTATAGTAGAGTTTGAAGTCAGGGATTGTGATGCCTCCAGAAGTTCCTGTATTGTATAGGATTATTTTGGCTTGCCCGAGTTTTTTGCTTTTCCATATGAAGTTGAGTATTGTTCTTTCAAGGTTTGTGAAGAATTTTGCTGGGCATTGCATTGAATCTGTAGATTGCTTTGGGAAAAAATGCCATTTTAGTATGTTAATTATACCTACCCAAGAGCACGGGAGATCTTTGCATTTTCTGTTGTCTTCAGTTTCTTTCTTCAAAGAAACTGGTTCTTGTCATATAAGTATTTCACTTGTTTGGTTAGAGTTACCCCAAGTTGAGTTAATCTTATATCCTGCTATATTACTGAAGGTGTTTATGAATTATTGGAGTTCCCTGGTAGAATTTTGAGGTCACTTATGTATACTATTATATTGTCAGCAAATAGTGAGTTTGACTTCTTTTTCCTGATTTGTAACCCCTTGATCTGCTATTGTTGTCTTATTGCTCTTGCTAGAACTTCAAGAACTATATCATATTTATATGGAGAAAGTGGACTACTTTGTCTTGTTCCTGATTTCAGTGGGATCACTTTGAGTTTCCCTCTATTTATTTTGATGTTGGCCATTGGTTTGCTGTATATTGCCTTTATTATGTTTAAGTATGTACCTTGTATCCCTGCTCTCTCCAAGACTTTTTATCATGAAGCAATGTTGAATTTTGTCAAAAGTTTTTTTTTCAGCATCTAGTGAGATGATCATGCGCTTTTTTCTTTTAGTTTGTTTATATGGTGGATTGTGTTGATAGATTTTCATCTGTTGAATAATCCCTGCATCTCTGGGATGAAGCCTACTTGGTCATAGTGAATGATTTTTCTGATGTTTTCTTGTATACAGTTTGCCAGTATTTTATTGAGTATTTTTGCATCAATATTCATGAGTGAGATTTGTCTGTAATTCTCTTTCTTAGTAATGCCTTTGTGTGGTTTGGATTTAAGGGTAATTGTAGCTTTGTAAAAAGTGTTCCTTCTGTTTCTATTGTGTGAAACAATTTGAGGATTATTGTTAATAATTCTTTTTTGAAAATCTTGTAAAATTTGTGATGAAACCATCTGGTAGAGGTTTTTTTTTTTTTTGGTTGGGAGCCTTTTGATGACTGTTTCTATTTCCTTAGCAGTTATAGGTCTATTTAATTTGCTTATTTGGTCTTGGTTTAGTTTTGTTAAGTGAATTTTATCCAGAAAACTGTCCATTTCCTTTAAGTTTTCCAATTTCATGGAGTACAGGTTTTTGATGATTTTCTTGATTTCCTCCATGTCTGTTGTTATTTCCCCCTTTTCACTTCTGATTTTGTTAATTTGGATATTCTCTGTCTGCCTTTTGGTTAGTTTGGCTAAAGGTTTATTTTGTTGATTTTCCCGAAGAATCAACTCTTTTTCTTATTGATTCTTTGTATTGTTTTCTTTGTTTCTATTTTGTTGATTTCAGCTCTCAATTTGGTTATTTTCTATTGTCCAAAGCTCTTGGGTGAGTTTGCTTCTTTTTGTTCTAGAGCTTTCAGGTGTTCTGATAACTCATCAGTGTGGAATTTTCTAGCTTCTTTATGTAGGTATTTAGTGCTATGAACTTTCCTCTTAACACTGTTTTCATAGTGTCCCATAAATTTGGATATGTTGTGTGGTCATTTTCATTGAATTTTAGGAAGTCTTTAATTTGTCCCTTTATTTCTTCCTTGACCCATTGGTGATTCAGGTGAGCATTGTTTAATTTCCATGTGTTTGTGTGCTTTCTGAAATTAGTGTTGCTTTTGAATTCTAACTTTTTAGCCATTGTGATCTGATAAGATACATAGGGTTATTTTAATTTTTTTTGTATCTGTTGAGGTTTAGTTTGTATGTGTTCAATTTATGAGAAGGGGTGCTGAGAAGGAGATATAGACTTTTGTGTTTGGATAGAATGTTCTATAGATGTCTGTTAAGTCCATTTGAGTCATGACATCTGTTTTCTTATTTCTCTGCTAGGTTTCTGTCTGGCAGACATGTCCAGTTGCCATAGTGGGGTGTTGAGGTCTCCCACTACTAGTGTGTGGGACTTATTGGGTGATTTAAGCTTTAGTAATGTTTCTTTTACATATGAGAGTCTCATTGTGTTTGGAACACAGATGTTCAGAATTGAGATTTTTCTCTTGATGGATTTTTCCTGAGACAACCATGTCCTTCTTTGTCTCTTTGGATTGATTTTAGTTTGAAGTCTATTTTGTTGGATATTAGGATAGCTATACCTGCTTGTTTCTTAGGTCCATTTGATTGAAAAAAATTTCCCCAACCTTTTACTCTGAGATGATGTCTGTCTTTGAGGTTGAGTTGTATTTCTTGTATGCAGCAGAAGGGGATGGATTCTGTTTTTGTATGCAGTCTGTTAGCCTGTGTCTTTTTATAGGTGAGTTGAGTCCATTTATATTAAGGGATAATAATGACCAGCAGTTGCTAGTCCCTATTATTTTAGTTTTTGTTGTTGGTGATCATATTGTGTATGTTTTCCCCTTCTTCAGGATTTGCTGCTGTGAGATCATCTATTGTCTGTGTTTTTGTAGGTGTAGCTAACTTTCTTGGGTTGGAGTTTTTCTTCTAGTACTTTGTGTAGGGCTGAATTTGTGGCTAGGTATTGTTTAAATCTGGTTCTGTCCTGGAATATCTTGTTTTCTCTGTCTATGGTGATTGAAAGTTTTGCTGGGTATAGTAGTCTGGGCTAGGATCTATGATCTCTTAATGTCTGGATAACGCTTGATCAGGACCTTCTGGCTCTCATTGTTTCCTTTGAGAAGTCAAGTTTAATTTTAATGGTTCTGTCTTTATATGTTTCTTGGCCTTTTTCCTTTGCAGCTCTTAATATTCTTTCTTTATTCTGTATGTTTAGTGTTTTGATTATTATGTGATGAAGGAGCTTATTTTTTGGTCTAGTCTATTTGGTACTCTGTAAACTTCTTGTACCTTCATCTATTTCCTCATCGTATCTTCAATGCCTGAGATTCTGTCTTCCATCTCTTGTATTCTGCTGGTTATGCTTGCATTTGTGCTTCCTGAGAATTTTCTCATGATTTCTGTTTTTATAATTTCCTTGGTTTGTGTTTTCTTTCTTATCTCTATTTTGGTTTTCAAGTCTTTAATTGTTTCTTTCATCTGTTTTATTATTTTTGCTTGGTTTTCTTTAAGAGATTTGTTGATTTCTTCCAATTTTTTTATTTGTCTTCATTTCTTTTAGGGAATTTTTTATTTCCTCTTTAAGGGCTTCAAACATTTTCCTAAAGTTATTTTTCAGTTCATTTTCTTTTGCTTCATTTGTGTTGGAGTGTTCAAGTCTTGTTGTTGTAGAGCCACTGTACCTCCCTTGCCCACAGAGCCTGTCTGAAAAAATGCTGTTACCAAGTAGCGCTCTTGACTCCCATTTTTAGGGTCTTGAATCCTTTTTTTTTTTAAAAAATACTTTCTTAGACTTTATATGGAAAATCTTGCCCCATACTGGTGTGCCAGTCTGTTGGGGGTGGGTGTTTGTTTGTTCCCGACTGCCCAAAACCAAAATAATCACTCAGAAACTATATTATTTAAATCACTGCTTGGCCAATCAGTTAAGTGTATTGCTAGATAGCTCTGATATCTTTGGTTAACCCATTTCTATTCATCTGTGTATCACCACATGGCTGTGGCTTACTGGAAAGGTTCTGGTGCATCTGTCTCCAGTGGGGCTACATAGCTTCTCACTGACTCTGTCTTTTTTCTCCCAGCATTGAGTTTAGTTCTCCCGTCTAACTCTATTCTGCCCTACCACAGGCTAAAGTAGTTTCTTTATTCATTAGCAACTAAAAGCAACCCATATACAGAAGGACTTCCCACATCACTTATTGGAATTGTGGGTAAGATAAAACAATGAGTGGGGTCAAGGAAGTTTGAAGGGGGAGATATGTGTGACCAACAGCAGAAGAGGGCAGAGAGTAAATGGAAGGCCACAGCAGATGGTCTGCTGTAGAGCTGGGGATGAGACTGGGGATTAGATTTGGGGAGTGGAGGGAGAGGTGAAGAACTGCATTCAGTCAACCTGCTTTCCCGGCTGGAGTGAAGGCTGCATCCTTTAAGGCCGGGGTCCAGACTGCATCCTTTATGGCTGGGGTCCAGACTGCATCCTTTAAGGCCGGGGTCCAGACTGCATCCTTTATG
>NC_022013.1:49384819-49391680 GCF_000317375.1 Microtus ochrogaster | reverse complement strand
GCATCCTTTATGGCTGGGGTCCAGACTGCATCCTTTAAGGCCGGGGTCCAGACTGCATCCTTTATGGCTGGGGTCCAGACTGCATCCTTTAAGGCTGGGGTCCAGATTGCATCCTTTAAGGCTGGAGTCCATACTGCTTTCCTTAAGGCCTCTTAGGGCAGCTTCTGTCACCATGACTCAGTTCTGCAGCTGTATATAGCAGGAGCCATTGGTAGCACATTGAAAGATGAGAATAATATGTTTCAATATAACTTTATTTACAAAAAAATAGATGACAAACTAGATTTGGTCACAGGTCTTACTATATCCTTGCTTTCAATAAGATTGTATCAATTTGCAATGAGACACAAAATTGTTTTTCTATAAATTAATGGCTATAGATACAATATATAGGGTTTGAAAACACATTTTTAAATTCTTCAGAGGCACTGTATTAAGTTATTTTTTATTTGCTCTGACAAATACATGACGTAAACAACTAAGGAAGGATGAATTTTAGTGGCTTATAGTTTGAGGAGATATGGTCCTTCCTGGCATGAAAGGCCTGTGGTTGGAGCCTGAGGCAGCTGCTCAAGTTATATCTATGGTTAGGAAGCAGAGAGAGGTGAACATTAGAGATTAACTCAATTGGTCCTTTATGTTCAGTCCAGGACCCCAGCCTGTGTCCAGTACTGTTTGGTCAGTGTGGTCTTCTCCTCTCATTTAAACTGCTCTGGAATCTCCCTCACATCTATCCATACCTGGAGTTGTGTCTCTAGGTGATTCCCAGCTCACAGAAGTTGGCAGTGAAGATGAACTATCACAGGCTCTGAGGGTCTCCTGTGGTTTGGCTTTGTTCTAACTAGCTGCAATTCCTGGTTTAGACACTTTCTTCCATGGGAGAAACGTAATTCTTTCACGTGTTTCATATTTTCTGCTTCTGCACTTGTTTGGTACGAATGCATCATAAAAACAATTTTTTGAAAATAGCATTTATTTTTTGTTCGTACAAAGAATACTTTCAGAGTGCACTTGCAACCTGAATAGGAGAGCAAAGAACTGCCACTATTTCTATTCCAGGCTGGTGCTAAAGTTTCCTATTATTATTTCCTTTAAATGGAAACTCACAGTTCTTTATCTTAAAAGCAAATTCATAGTTGTAATACTACCTAGGGAACAACCAGTTGTTTGTTTAGGTAATTCCATGTTTCAGATGCAGTTATTGCAATGAGAGTTGCACTGGGGAGTCACCTCAACTTACTTTCTCTGACTCGGCAGTGGTGATGGTGAGGGATGGAGGTACAGCTACCTTTAGCTATTAATGTGAGTGGGCAGAAAAACAAGCTTTGTCAGTGTTTGAAAACCAGAAGTGTCTCCCCGCATGGCCCCTTCAAAAGTCGTGTAAACAGAACTGATCTATCTTTCCAGTTCATTCTCAAAGCTACGCTTTGGGGCTATTCTGCGGTCTGGGGAAGTGATTTCCAGGTCGTTCTGGGTTGTACCAGGCGTCTCTTATTTGGTTGTGTCTTTTCCTGACTCTCTTATAAAACGTGACAGACGCTTCCATGTGGGAGCATCAGCCTCCCTCTTCCTTTGCTCTGTGTGTGTTGGGAAAAGGCTCCTGGGCTTTGGGGCCACAGGGGTCCTTTACACTCTAGAAATTGTTGAGAGTTACAAAGAGTTTTTGTTTATAGGAGCTGTTCTATAAAAGTCATCCCTGTATAATTTATTAGAAATAGCAATTATAGGCTGGGTAGTGGTGGTGAATACCTTTAGTCCCAACATGTGGGAGGCAGAGATAGGTGGCCTGAGTTGAAGGCCAGCCTGGACTATAGGTCAAGTTTCAGGACAGCCAAGGCTACACAGAGAAACTCTTTCTTGGAAAAAAAAAACTAAAAAGAGAAAAAAGCTATTATAGATCTATTTCCACATCATTAATAATACATGCACCACAAATAATATATATTTAGTGTAAGCCCCTCAAGGCACTCAAGTGACCAGGCCTCTCCCCCGAGGACCTCCAACTGCCAGGTTCTATCCACAGAAAACTCTTACTGATCTAATAGCTGGACCCACCCCTGCCCTACAGAGTTAAAAACCTAAGCTCTGGGCTTGAAATTCCACCAACCCTCACTCTGGAAAGCTTCACCTGTCCCAAGAAAAGCTATATAGACTCTGTCTTCTGTTCAGTTCTCTGTTGCTTCTCACCCAAGTAGAGGCAACCACCCTCTTGGATTTTTAGGAGATATTTTTCCTCTCCCAACAAATGTCTCTTTCTCTCTGTTTTTCGAGACAGTGTTTCTCTCTGTCGCCCTGGTTGTCCTGGAACTCGCTCTGTAGACCAGGCTGGCGTCAGACTCATAAAAGATCCTCCTGCCTCTGCCTCCACATGCTGGGATTTAGAGTATACCACCATCTCCCTGCCCCAAAAATCTCGTGTCAGATTTGTTGGGCAGTGTGATTTGTGGTATTCCTTGGCTCTGGACTGCCAGGATACCTTACCATCTGAGCTGTGACACTTACATTTAGTTATAAACTATCCCAAACAAAAACTCTTGATTGAAGAAAACAACATTGTTTTACATTTTTGCCTTGTCAAAGTTTCAATAATAAGCCGAAAAGCTACATTCTTACAGCTGTTTATGCACCCAGGCTCTAAGACTATGTCTTAGGTAGTCTGCTGTGCTTGGTGGAAGGAATGAAGGGGAAATAGGGAGTTTTAAAATTACATAAGAATAATTGAGACCTTTATTATGCCCAGATCACAGCATCCCCCATAAACCAACTAGGAGACTAAGTCCTGTATGTAAAAGCAAAGAGCCTTTATTCTTATTCAAGTTCGAACTTGGACTCTCTATGTGTCCAACATATTGAAGCAATTGGAGAGCCCCGAGCTCAGTTGGGGTGGGGTTTTTATAATAGCAGAGGTTGGGGTGAGGAATTTCTAAGGTCCAGGACTCCTGATTGGCTGGCATTTGTTTAGGGGTGTTCTGGTAAAAAGCAATGGATGTGTGCTGGCAGGTGATCCCATCTACAAGGGTTGGAACATTAGGAATTTTCTCCTGGGTGGTGCCTGGGTGGTTTGTTTGTGGTCTTTCCCAGAACCAGGTATTACCTTAGGGTAAACTACTGAGACCCGGGCTTCTGTTGAGTTTGTCATGGGTGGGTCCTACAACCTCGTGGAATCCCTCTGGGCCCTTGACTGTCTTTTAGGAGCCACTGATGCCCTTACACATTTTAACAATTCTGAGAAGGGGGAAGAGAGAGAGAGAGAGAGAGAGAGAGAGAGAGAGAGAGAGAGAGAGAGAGAGAGAGAGAGAGCGCTACAAATCTAAGGGCTATTCTCTTGATCCAGCCTGGTGTGTACTTTTATCGTATATAGCATTTCAGGTGCTCACAAAAGGTCATTTATTTCCATTTGAAAATACAATCTCAACATCCTTTGTTATTTTGTCCCGCAGCTATAGCAAATTAACCCTAGTCCTAGACTAGAGGGTAACTGGCTAGCAGATTAGAGGCAAAATGAGATCTGCCATCCAAAGAAAGATAGATAAGTTGGCAAGGGAGTGAGTGAAATTACCTGGCGTGAGTGAGAAGGAAACACGGAACACGCAACAAACCCGCTTAGGAGTTTATTAGGAGTGAGGAGTGTACTGGCCTGGTGAGGTTGGTGCACAGAGAGAGAGATAGCCGAAGATGGCGCCTCCAGCTTTTAAAGGCTGCCTAGCACATGTGCACAGGGGGATGCCGTGTCCACATCATACACAGATGACAGAGCTCACGCATGCGGGCAAGGGCTCACGCAGCTGCGTCATGTGTAGATGATGCAACCATGCCTCACGTGGGTCACACAGGGACCCTTGAAGATCCCCAGGGCCATTAGGCACTTCTGCCTGAGGGCTTGTCTGTGTATATGTTGCCCTAGAACCTGGAAGTGTCAGCCATACTGTGGCTGAATCTTAATAGTGAGGAATATGAAAACAGGAAAGGAAAAGATACGAAACCCAAAAGGTATAGCATAGAATCATAAGAATGTGTGTGTATGTGTGCGTGTATATGGAGGGGTTCTGTGGAGAGACATGATTTCTTTCTGAATAACCACAGAGTAAATTTATTGATGTTGCACTTTCTGGACCTGGGCTCTCTGAATTTCCAAGAAGAGGTTCTGGATGCTAAGACCCACAAAGCTGTTGGGTACCCGAGGGTCCCTGATTTAAACTAATTTGTTTTTATTTTTTAACTAAACGTCTATGAGTGTTGGTTTGTACATATGTGTGCAGTGCCTGTGGGGGCCAGAAGAGACATTGTACCTCTTGGAACTGGAGTTATAGGTGGTTGTAAGCAGCCTGACTTGGGTGCTGGGAATAGAACTCAGTTTTTCTGCAATGGCAGTGTGTGCTCTTAACCACCAACCATCCCTCCGGTACCAGGAATACATACATTTGTTGATCTATGTGAGTGGATGCATGTGTGCTTGGGCCGCGGAACATGGAACAGAGATTAGAGGACAAGTTTTGGGAATCGCCTCTCCCCTTCCAGTACGTAGGTCCTGGGGATTAAACCATGTGATTAGGTTTGGGAGGCAAGCACCTTTACCTGCTGAGCTATCTTGTAGGGCTCCAAACCTGTTTGCTTCCCATTATGGGCCAGGACCACATATCATCTATAAAAAGAAAGTATCAAGGATCTGAGTCTCCTCCTGGAACACAGATTTATATGGGCTGTAGAATGACCAGCACGGCATAGTTCCTGATCTCTTGCCTAGCTGCCAGCCCACATTAAGTGATACATACCCAAATGGATGAAGACGTGGAGGGGCACTGCAGCAGCATTTCATGGCATTTTAATGGGACCCTCATTCTTCGAGGATCCTGGATGAAAGGAATATAATCATATATTCGGTTGCCCAAACGGTAAAATGTCAGACAAGTCAATTACCTTAGAGACACGAGGGCATGCTGCAAGAATCTGAAGCACATTCCCCTGATGCTCTTCAAATAAACCAGGAGCGAAAGGATGAGGCCAAAAGAACCAGAGACAGATCTCTAAGGGGCGAGAGAACCTCTTCCAGGGTGTCTGAAGCAATTTCAAGGCACAAACATCTTGATGTCTAGACAGTGCTTTGGGTGCTGTGGAGTCCACTGTGCACCTGGCCCTCTGTGCCCACCTGGGGTCTGGTCAGTGTCCAGTGACTTAGTCTCCACCTCTGGGCTTCCCCAAGTATGCCCTTGCCATTTCTGATGAGTAACTCTGAACTCAGTGCTGCAGCACCCCTGAAATAACGTCTCATTTTCCAGCTCAGGGGCGAAGCTCAGTTTTCCCTTGAAAAGCCTTCCACATGTCCTCTGGAGTCAAGAGAAATGGGAGGGTCTCTTGAGGACCGGCTGATGTTCTCTGAGATTTTGTGGCAGAGCTACAGCGACAGTTTCCCTGGCAATGGCAATTTCTCAGAATTTAAGGGAAGTAGCTTTTTTTTGCCTCTGTGACTCTTCAAGCAGTAACAGGTGACACAATGCTTGCTTTAAAGAGAGGAGAATGACATATCTCGTTTTATCCCTCCAAATGCCACACCAAAGCAACAAGAAGAATAAGTAGGGATTATACACACTTTTCTTCATTAAGCAGGGGTTGTATAATTTGTGGGTAAAACATGGAAGATTATTCCAAGGGGTCTGATGATGCCAGCATGAGCTTGACAGGAGTCTCAAAGGGAAGAAACTCGTTGGTTAAGTAGTTTGAGGTAATCTCTAAGAATAGAAGGGTTCATTTCTCCAATATGAATAAAGAAACCTTTACCAAGATAATTACCATAAAAGGTTCGAGAACCTTTCCGAGATTAAAATGTTGGCCACACACACAAAGGAATAATATTTCAGACATCTCAACCAACATAGTAAACGCTGAGACATAATAGAGGAAAAGCCTTTAAATTTTTTAGGGAAATAGTTTTTAAATGGAATTCTTGGAAAACCCACTCATTGAAGTGTGGGAGGAGAATTCAATCCCTGTCAGACACAGAGTTCCAGGCATTTGATTTCTGAAGTGTATCACAAAGCAAACCAAGCTAGGGGTCAGATGAAACCTAGGATGCAGGGAAATCAAGGTTAAACTGAGCCTTTTCATGAAGCAGGGGGACCACGCAGGCAGGTGACAAGAGCATTGAAGTAGGTGTGGAATTGGATTTACAGAATGATCTATCCACCTGAAGCAGAGGAGAGAGAGCAGCCTCAAGAAGGTTATTTCTAGATAAAAATGTACTTATCTATTTTAGCTAACCGCCAGTTGACCACCCAGGAAATGATGCTAATTGGATATTTCTTTCACTAGGAAGGAGCTTGATGAGCCATATGTTGGATGTGACTTTATTGGATGGGAAGAAGGAACAACGGAAGGGCGTGCAAAGGGTTTGTAAGTCTAGAAAGATGCGGAGAATTGAAATGTCTTGTCTGTAGCACAGAATTGGAAGAGAAAAGTCAAAAATGGACAATTTCACAGACCCGAGCAATAGTAGTTTGAATGTCACTGGCCCCCATAAGCACCCTAGGAGTGGCACTCTTAGGAGGTGTGGCTTTGTTGGAGTGGGTGTGGGGTTGTTGGAGGAAGCGCATCACTGTGGGGGTGGGCTTTGAGGTTTCCTATGCTCAAGATACCACCCAGCGTCCAGTCGACTTCCTGTTACCTTCTGATCAAGATCTAGCCGGCACTGTGTGGGTCTGCATGCTGCCATGCTCCCATCATGATGATAATAGACTGAACCTCTAACATTTAAGTCACTACCTCACTTAAATGATGAGGGTTGCCGTGGTCATGGTGTCTCTTGCCTTGATGAGGGTTGCCGTGGTCATGGTGTCTCTTGCCTTGATGAGGGTTGCCGTGGTCATG
>NC_022013.1:49380265-49384719 GCF_000317375.1 Microtus ochrogaster | reverse complement strand
CTCTTGCCTTGATGAGGGTTGCCGTGGTCATGGTGTCTCTTGCCTTGAGGAGGGTTACCGTGGTCATGGTGTCTCTTGCCTTGATGAGGGTTGCCATGGTCATGGTGTCTCTTCACAGACACCCTAAGACGCGAGCCTAGCATTGAGAATGATGGTGCAGCAGGACAGTTTCAGTGATTAAAGGATTTCTTTTGAGTGCAGGGTTAAAGAATTGTGTATTTAAAAAGCCGTGCTTGGTCACTCTGACATTGGTATTGTCTCTTGTCCTGTTCCTGTTGTCTGTTTTTATTCTGTTAGCGTACAAGGACATTTTGATCCTGAGTCAGGGACTGTGCTAAAATGTTACTGATGCTTGGGTGACCTGACCTTGGTTCAAAGGCTTGAGTTTCTCTCAGGCAGGTGAGGCTGGAGCACGCCGCTGAATTGCTGTGAAGTTTTGCGTACATCTTTGTAAAGTCTGGTCTACATAGGTGCAGCCTTTCTCTGAGGGTCCGGCTCTTTGGATCTCCTGGTTAAATCTTGGACCCTTTGCAGAGCTACTCTTTTCTTTTTTTTTAAATCATTTATTTCATTTTTAAATTGTGTTTATTGAGCTATATATTTTTCTCTGTTCCCCCCTCTTCTTCTCCCCTTCTGCCCTCTCCCATGCTCCCCATGCTCCCAATTTACTCAGGAGATCTTGTCTTTTTCTACTTCCCATGTAGATTAGATCCATGAATGTCTCTTAGGGTCCTCTTTGTCATCTAGGTTTTCTGGGATTGTGAATTGTAGACTGGTTTTCTTTGCTTTATGTCTAAAAGCCACTTATTAGTAAGTACATATGATATTTGTCTTTCTGGGTCTGGGTTACCTCATTCAATATGATGTTTTCTAGATTCATCCATTTGCCCACAAATTTCAAGACGTCATTATTTTTTTCTGCTGTATAGTACTCCATTGTGCAAATGTACCACATTTTCCTTATCCTGCAGGCTGTGGGCTCCCAATTTTGTCTCTGTGTTTTTCTTAGACTGCTGCCAGTGTGTCTCCTCCACTCTACTCCACTCTTTTCTTGGGGAGAATTTTCTTAATAAATACAACACATCTGAGTTCTTGGCTTAGGCTCTGCTTCAGGAGAATCTAAACATTTATCCACGGAGCAAATCTAAATGGAGAGACAAGAGGCAAGCATGTGATTTAGAGGCAAATCCGGCCTCTCTCGATTTCAGTAGCCTCTCTTTTTACAGCCCACACAAGGTTCCATCTTGAGCACCAGGAGAAAGCAAACTTTACTTTCTTATTGTGATTTATTTCATAGTGACCTATTTATTTTTGGCTAAGCAGCAGCAAGGAAAAAGTTAAGACTTAGATATATTGCTAGATATTTGTTTTTTGTTTGCTCAGTCTGGCTCATGTGAGAAAACCACGGGTAGGGCTGTCTGTCCAGGTGTTTGCTCAGACTGGCTTGTGTAAGGAAGCCATGGGTGAAGTCGTCTGTCCGGGTCTTTTTCTTAAAAGAATGACTCCAAAACACTTGAGCTCCTTGGGTTCTTAACCTGCTGTGCACATCTGGAATTTGCTTTTATAGCACGATCACCCCACTTCTCTGTTGTTGCCCACTGTATTTCCTAGGGTGGAGGACTGACTAACCATGACCTTGGAGAGGCACTGGGAGTCTAGAATTTCTGCATCATCCTTAGATACAAAATATCTTTAGCTGCCATTTTTTCTTTTTTTTTTTCCATTTAGGCTTCAATCAACCCACTGCCCAACCCATCCAGATAAAATGATTTCCTTGAAGACCTTAACATCTGGATCCAGTTAAAGATGTTCAGAAAAATAAGAATTAGTTTGTGGTACTAAAACATTTTTAAATTAATGTCTTAGTTTAGCAAACAAAGTAATGGCTTTATCACCACACTTTGTACATACGTGTTAAATTAATGTCTTAGTTTAGCAAACAAAGTAATGGCTTTATCACCACACTTTGTACATACGTGTCATTGTTACGCTTGGCTCTTGCTCACCCCACACCCTCCCCCAGTCATCTCGCTGGCCTCCCTCCTCTGGTAGCTTCCTTCTCCTCTCATGTCATGTGTGTCTCGTTACCCTCTCTTTAAAATAAAATTGAAATCTGGACGATGCATTGGTCTTCTCAGGCTGCCACAACACAGACCACAGTCTGGGGGTTTAATCAGGAGAACTATGTCTCCAGTCTTTGCAGGAGGGGGCTGATGTCACATGCTGGCTGTCAGGTCTTAGAGAGGACTCCTTAGGGCTTGCAGACAGCTGTAGTCCCCCACTATCAGTGTGTGAGGTTCAATATGTGATTTAGACTATATTAGTGCCCTTGTGTTTGGCACATAGATGTTAAGAATTATCATGTCTTCTTGGTGGATTTTTCCTTTGATGAGTATGTAGTAATTTTCCCTATCTCTTTGGATTAGATTTGGTTGGAGGTGGATTTTGTCAGATATTAAAATGGCTATTCCAGCTTTCTTCTTACCTCCATTTGCTTGGAATATTTTTCCAACTCTTTACCTTGAGGTAAAGTCTATCTTTGATATTAAGGTGTTTCATGAAAGCAGCAGCAGCAGGATAAATCCTATTTTGTAATCCATTCTCTTAGTCTGTCTTTTCATTCATGAATTGAGACCATTGATATTGAGAGATACCAATGACCAATGATTGCTAATGTCTGTTATTTTGTTGTCTTTTTTTTTGTGGTGATGGTGGTGGCAGTGTGTATGTGTGTGTGCACATTTGCTTTCCTTATTTTGATTTTGCTAGTCTGAGTTTAATTATTCCCTGGGTTTTTAATCACTGTAGTTAACCTCCTTAGATTGGCACTTTCTTTCTAGTACTTTCTTTAGGGCTGGATTTGTAAAGAGTGTTTAAATATGACTTATCATAGAATCCTATTTTCTCCATCTACGGTGAACGGAAGTTTTGCTGGGTATAGTAGTCTGGGCTGCCTTCTGTGGTCTCTTAGAGTTTGCAGCAAATCTCTTCAAGCCCTTCTGGGTTTCAGAGTCTCCATTGAGAAGTCAGGAATAGTTAGAATAGGTCTGCCTTTATGTGTTACTCGCCCTCTTTCCCTTGCGTCTTTTAATATTCTTTCTTGCTTCTATACATTTGGTGTTTGATTATTATGTGCCGAGGTCTCTTTTCTAATCTATATATTCTGTATGCTTCTTGTACTTGGATAGGCATCTATTTCTTTAGGTTAAGGCAACTTTCTTTTGTGATTTCGTTGAAAGTGTTTTTTGGACCTTTGAGCCGGGGTTCTTCACCTTTCTCTATTCCTATTATTCTTAGATTTGATCTTTTGACAGTGTTCATGATTTCTTGGGTGTTTTGTGTCTGGGATTTTTTAGAATTAACATTTTCTTTGACTGAAGTATGCAGTTCTTCTACTGTACCTTAACACCTGAGATTCTCTTTTCCAACTCTTGCATTCTGTTGGTGACGTTTGCCTCTGTAGTTTCTGCTTGAACTTCTAAATTTTCCATTTCTAGAATTGTCTCAGTTTGGGTTTTCTTTATTGGTTCTATTTCACTTTTCAGGCCTTGGACAGTTTTATTCTCTTTGTTCCACGGTTTGTATGTGTTTCCCCTGATTTTTTTAAAAAAGGGATTTGTTCATTTTTCTCTTTAAAGACTCTATCATCTTCATATAGGTGGTTTTAAGTTCTTTTTCTTGTGCTTCAGCTATGGAAGAATCTTGGGGGCCTGCTGTGGTAGGAGACGTAGTGCTGTGGCTGTTATTGATTGTGTTTTTACACTGGTGT
Organism: Microtus ochrogaster; assembly: GCF_000317375.1. Lineage (NCBI taxonomy): Eukaryota > Metazoa > Chordata > Mammalia > Rodentia > Cricetidae > Microtus > Microtus ochrogaster. The sequence continues at coordinate 49,380,950 of NC_022013.1, read as the reverse complement.
CTAGGCATCTGGAATTGGGATGATTATAGGTCTAAGTGCTGATTCTGGATTCACCTTTGTTGTGTGGATGTTTTGTTGTTTTTCTTGTTTCCTCTGTTTCCCTGGCCTGCTTAGCAGGTGGGCTCACAGGGAGTGTCTGCTGGTGTTGGAGGCTGGGATAATGGGAGGAATTAGAGGGAGGGAGGAAGGTTGAAGGAGAAGATCTTTCTGATCTATTGGGGATGGAGTCAGAGAGGAGGGAGACTCACAGTAAGTGTTCTGCTACATAGCTGGGGTGAGACTGGTTGGGGGTGGAGGGGAGTGGATTTGGAGGAGTGGAGGGAGAGCTGAAGGTCTGTAGTTAGCCTACCCGCTTCCCTGGCAAGACCGACCTCTGGGTTAGTGGCAGTGACTGCTGGAGTTGGCGATTGGGAAAAAGCAACAAGATGGAGGAGGGAGATTAGAAGAGGATCCTGAGATCCACAGGAGATAGGGACAGGGTGGTGGCGGCAGGGAAGACTGCAACTGGTGTCCTGTTGCAGAACTGGGGGTGACACTGGGGTGCTGGGTCTGGAGGAATGGAGGTTGAGATGAAGGTCTGCCTACTATGGGTTTTGGATACACCTGTAGTTTCTCTTCTTCCAAGTGAAACATATATTGAGATGTTTTAATAGCTGTCCATGAGAATAGTGCTCTATCAATTCAT
>NC_022013.1:49378588-49380095 GCF_000317375.1 Microtus ochrogaster | reverse complement strand
GTTTTAATAGCTGTCCATGAGAATAGTGCTCTATCAATTCATCATGTAGCTGCAGTTTGCTTTTTATTGCTGTGGCAATACACCATGACCAAAGCAACTTATAAAAGGGAAGGTTTATTTGGACTTCTGGTTCCAGAAGTGTAAATGTATATTACCATCACGTTGGGGACGCAGGACACCAGACAGGCATGGTAGCTGGAGCAGGAAGCTGAGAACTCGCATCTTCAACTGCAAGCAGGGAACAGAGAGAACAATTAGGAATGATGAATGACGTTAAAACCTCAAAGCCTACCCCCGGTGACACACTCTTCCTACAAGGCCACATCTACCAGTCCTTCCCAAACAGCACCGCCAACTCAGGACCAAGTATCCATCCATCCTAACCTCTGGGGACAATCTCATTCAAACCACCGCATATCCCCTAATTGATTGTTATTACGATGATGAGCCCTAGAGGTGACTGGTAAGTTTTGCAACAGTGCACAGGGTTGAGCATTGGTTCAGAATAGTCCTGGGACGTCGGAGGATACATGCTTATTTCCTCTGAGTGAATAGATCAAAGGTAGCAGGGATGACTTAAACTAATCCCTCACCCTCTCCTGAGCCTAGATTCCTGGATGCCTGGCCAAATTCAGAGAACATTACAGACTCTGACAACCATGAACTGGTGTGTAAATGCAAGGACTTTATAATCCAAAGAGAGAAACATATGCTCATGCAGCAATTAAACACACACAGAATCTACCACGAACACCAAGCCCCCCTCCCCTCAAGCTGTCCCTTGTTGAGAAATGGCTCTTTTCTCTTTCCTCTGCTTTAGCTGTGCCTCTCTGGAAAGGCCACCACTCACCCACAATAATGGCCCAAGGGTGGTCATGTGACCCTTAGAAGGCTAATAAAAGCTTTTCACTGGGATATTTTTGAACTAGACTTGAGGACAGAAAAGCATTTGCCATTGAACTTGATACGAATTTGATAATGAGATGTGGTATGGTATAAAGATACTCATGGAGCTGGGATGAACTTTTTCATAGGTCTCTTTTTTCATTTAAAACCCTATTTATTCCTTGTAAGTCATGCCTAACTTATTCAGTCTGCAGCTAGGGTTCTTGGACCGTAGTACCATAAAACATCCATCCATCCATCCATCCATCCATCCATCCATCCATCCATCCATCCATCCCTTCCTTCTAATTACCTGCCACATACATAGATACATATGCATGAATTCTATGCATCAGTATTAGAGATTTACCAGCCTTAGTTTTCAAATATGTAAAACATAGATATTGGCGGCAGAAGAGACGGTTCAGAGGACCTCAGTTCTGTTCCGGCCCCAGCATGAGAGGCTTAAAACTGCCTGTAACTGTAGCCCCAGGGGATTCAGTACTCCATCATCACTTTGGGTCACTTTGCAAAAATGTTTCTGTAAATATAAAAGACATATCTATTCTCTTTGCACACACAAGTAAGAAAAATGGCTAAGAATTACTTTTTTTTTTTTTTT
>NC_022013.1:49369061-49378447 GCF_000317375.1 Microtus ochrogaster | reverse complement strand
TTTTAGTTTTTCGAGACATGGTTTCTCTGTAGCTTTGGAGCCTGTCCTGGCACTAGCTCTTGTAGACCAGGCTGGCCTCGAACTCACAGACATCCGCCTGCCTCTGCTTTTTAGGAATTTTTCATCTATGAGCAACAGGCAGCAATAGAGAAGGAAGGGAACAGAGAGACACACAGCAGAGTCGGAAACTCAGCGACCTTGGAGAAGCACTCTGCTCAGCAGGACCCAGCTCTTGGTCCAAGAGTCAGTCACATTTGAAGCACGCTAGGAAGAGAGGGGTGGTGAAGAGCGGAGAAGGCTTTGCCTGCTGTTCTGTGGACAAGCTCAAAGGCTGGTAGGTGAGGCGGAGGTAGCAGGCAGCACTCAGAGCTGAGGCAGGAGCAGCCGGTTTTCAGCCAGAACTACTCCCAGTAAATCCTTTCACACCCGTTGAGGGGAGCAATCTTCTCAATCATGAAATAATACCGCGGGCGGGCCAGAGTTGCTAGAGAAAGCTTTCGAATAGCTTGAAAAGAGACACGCGGAGCCGGGCATGATGGATGCCTGTAGTGCTACGATGTTAGCACCGAGTGGTAGGTAGACTAGGCTTGTTGCTATTCACTGAGCGTTGCAGTTTTTTTTTCTTTTAAACACTGCCTGACCCATTAGTTTCAGCCTCTTATTGGCTAGCTCTTACATATTGATCTAACCCATTTCTATTAATCTGTGTAGCCCACAAGCTGGCTTACCAGGAATGATCTTAACCTGCATCTGTCTGCAGTGGGACAATCATGGCGACTCACTGACTCAGCTTCTTTCTTCCAGCATCCTGTTCTGTTTTCTCCGCCTACCTAAGGGTTGGCCTATGAAATGGGCCTAGGCAGTTTCTTTATTAATAAGAAATCATTCCCACATCATAGGCTGGTGGGCCTCTAATTTGAGGCCAGCCTAGGTGTGACACTATTTCTGAAACTACGAAACGGGATTGGAGAGGTGGCTCACCTGTTAAGAGCACTTCCACTCTGCCAGAGGGCCTCCGTTTGGTTCCCAGCACCTACATTAGTTGGCTCACAACCACCTGTAACTCCAGCACCAGGGAATCCAGCTCCCTTTCTGGTCTGCATAGATACCTGTGCATATATGGCATGTGCGCGCACACACACATACACACACACACGTGCACACCAAGACAAAACAAATAAGACACAAGAGAGAGCATCCCATTTAAAAAAATCATGAAACAAAATAAAATGGATAGGAGAGAACAATCTTCACCCCTTTCCACATGCACAGTTTGTCACAATAGAACCCCATCTCCTCCCAGAACACGAACTCACTGACACGGTTTGGGTGGTTTCACAGCCCCAAGCCTGGCACCCTGCTCTGCCTGTGGGGTTGAGTCTGTGATGTCCTTACCACAACATCCCACTGGCCGTGCCCTCTGGGGGTGCACCCTGCCTCTTGCTGAACTGCTCCCCTCAACAGAATCTGTTTCCTAAGCTCATACCTTATATCCTGGATATTATTTTCAACTTTTGGATTTAAGTTCAAAGAGAGATTTAGTCTCTCCCTCCCTCCCTCCCTCCCTCCTTTCCTTCCCCCCTCTCTTCTTTTCTTTAGTCTGTCTTTCATTGATTCTTTTAGGTTTATGATCAAAGTCACATTTACCTCATAAAACCAAACTGAATTCCATGCTGTTCTCGTTAGTTTGGGATATTTTTTAGTAACAACAATAGATAAAATTGGTTCTTTAGAAACTTAAAACGCTTTCTTGATTCCATTAGTACTAATTGTTTTGGATCAATTTTTTTTTATAACTTTCTATCATTCTTTCACTGGTCAAGGTCCAGATTATAATTTTGAGACAACCCGATCTATCATTCCGTACTCCAGTGACCGTTCATGGAGCAGCACTGATAACTGGTACTCCAGAGCCAGAGAACGGCCTGCCTTCCGAGTGGCCATTCTGCACACTTCTGGAGTCTTTTCATCCACAGCTTATTATTTTAACCAATCTGTTCATTCTCTCTTATTTCCTTTTTGCTAATTGGGACATGCTATAAACTTCATTAATTTTTAAGCATCCAGCTTTTGGTTTTTTATCTGTTTTTAAATCATCTCATTCACGTCACACAGATGTGAAACAGCTCTCATTCCAATGGGAAGAAGATGTTAATCCAAACCAAATACAAGCTAATGCGACCCAGCAACACTGAGTTTCATTGCTTTGACTGACAGGTCTCACTGTGGAAGGCTCTTATGAATGATGTATAGTCACAGGATAGAAGAAAGTCACAAACAGAGTCATTTCCCAGCAACGTTAGTAGAGACATCAAACAAGGAGATGGGATTTAAGCTATAGGATTTAGACACTATCTGAGGATATTTTCAGCCTTTGGGTTGGTGGAAGCTAGCAGTCTATTAAGAACACATTCTAAAAGTTTTCCTTGAAAGTCAAATGCATCAGTGTTAGATTAGCTACAGGGGTGGGCAGGAAACACCCATCAAGGAGACTAAAGATAGCCCAAGATGGGGGCTTGTTTTAGTCAACATTCATCTCTATGAAAAGACACCGGGCTGGAGAGCTGGCTCAGAGGGTAAGAGCATTGCCTGCTCTTCCAAAGGTCCTGAGTTCAATTCCCGGCAACCACATGGTGGCTCACAACCATCTGTAATGGGGTCTGGTGCCCTCTTCTGGCCTTCAGGCATATACACAGACAGAATATTGTATACATAATAATAAATATTAAAAAAAAAGACACCATGACCAACTCTTTTAAAGAAAAGCATTTAATTGGATCTGGCTTACAGGTTCAGAGGTTTGGTCCATAATTGTCATTACAGGAAGCATGGCTCGCATGCAGCAGACATGGTGCTGGAGAACCAGCTGAAAATTCTATGTCTGGATACATAGGAAGCAGGAAGAGAGAGAGACAGAGAGACAGAGAGAGAGACACACACAGAGAGAGACACACAGAGAGAGACAGAGAGAGAGAGGGAGGGAGGGAGGGAGGGACGGACAGACAGACAGACAGACAGAGACTGGGTCTGCCGACTTGAGCATCTGAAACCTCAAAGCCAACCTCTACTTCCACACTTCCTCCAGCAAGGCCATGCCTACTTCAGCAAGACCATACCTTCTAATCCCTGTCAAATAGCACCACTCCCTGATGACTAAGCACCCAAATATATGAGCCAGAGGGGGCCATTCTTATCCAAACCACCACTGCGCTGGAGAGATAGTTTAGTAGATAAGAGTGAGTCCCGTTCCTCCAAAGGACCCAAGTTCAGTTCCTAGCACTCACCTCGGGAGACTCATCTGTCTGTCCGTCCAGCTCCTTGTTTTCTTGTTTTTCTTTACTAAGCTAGAATAGAAACCAGAAATCCTCTGAGAGAACTCCATCTGTTTTAATACAGAACTATATCAAACTCTTCTGTTACGTCGGAATTTTTCCTGATATGCAAAGTATTTAAGCACACATATATCACATGTGTGATATAAAGCCTTTACATTAGTCTCACATTTAAAACTCAGGTATATTGAGATATGATTTATGCAAATAAAAGTGTATTCCTCCTAACCACAGAGTTTAATGGGCTTTGATAATGTATGCAAATTCTGTGGCAAAAATCCCACATGCCACTTGCCAGGCGGTACCCTATCCTCCTGGCTCCTGGCAGTCTCTGATTTGTCCTGTTTTGCCATTCCTGTGTCCTGGGGCAGTTTCCTCTGAGATGAAATACGCCATCTTGGCTCTACTTCTGGAAGGAGGCTTGTTAAAGCTCGGAAAGCAAACCAAATTACCGGGCTCATAAATAACTCGTAAGTCTCAAGAAGTCCCTGCAATGTCCAAGATCCACAAGGTACACACCGTGGTTATACAAGCCTTAGGGACTATTGGGGAGAAGAGCTCTTCTGGCCTGTCAAGCTGCCTGCAAGTCCCAAGGAGAGCTCCAGGGTTGCTGCTTCTGAGTCATTCCCACAGCTCCGGTGCGTTTCTCAGTGATGCCGTTGAGTCACCCACGATCCTGCAAACAACCCAGACAAGCCTACTAGCTTGCCAAGCTGGCCTTTGAGGAAACTGTTCTCTTTGTTCTGTCTTCTGTGCCTTGCCCAGGGTGAGGCCTCATTCCTTACTGTAGGCTTTTTCCATCAGCTTGTGGGTTTCTCAGGGAGGTCCTGGGCCATTTGTTGGGACACTTTGCCTATAGAGATTCTACTGCCTTATCAAATGGAGCTGTGGGAATTGGTGTGTGAAGAACACGGAGAAAAGCATGACGTCAGCCTTAAAAAGGCACATAGATCAGAACTGAAGAGAAAGGACATGCGATCCACACATCTACTGCCAGAGGGTTTTCAGCAGATGAACTAAGAATAGGCATTGGAAAAAGGTTGGCATCGTCAGGAAATAGAGGCAAAATGAGAGAACATATAAAGAATAAGACTAAGTTGGGCTGGTGAGATGGCTCATTGGCGTAGGCACTTGACATGAGTCTAACAGATTGGGCTTTATTTTCAGGATCCTACCAGGTTGCAGAAAGAATGGAGTCCTGAGGGTTGCTCTCTGAGCAACACACACACACAGACACACACACACACACGCACGCAGAGAGAGAGAGAGAGACAGAGACAGAGAGAGACAGAGACAGAGACAGAGACAGAGAGAGACAGAGACAGAGAGAGGGAGGGAGGCAGGGAGGGAGGCAGGGAGGGAGGCAGGGAGAGAGACTAGGTCATTACCTCTCACCATAAAGAAGAGATGGAACTACTGAAGAAACCAGGGAAAATACCTCAGAACAGTAATCTTGGCAGACATTTTTATAAAATATATGTCCTGAAAAAGAAATGCAATGAAAGCAAAATGAAGGCGAATTTAATTAATCCAGGCCAGTGGGTACAAGAAGACAATTTTAATATAAAAGCACACTCACACACCCGGAGTTCAGCGATCCACCGTAAAACCGGAAACAGGAAGGGCTCCAGTCTCGCGTTCCAATTCATTAGTAAAAACATTCGCCCGAGGCTGTCCCGCCCCAAAAGGCGGGGTCTCTCTACAGCAAAAGAACGACAGACAAGGTTGCACCAAACTAAAATGTTTCTCTACATCGTAGGAAAAATAGAGTTATTGGTGACCCAGTCAATGGCAAGAAGGGTGGACCATGTTTGCAAACCAGTCATCTAAACAAGTGGTGGATATCCATAATCCATGAGGCGCCTGATTCAATAACAATTACAATAGTAATCACCCCAGCAGCTAATATTAGAAGTGCTAATGATCTAGATGGCTCTTCTCAAGGGAAGATGCACAAACGGCCGAAAAGTGCATGAAAACAGTGGTAAGCATCGTCGATTGTCAGGGAAGGATAACTTGAAAGGACAGTGAGATTTTGTCACACACTTGTTCTAAATGGAATTTACAAAATAGACAATAACCCTCACCAAACTCAGGAAGGCTACAGTCAAGGAACTGTGCTCCCTCCCTGTTTCCTCAGCTTTGAAAGGCTTTTCTACAGACGTGACGCTTAGGGTGAGCGAGCGCTCAACAGCCACTCCTTCTCGGCCCTCAACACTACAGGTCTCTGAATTCACTGCTGCCCACTGCAAAAATAAAAAAAAGTTTCTCTGAGTAAGACCGAGAACAGTACTAACCTACACACATCAACAAAGGCTTTTCGAAGACAGCTGGCAACAGAACATTTGGCTTAGGTCCCTCTAAGGGCCCATCACCTCCCAGCTATGGGCTTTGAACAAGGTTTATAGTGCCAGGCCTCAACTCCAATTAGAAAGTAGTTGGTTACCTCCATGATAGCCATGCCACTGTTGTACCCGTGGGTATATCTTGCCTGGTAGGTTGCTATTGTAGCGTGCAGGATTCACTGCTGGGTGCCTTAGTCAGTATTCTATTGCAGCAAGGAGACACCATGACCACGGAAGCTCTTATAAAGGAACAGCATCTAATTGGAACTTGCTTACAATTTTAGAGGGTTAATTGATGTGTCATCATGGTGGGGAGCATGGCGACATGCAGGCAGGCATGTGCTGGAGAACTAAGAACTGGGATCAGTAGGCGGCAGGAAGAGAGAGAAGCCACTGGGCTTGGCTTGGACTTGTGAAGCCTCAAAGCCCATCCCCAGTGACACACTTCCCCTAGAAAGGCCACAGCACTCCAACCTCCTAATCCCTCTCAAGTAGCACCACTCCCTGATGAGTAAGCACACAAATGGCCCCTATATGAGCCTATGGGGCGATCCCTATTTAAACCACTACACAGAGTGAGATCATTGAAATCTTTTCTCCCCAGTGGCCTGAATAGCAACCGTTGTCACTAAAGCTAGCTAGCAGGGAGGAAGATTCCTGGTCAGTTCCAGCTTGGTTTCTATCCTGCAGCAAACTATGTGGAGTCTTCAGAAACAGTGTTTTAATATCTACTTAGGATAGGCAACTAGAGACAATAGCCTGTGATGTTTTGAAGCCCCCTGGGACATCACTGACAAACAACTTGTCGGGAAGTGTCCCATGCCTAGCACTGAGATAGTCATTTAATAACCAACACTTTCTGAGAACAGCATTGTCACCGGAGCAGGGCACCTATATACAAACTTATTTTCTTTTTAAAATTATGTTTTGTTAGTTTACAAGGTAATGAGTTCTCCTAAATCTTCTTTTAGACATTGTTAGTTTTCACTCCTTCTTTCCCTCATGGTTCTCTCTTCCCTCCTTCAACCTTCAACATTGTTTCCTGTCCCGTGTGTTCACTATTTTCTCTTCTCACTAAGGGCCCCCCTCCCCTTTCTCATGGGTCCATCTTGCCTTTCCGACTTCTATAGATACTCCAAATTAGAAACACAAATTTATTTAATCCTAAGATCTACAAAAGAGAGAAGATGTAGCAGTTGACTTCCTGGCCCCGGGTCACTGTACACAGTATATTTTTTCCAGTTGTACCAATATACCTCCAAATTTCACAATTTCACCTTTTTTTTTTCATGTACCACATTTTCTTTATCCTTACATCTGTTGATGGACACCTAGGCTGTTTCTATTTCCTAGCTATTGTGACTACAGCAGCTATGAACACAAATGCGCAAATGTCTTTTTGCAAATAAAGACAGTCCTTTGGATATGTGCCCAAGAGTGGAGTGGCTGGGCCGTATGGTAGGTCTGTTTTTAGCTTTAAGAGAGACTTCCACACCAATTTCCTCTCTTGGCTGAGTATCTTTTGCTGCACTAAAGCCTTTTAATTTTACAAAGTCTCGTTTGTTGATTATTGGTTTTATTTCACGAGCAACTGGGATCCTGTTCACTAAGTCCTCACATAGGCCGATCTCTTGAAGTGCACACTTTACTTTTTCTTTTTCTTTTTTTTTATTGAGAAAAGGAAAAAAAAACCAAGTTTCCACCTCCTCCCAGCCTCCCATTTCCCTCCCCCTCCTCCCACCTTTCTCCCCCTCCCCCCACTCCTCTTCCCCTCCCTCTCCAGTCCAAAGAGCAGTCAGGGTTCCCTGCCCTGTGGTGAGTCCTAGGTCCTCCCCCCTCTGTCCATATCTAGGAAGGTGAACATCCAAACTGGCTAGGCTCCCACAAAGCCAGAACATGAAGTAGGATCAAAACCCCGTGCCATTGTCCTTGGCTTCTCATCAGCCCTCATTGTGAGCCATGTTCAGAGAGTCCGGTTTTATCCCATGCTTTTTCAGTCACAGTCCAGCTGCCTTGGTGAGCTCCCAATAGATCAGCTCCACTGTCTCAGTGGGTGGGTGCACCCCTCATGGTCCCGACTTCTTTGCTCAGGTTCTTCCTCCTTCTGCTCCTCACTGGGACCTTGGGAGCTCAGTCCAGTGCTCCAGTGTGGGTCTCTGTCTCTATTTCCATCCATCACCAGATGAAGGTTCTATGGTGATATGCAAGATATTCGTCAGTATTGCTATAGGATAGGGTCATTTCAGGTTCCCTATCCTCAGCTGCCCAAGGAACTAACTGAGGACATCACCTTGGGCTCCTGGGAGCCACTCTAGGTTCAAGTCTCTTGCCAACCCTAAGGTGGCTCCCTTAACTAAGATATGTGCTTCCCTGCTCCGCTATCCAACCTTCCTTTATCCCAATCATCCTGTTTCCCCAAATTCCCCCCATCCTCCCCTCTCACTTTTCTCTCCCCATCTCCCCTTACCCCCATCCCACCCCACCCCCAAGATCAGCAGCAGCCATAAAATGGAGCCAGCTGGAGCTTGGAAGATGAGCTGTGTGTGCTGCAGAGGGCAGAGCTGGAGAAGTGACCCAAGCCCTTTGGAGGAGGCCAGAAGGTCATGAGTGGATCCTAGACATTCACTAGAATTGCTTTAAGTTTCTCTCCTTTTAATGTGATTTTGGCTATTAGCTTGCTGTAAATTGCCTTTATTATGTTTAGGTTTGTCCCTTGTATCCTTGATCTCTTCAAGACTTACCATGAAAGGGTACTGGATTTTGTCAAAGGCTTTTTCAGCATGTAGTGAAATAATCATGTGATTTTTTTCTTTCAATTTGTTTTTATGGTGGATTACATTGACAGATTTTTGTATGTTGAACAATCCCTTCATATCTGGGATAAAGCCTACTTGATCATAGTGGATGATCTTTTTGATGTGTTCTTGGATTTGGTTTGCTAGTATTTTATTGAGTATTTTTGCATCAATGTTCAAGCATAAAATTGGTCTGTAACTCTTTCTTTATTGGGTCTTTGTGTGGTTTGGATATCAGGGTGATTGTGGCCTCGCAAATGAACTGGGCAATGTTCCCTTTGTTTCTATTTTGTGGAATAATTTGAGGAGTATTAATATTAGCTCTTCTTTGTAAGCCTGGTAGAATTCTGCACTAAAATCTTTCCCAGGGCTTTTTTGTTGCTGTTGGGAGAACTTTAACAACTGCTTCTATTTCCTTGGGAGTTATAGGTCTATTTAAATTATACATATATGAATGTGGAGTATATCTCAAATCCAAGCAGAAGGGGATTGGTTGCTCTCATAACTGCCATGCCCCTGTTGCCCCAGTGAAAACATCTTGCCTAGCGATTTGGTATAAAGGGACCAGAGCCAAGTAAGAACACCAATGACTCTTCTTCCCCAGCAGCTTGTAGAGCATCTTCTGGCTCTACGTAACCTAGCCAGCTTTAAGAGAGTTTCTTAGTTTGAGATTGATTTCTTGATGTCCTTGATGAGCTAAAGGGGGTAGTGTCTTCAGTAATAAGGTCTTACCACCTCGCTTTGGTGAGGAACAAAAATCAATCACCTTTATTGTTTTATGTATCTCTAGGGTCTCTCTGACCAATAATTTGTAGGGTGGGATCTCATGCTTGGTACTTAGATTTTTTATTAAATAATCCATTTATTCCTGAAGAAGTATTGTCCATTCATCTAAGACACCTCTTATCAAACTC
>NC_022013.1:49345698-49368941 GCF_000317375.1 Microtus ochrogaster | reverse complement strand
AGACCAGGCTGCTCTCGAACTCACAGAGATCCGCCTGCCTCTGCCTCCCGAGTGCTGGGATTAAAGGCGTGCGCCACCATCGCCCGGCCTTTTTATACTTTTTTAATAGCATTTACAGACTAGTGAATTTCCATAAGGTTTCTCCATATATCCTCAGTTTTGATGAACTCAGTCTCAATTCTGCTCTTTCCTTCCCTTTGTTTCCACTCCATCCTTTTAATCTGAAGTATATGCCCTCTTGTCTGTTCGTGTAATTTATGTTTTCATATCCTCTCTAATCATATTGTTTCACTGGCGTTGCAAGAGCACAGGTTCCCATTTAGGTTTTTTTGTGTATCTTCATTTTAGCTAAGCCTATTGGCTTCCTTCACAACCCCTCCCCCTCTGTCTTTGAACCGCGCTGTCCCCAGCATTCCCTCTCTTTACTATTATTGTATATTATTATTATTATTATTATTATTATTATTATTATTATACTTACCCTCCTCTCTCTTAGTGGGTCTGTCCCCAGTGACTGGCTTCTAATGACCTGTCTTGTACATGTTAAATATACAAACACAACAGACCTAAAGCTAGGAAACATATGAGAGAGAGCGTATTGCATTTGTCTTTCTGATCCTGGGTAACCATTCAATACGGTCCTTTCTAGTCCTGTTCGCTTACCTGTAATTTTATTATTTCATTATTCTTGATAGCTGATAGTTCATGTGCATATGTGTACCATGTTCTCTGTGTCCATTTGCCAGTTCATGGACATTCAGGTGGAATCCATTTCCTTGCTCTTGTAAACAGAGCAGCAATGAACACAGGTGTGCAAGTATCTCTTTAGTAGACGTTAAGTCCTTTGACACATGCCCAGGAGTGGTATAGCTGGGCCGTATGATAATTCAATTTTTAGTTTTTAAAGACATTTCTAGACTGAGTTCCAAAGTGGCTGTACTAGTTTACACCCTCACAAATGTCCCTTTCTCCACAACATCACCACCATTGTTATCACTTGGATCCCACTTATTGCCTTTTGTAATCTCGATCATGACCATTCTGACCGGGGTAAGACGAAAGCTGAAATGTTTGTTTGCTTTTAGTTATAAAATTTAAAAATTTTATGTGTTTGGTTCCCATGGAAGCCCGAAGGGTGTTTGATCCCCTAGAGCTGAAGTTATAGACAGTTGTGAGCTGGGATGTGGGTGCTGGGAACCAAGCCTGGGTCTTCTGCAAAAGCAGTAAGTACAGGTAACCCCTGAGCTATCCTTCCACCCCTTGAGAGAGAATCTTTATTTTATTTAATTTTAATGAGTGTGTGTTTTGACCACGTGTGTTTCTGTGTACCACATTGTTCTTTGTGCTCATGGAGGCCAGCAGAAGGGATAGAAAATATCCCGGAACTGGAATGACAGATGGCCGTGGGCTGCCAGTGCGGGAGCTGGCCATCAAATCAGGTCCTCTGAGGAGCAGCTAGTGTTCCCAGCTGCAGATATGGAGTCTAAAAGTCCTTTTACTTTGCGTGTATCTGATAATCAAGGACATTAAACACTTTTCCCAGAGGGTTTAGTAGCCATTTGTATTTCTTGTTTTGAGAACTTTCTGTTCAGTTACATAGTTCATGCTCCAGTGTACGGTCCCACACCCACGAAACTATGAAGAACACAAATTGGATGGCAGGGGAGGGGTGTTAAAAAAAGGGAGGTGATGTTGGAAGGGGTGGGAGTGGATCTAGTAGGAGTCAGGGAAAGCAGAGTGGATGTAACCCACACACTGCACCTGCCCCCAGAGACTGGGATTGCAGGCATATTTTCACATTCTCTCTTACAGTCGCTCTCCTTCTGTGCCCTGCACGCTCTGCCTTCAGGAGCGATGCTGTTTCCTATTTCACCATGCTTGCTTCAGGATTCCTGTCTTGATGAGAGGCACCTGCCAGACAGCCTAGGCAGCTGTTTTGGGAAAGAAAGAGGTTCACACTGTATTTGACGTAGAGGGACATCTGGAGGTTGCGAGGCTGATTGCATTGGGGGAAGAGACTATGACATGCTGGATGTCAGCAGTTCTTGTAAACATATAACTCGTAACTACCATTTTAGGAGGAAAAGTTGCACCAGCACATTTTTTATCTTGCTTGTAACTGCAGTCATTTAACGTGGTCAGAACCCAATCATGCCTACTTTGATAGGCTTCCAGAACGAGCCATTGTCCCAGCTCCAGAGCCTCCTGAGGCACCACATAGACGCTGCTGAGGTCTTACACATGCAGAAGTTGCTGAGATCTTACAGAAGGACTTCAAAATGCTTGCCCCATGCTCTGACTATTTCAAGGTCCCAGTCTATCCTCTTCACTCTCCGGCTAAAATCAGGGCATTGAACAAAAGCGCCCTGGAACGTAGGAGAAGGATTAATTGGTTGCAGAACATAAAAAAAAAAATGTTCTGTTCCCCTCTGAGCTATAAATTGTTGTCGAAGTCATTTAGACTGCCTGCTGGCTGTAGATCCTGGCTGTCTTATTACTCAGCCAAGCTGATTAAGACTAATTTTGGTTAAAACAAGTTTGTGCCTGGGCAAACAACCAGCACACACAGTCTCAACCAGGCAAGTCCATTGAGACTAAGTTTATGATACAGATTCTTAATAAGTCCTGGGATGTCCAACAGCATCCTGATGAGCCGACAGCATCATCATGTCCCCAGCACATTAAACTGCCTTATAATTTATTTGGCTGTATTTCCCCCTCTTGAGAGTCGGTCTTTGGTTCGGGCACATCATTCTCACTGGTAATGGCTCAGCTGAGCTGAGCTGATTCATAACTTCACAGAGGTTTCCTAACGAGCTTCTTAGATCATTGTTTCAAAAAGGGGAAAAAAAATCCCAGCGAGACAGATGGTAGACTTTATTTTTTCTGGCTCTCCTGAATTCACATAGAGTAATTGTACATGGAAGGCAAGCATCACACCAGCCAAATCCTCCTGCAGCTCACCTCCCGTGTGGGAGTGCAGGGAGCAGGCCTCTGAGGACACAGATGTTGTCAGTTGGATTTTAGAGGCTAAAGCATGAGTGCCAGTGACAAAGGGTGTCTCTCGAGCTTTCTGTTCTCATCTTCCACAGCCCAGGTTCAGTCCTGGTCCATTCTCTGTGTACCATGGATGACACTAAAGAGACCCAGGGGCTTAGCACTCCGATGAGTAGCCTGGCTAATAAACATAAGTGTTTCTAGATCAGAAGTTTCTAGAAATTTGACAGAGATTTAAGGATCCCTAGAAACAAATTCATCTAGAGGGGTGTGGGGTGCTAAGTGGGCAGATGTGTCCATCACTCTTTCTGAATGACGGGCATTTTACAGTAAGTACTGTAGGCAACAGAAACATCCTCCAATCAGGAACTAGCCCTTCCCATTTCATTTTGCTTCCCATGGTTATCACCTAGATTTTCTCTCGCTCCCTGTGAAGTCTGGTTCTGACTGGGCACCTCACAATGTGCTATCCAGTTATCCAGTGACTGTTACCCTGTAATGTGGGTGAATCAGAAGAAAGACAGGGAGAACCCGGCAGCTCTCTGGGTAGGTGGGGAAGTCTCCGATGCAGGGACTCGAGTTAACCATGCTCCTCATTTCAGGGTGCTCAAATCATTTATGCTCATATCTATGTGCAGCGTTGGTGGATGTGTCTACTGGGTTTCATCTCTGGTCTCCTTCCTAAGCAAGGTCAAACTGACCTCAGAAACTTTTCTCTGGAGGTATCCTGCATGGGTATAAATGTTTCTCCCAGAAGACATAGGTTGTTGAATAAAAATCTTAGTGCCAGATGTGATAGACCTGCCTCAGAGTTGTTTGTCAGGGAAGCCAAGAGGCTTCCTAAACAACACAGGTTATTACCATTGCTCTTGATTTTCAACATCACTAGATGGCAAGAGTCTATCGCTGAAGACACCACATAGGTTGGTTATAGGATATAGAGAGATCATACTGGAAATGACCTGGATCTTCCCCCTTGCTCCCTAGCTCCCACAATGTCAGAAGGTGCTATAGAAGCTTTCGGGGGTGGGGGGAGGAAAAGTCACAGGTGGTTTTACTTAGCAGTGGGCCCTGTACAGTACAATACCAATCTGCCAGACAAGCTATATTACCTGGTGAAATAGTGGCATGGCTGTTAGGGAGTAACCAAACACTTTCTAGTTGGTTGCATTTGAAATCTGCTCCACAGGAGGTCTCCATGTCTTGGACTAAAAACCTACTTAAAAAGTCTATGGCTGGCCAGGTGGTGGTGGCACACGCCTTTAATCCCAGCACTCAGGAGGCAGAGGCAGGCGGATCTCCGTGAGTTCGAGGCCAGCCTGTGCTACAAGAGTTAGTTCCAGGACAGGCACCAAAAACTACAGAGAAACCCTGTCCATGGCTGGGCAGATGATAGACCACAGGGTCAGGATACCCACTGCTGCTGTTCGGCTAACTGTTCCCATTATCAAAAATGTCTTCTAAATATTTATGTTTAGACCCCAGATTTAGTGTTAATTTCAACCTGAGTTGGGGAAGTTTCTTTTTGTAGTGGTTAGCATAGAGACTCATAACAAGTCGAAAGGCTGAGGATAAGTGACTGTTGAGCAGTTAGCCCTGAGATGGGACATCTATATCAATACTCTCCAAGATTCAGGGGCTATTGTAGGAGAGGACCGGAAGAACATAGGAGCCAGAGGATGAGAAGCCCTGTGCAATGTTGTCTTCTGGGCAGGATGTGGCTGCTGGACACATCAACTCAGAGCAGCTCAGGTTGCTCAGACCCAGGCAAGGGTGTAGCATCTCTCACTGTCTGATGAATTGTCCTCTGTGTCTGCTCAGACACTGTAAAGACTCGAGAAGGGAATGGTTGGTAATTTTTGCCTTATGAACATCGTGATATGGTGGGGTGCACCTGGCCCATAGGAGGGTAAAAGGTAGGGGACTTGCAGAATTTTCACCAGTCAAGGACATATTTAGTTTACTTGTCCTGGATTTTATGGCCTTTAGGCACAATTTAGTTTCCAATCCACTTTTAGGACCTTTGCCAGATTTAGGAACTCTTTGACCATGAAGGCCAGGCAACCGTGAGACCCCAGAGATATGGGCAATCTGAATCTGGAATATCTGGACCTGAGTAACTCAACAGTTTTGGTTGCCTCTAGATGGGTGGCCTGGTGAGTTTTGGTGACCAACTGTCTTTTGCTAACAGAAGATAGTATGAATCTCTCTTCTGGTGAGAACCATTGTCCATTTGCCTTATGTTTTGCATCTTCCCTTTTTGCTCTTTTGGTATCTTTGTGTATAGGCTAGACTCAGAGCATTTCAGGTTGCCATTCTGGTGGCTGCCAGATTTCTGTTGCCCTCTTTCCTTGGGCCCCTTTGACACACGTTGCCACAGATGATGGCTACTTCTATTGGCAGCCATATGGCTTCTCGTAGGGCCAGGATTTTTTTCTTTGATTTTGATTTCCTTTTCAGCTTAGGTGAGGAGCCCCCCTCTCTCTGTAGAGAGGCCCATGGGCATGGCCTATGTCAAATGCATACTGATTGCCTGTGTACACAGAGATGGCTTTTCCCTGGGTTGATGCCAGAAGCTCCACCTTTTGTGCTGAAGTCCCTTGGTTGAGGACCGGACCCAGCTACCCTGTTGAAGCTGATAACTGTGACTCCCGGAAAACCTGGTTTTACCTTGAACAAAACAGCTCCCATTTTGTACCTCTTCAGTTCTGATGGATTGGACCGCATCAGTCACTTTCAGGAAGTGTGGACTTTGGTGGCCTCAGAGCCCAGACTGGAGGCTGGAGGCTGGAGGCTCAGGGCTGCCGGCCCCAGAGTGGAGGAGCAGACAGGCAGCAGCTGCAGTTGCAGGGGCAGCAGCAGCTGGGGCTGGAGCTGAAACTGCCCGGGTCCATCTTTCACAGTTACCACAAGCAACGTCTGCACTGTCCGCACCTGCTTGGATGAGCGCTGAGAGCTCCTTCTGACCGGAGCTGGAGGGGCGGGGCCCGCAACCCGACACATCCCTCCTCACGAGGTTGAAGACAGGGACCGTTTGTATCCACCGAGTCTTCAAGGAATAATACCCTGCTGTGTCCAGCATCTGGTCCTTAGAGTCTCATGACCCTAACTGGTTTGCTGTCTTGGACTGGTTCTCCTGGGTTATCGTCTGGCCGCAGGTTGGCTGGGTTGAAGTAGCAAGTTTACAGAATTGAATATGGGGCTAGTTCAGGAGAAGTTGCCCAGTAATTCATTAATTGGGCCTTGCACATCCACCTCTCTAGGAGGGCCACTAGAGTACAGGGTGGTTAGCAACAGTTCCTGGCCCCAAATCAGTTTGTCAGCTCTCTCCCCCTCCTCTCCCCTCCCTTACCCTTCTCTCCCCTCCCCTCCCCTCTCTTACTCCCTCCTTTCATTCTTTCTTTATCTTTTTTTTTTTTTTAAGTATGGTTGTAGTGGCAACTGCTCACAAACAAGCCAGCCAACCAGCAGGATCCAAATCAAGACTTTGGGACAGATAGACCCACTGGCGTCTTGCAGGGTCCCAGAGTCTGGGCAAAGCCTACTTTTGTAATCACTTACATATGATGGGGAGTCCTTTCTCCTCTTCCTCTCCTGGTGTTTCTGGCTCCTCCCTCAAATCTCTTTTACCTTTTGTTTTGTGTTTCTTCTACAAAGTCACAGTTATTGTAATTTTTTAAAACTTATTTATTTATTTGGTTTTCAAGGCAGGGTTTCCCTGTGTATCTCTGGCTGTCCCAGAACTCACTCTGTAAACCAGGCTGGCCTTAAACTCACTGAAATCTGCCTGCCAAGTGTTCCCAAGTGCTGGGATTAAAGACATGCACCACCACCACCCAGCTACTGTAAATTTTTGGGCAATCCCCAATAATTAGGATCTATTAATAGTCTCAAACCCTTTCCATTTTTGAAGTTTCTCTTCTAATGTCTGGGGCTGTCTGCATAACAAGAGCAGTGCTTTCAAGCAGCTTCAGTCCTAAGATGAGCCTGTGAAACTGTCCAGGATCTCTTTAGCTAGGTTGGTGTTTGGGTCCCAGGGAGATGGCGCAAGGGGCAGTCCTCTCCATCTGGGCTGCAACATGTAGCAGCAATCTCCTGCCCAGCCCACTCGTGGCTTTTCTATGCTTTTCAGAGAAGGGTGGGTTCTGACTTTTCCAGCGATACAGAGCATTGGTTGAAAAGAGACATAAACCATGAAAGATGATGGAATGGAGCTTTCTTTTCTCTCTAGGAAGCTGGGAGAGCACCTTCTCTTTCCCCTGATGCAACTAGCTATTTATAGTGACTCAGGGGTCTATTTCCTCCTTGTGTGCACTCTGCTTTCAAGTGCATGGAAGATGGCAGAGGACCCTGGATGAGAGGCCCAGTCCCTTCCTTTCTCCACACAGAGAGTGGTATTGGGATTCTGTGGGTGGTGAAGCCGTCAGAGTCAGGAACAAGAAGGGGAAGGTCATTTTCCTCTGTTGTGACTGAGAGAACAGGAAGATCTTTGGGTTTCTCTGGGTGACTTGGCCAAGCCAAAAAAGGTTTGGATCCCCAACAAGGGGACAGAGGTCTTTCACTAGAGAAAGCCACTGATCAACATTGGGAAACTATTTGGGGTGACCAGTCTCCCAGTCACTTCCTTCCAGATGGCCTAAACCCTCATGGGGCCATCCAGATCCCAAGATGGCCAATAGATTTCACAAAAGGTCTGGCATTTTCTATGTTAGGAACAGTTATGTCACCTGTTCTCATCAGCAGCACCCCCCCACCCCCCGGGTGGCAGCAAACCCCACCATGGTCCGCAGTGGCCTCCTCCAGCTGTTGCAGTTGGCATCGCCATAGCAATAGTAGCAGTTGCTGTCACTGCCGCCAGTCACTGCTGGAAAGCAGGGCAGGGTGGGGGGAAGGGCACAGCCCCTGAGCCTGCAGGGAACCATGTAACATCTCAGGGAAGCCAGTCCCAGTACAGCTCACACTCCCTCCCGTTTTAACTCTGTTTGTCTAACCAACAGAACGGACAGAAACACACAAAGGGACACATAGTAAAGACAACTGGGGGTGGCCACTGTATATCATCCATTGAACAGACCAGGGAAGTCCAGCGCCATCTCACACGGATCCTGGGCACTGGATCAGTGGCTGTGATCATCCTACCGCTCCTTTGTGTCCTAAATGAAGATACCAATAACCATACTCCTGGAAGAGACAGATCAGGTGACTTTTGATCTTGTTCCCTTTTGGGCTGGAAGTGTCAGATTCTTCTGAAGGATTAGTCAGCCCTCCATCAAAAGGAGTCCTGGGGCTCTGGAACTTATCAGGTTGTACACTTCCTGGGATTTCCTTGACCTCTTCACCCTTACCTACTCTGAGGTCTCTGGGGATCTCACTTGGGCCTTCAGAAGTGTTGTGAGGCATCCTCCAGAGAAGACCATTCGGACACAGATTTAAGCCAATAAAAAGTCTTTATTAGGCAGCCAGTGACTACGCTGGGTGTTCAGGACCTCAGTGCAGTCCCACGATTTTCTCAAGGTGAGCTTTTAAGCACAAAAAGAACCCCCTGGGTTGGCCCACCTCAATTAGCAAGAATGGTTAGCCAGAAGCAGAACTACATAAGCCAAAAAGCAATGTTAGTACATTTAGAGACTTTCCCAGAACGATGGACTTTGATGGATTAGGTCTTTGTTCTATTTTTGACAGGCTTTGCTGCCTATACACTGGGTTCCAAGGCCTGAATGGTTCTCCCATCATGGTGTCAGTTATGCTGAGGTCTGGGGACCTGTTACATGGGTTATTAACAAAGGAAGAGGACATGAAAGTATAAGGGGGAATTTTTGTAGAAGGGAGAGTGAGAAGAGGACTTGGAGAATATGATCAAGACTGTATGCATATATGAAATTGATAAAGAATGAATAAAAACATTAAAAAAATCCTTCTCAGTTCTTTGAAACTAAACAGACCATCTCTCCAGCCCCCGTGTCTGTGATCTTGTTTCCTGATCCACACCTTTCGTGACTCCTAATTTCCGTTGCTATAAGTCCTCCTTCTGTCACGCATCACAGCTTTCCCAAAAGCTGACTCCCAGATGCTCATAGGACAAAGCACCTTAGTGTGTGATGGGGCTTGCCTTTAATATCAGTAGACGGGGTGGGGAGAGGCAGAGGCGGGCAGAGCTCTGTGAATTCAAGACCAGCTAGGGCTATACAATGAGACTCTCAAAAACTGAAAACAAAAATACCCATTGGCTAGGCCCCTAGAAGCCATGGGATAATAAATAAGAAATAAAAAAGAAATCACTGTTCATGCTATCACCTCAGGGAGTGTATTTGCAAGGGATCTGGTCTGCTGAGGGGCTGAGGTAGCCTTTCTTTAGGTGCGTATGTGTGTGTGTGTGTATTTTGCAGTGGGGTAGCTGAGCAGTTTTGGAAGGTAAGCAGCAAACGCCACCACAGCAGGGTTGCATTGCCCTCTCGTCAGAAAACCCAGTCTTTCTTTTCTGCTTCGGAGGGTTGTAGGTAGAAGGAAGGAATGGGGCACGATTCCTAGGACAGAGCAGGTGTTCATACAAGGCTGGCCAGCATTGTACAACCCGGCATTGTGATGTTGGTGATGACCTGGGGTTAGGAAGCAAAAACACACAACATATCCTTTTGGGAGGCTACTGGGACTCTCAAGTGCCAAGTGCCAAGTGACCAACAAATGACGTTCTGTCAAAGCGCGGGGAAAACAGGTGAGCTTTCTGGAAACCAGCAAGAAGGTCACTTACCAGTGAATATCCTTCAGGGATCGCAGGCACTCCACCTAGGATGTCTTAGTATCACAGAGGTCCTGTCTGGCTTTAGTGCAGGCAGGGAAATGAAACCTTGGAGTCTTTAGGGCTTAGAATACCCACGGGTAGAGTCACACAACCCAGAGAACACCCAGGCACGTGTGTGTCTGCTGCAAGTGAGCCTCAGCTCTGTCGGACTTGGAGTAGCACAGAGGAGTGGCTCTCCACTCGCCCCCATCTGTGTGCCCTAGAAGGTCTGATTTTGTTATTCTGAAGATTTTCTTTTCTAAATGCATCTTGCCTTTCTCAGGACAGCTCATTGTGTGCAAGAAAATGAAAAGGAAGCAGTGCTAACAGCCTGAAAGACTACGCCCTTCGCTTTCCTATAGTCCTCGTACCCAAAGGCCTCAAACTAAGTAACATTCTACACGGAAGAAAAACATTTCCACTGACTTCTACATGGTGTCAGACAATATTTTTCTTGATTGAACCACCCCCTGTTCTGTGGGGTAGGCCCTCTTTCAGACCCCAGGATGCTTCTATCAAAGTGTCCTCTAAGGTTCCTCTCCTGGGGACAGACAGCCTAAGAGTAAAAATGTCCTGTCCTTGAGCACAGAAGGGTAAATTGCTAAAGTAAAAGCCTCTGGCCTTAAACGGAGCTGGAGATAAATTGCTCCAGGGCATTTTCTCAAGGCTCAGAGGTGCTACTGCTTCTCTGGTGATAGAGACCTAAGCTCCGTGGGAAACAGAAGCTGGAGTTCAGAGGTGAGAAGTCCAGCCTTGGAGACAAGGTTTAATCGAAAACTCTAGTTGACTGTTTTTCCTGGGTACCACGCTGTTAGCTCTATGATGTCACGTGTTCTTATCCTAAGGCGTGGTCTCCACTGCTCTGGATTCCCTGTTGTGAGAATTCTGACCTCCTTAATGGAGCTTCCTTAGGTGTCTGCTGGACGATCTGATGCTGTTTGTCAGTCAGTCCGTCTGTCTGTGTATCTCACCCCCGACCCACATGCTCCCCGAAGGTGAACTTGACCATCTTAGTAGATTCACCGTGTAGTCGAGATTCCTTCTCTGCCTCAGTGCTGAGGTGAGAAGAGTAGGCAGCCCTTCTATCTAGAACTATTTAAAGAAAGAGAGAGGCAAATGTATCCATTGTAAGCTTTTTCTTTTTTTTCTTTTTTAGAATTTAAGCTTATGAGTATCTATGCCCACTATATTCATAATTACAATTTAATATCTGCATACAAAAGCTATGTAAAAATCCATTTCCCCAAATATACAAATTTTCTTTTTGGATAGTTTAAAACATTTTGATCACAGATTCCAACAATTTTAGGCTGAAAAAAATATCACCAATCTAGCAATAGCACTTAACACTGTCTGCAAAACACAAATCTCCCACTGACTGTAAACCTCTCTATTCCGTACCATTTGCTTTTCCTGATTCTCAGGGCAATGAAACATTATGGAAAAAAGAATCGTCTTCTCTGACAAAAGCACGGAGAATGACTTTGGCTATATGATGTCAAGTGAAAGATGCCAAGGTCAAGAGGAACAACCAGAGGGACTAAGTGACACAAGGCCACATGAGTGCGCTTGTGCCCTGACCCCCTCCCCATCAGTGCATTGGCTGGCCTACAGCCTCTTCCTGTGTCTCACGTTGTGCTCTCTTGAGTACTGTCCCCCTCCTCAGAGGAGAGACTCACATTTGATTGTCTTGTGCAGAAGGTGGGTCAGCTTGAGCTGTGCAACACAAAGCCACAATCAGTGTTCACCTGCACACTATTGCTCCTGAAGGCGGCATTAATTAATGTGGAAACACACGAGAAATGTGTCATTTTTCATGTGCAAACATTTATACAGCACAGTAAAAATTCTGTGATAAGGCCAAACCTTTTTTCTCCCTAGCCTTTTTTTTTGTATGTGTGTGTGTGTTTTTAATGTCTTTTTTTTATTTTAAAGATTAAAGTAAAATGTTTCAATTGTAAAAAATACACACCGGGCAAATCCTTACCTGGATAATAAATATCTACATCACAGTACAATAAATTTCTTCTCTATAAAATTTAAATATGGATCAGTCTATCACTATCAAAAGAAACACTATGCTAATGTTTCCATATTATTAAAATAACAGGAAATTGTGAGCTTATTAGAGGACCTGATGCCATCGCCATTGGAAAGGGCAAAGAGATTCAATTGTCTGTCATCTCTCATTTTGAGGAGGACCTGTGGTTTGGTTCTTCACTTAAATTAAGTTCATGAAAAAGGTTTAGCCTTACAAAATGCTGGCTACATCTCAAAAACCATAAGACTGATTTCATAATTCATGACTCATGCAGCAAAAGGTCAATATGACACGGATAGGTTTGAGTTCCACAGAACGAAGATGTCTTACCGACAACGACATGCTCTGAAGAGGCCCAGCAGGTCACAAGGCCGGGCTGGGGAGGGCTGAGTGTGAGGAGATCAAGGCTTGGGCGCCAGCCCGCAGGTTAACATGAGAAGGGACCCTGCAGAGTGGAGCCAACCTCGCTCTCCCCAAGATTGCACTGGGACGGAGGTGGCACTGGGGCCACAGGCTGGGGACGCCCTGGGCTGAGGCTCCCACAGGGCGCATCACTGAGGCTCATCACACTAGAAGAAGCTCAGAGGCGGCACAAGGTGTTTTCAGCAGAATCAGAGGAGAAAAATTGTTCTTCTTTCTTCCAGTTTCTGGAAGTTCTGCACATTGACGCTGAAGTGCAAAGTGCACTTGAAGGGACAAACACACGTATGCACACATGTGCACACACACACATACACACACGTCTTTTGCATGTGCACAGCCTTCTCATCCATACATATGATTTGTAAGTGAGCATCCCAGTAGGATGGGCATGTTCTCCTTGTCTGGAATGTCTCCCCACAGTGGGGCAGATGCGAGGGCTCTTTCCACCACATCCACACTTGATTTGAAAGTCTGGACAAGATTAGAAGAAAACTGCTTTGTAAAAAGAAAAGAAAAAAAGTTGGGAGCCAATTCCTCAAAATCTAATTTCATAAAATGGAGTTTCCCGGAGGAGGGCGTGACTTGAGTCATTCTGACCCCCTGCCGTTCTTATTCCTTTTGCCAGAAGACTGAAGCTTGCATATCTTATTCAGTATGAATGTTCCGCCTTCAATGTTGCCAGGGCCGGGTCTGCCCCTTGAAGGTGAGCCTTTGCGTTCAGAGTGAGGACCATGGGCTGGGGCTGACCAGGGCTGACCAGATGGCTGAGGGCTGGGCCAGACCAGATGCTCAGTGGTCGTTCAGCGCCCTGAAAGACCCTGGGTCCAAAACCCTGCAGTAGTGCTGGAACCCAGGTGTCTGACGTCCTTTGGAAACCATCAGAGTCAGGAAACTTCCTTGGAAATGCTGGTGTCCCAGGACTCTGTGCCCCTGCGCCGGACTCACCTGCGGGCTCCCTCTCTCTCCTCTTGGAAGGAGAACTTGCCTCACAGCAAGTTTGTTTTTATTGTCTGGACAGAGGTCCTCCGGGAGAGTCGACAGGGAGAACAGATGTTTAATGAAGTTTGTGAGGGAGGAGGCTGGCTACAGGCTGTCTGGGAAAGCAAACCCTTGACAGATGTTTGAACAAGAATCAATGGGGCTTCTTGCTTCTATTTTAATCTCTGCACCAAGTCCACAGCACATTCTGTCTAAACACGTTAATGCTGGAGCGTGCCTTCTCCTGAGGCTATTCCCATGGACTCTGGGGACTTTCAAAGCTGCACCTTCTCTTCCAAGGCCATTCTGCCTTCCTCTGAGGCAAATTCTCATTTCAAATAAAAGCCAAATACATTCCATAATTGTGAGTGGGCCTTGCTTTTTGTCTGATAAAGCTACATATTTGAATATAAAAGGAATAGTTCAAGGATCACTCCCTCCCCCCACTTACTGGAAAGTCATCCAATAGAGAAAGTAAGAGGGATTTTAGGGGACTGACTTATTTATGCAGTAAGAAAATTGGAACTGTAAGGTCCTAAACTGACCAGGCCGTAGAGCACGACCTAGAACTCTGGTGCCCTGACGTCCAGTGAAGCCAAGAATGCTCCGAAAGCCTAAAAGAGGCAAGTGAGTGTCCTCACTCTTCACAGTGACTTTCTGTCCTTGGTTTCTAGGTAACGCTTGCTGATATGGCTTGTTTTCCCCAATATTTCCAGGATAAGGCAGTGAAAGGCAGGCAGAGGGACAGTTTATATCTGCGATGTCAGTGAAGAATGGGGTACATTCAGTTGCATGGGTACATTCTTTGCCCATCTGCAGAGAAGTTGTCATGACTTGGTCATTGGGGGTAGGCTGGACAGCAGTGGTGACGGTGTGTCGTTATGCATGGTCAGCCGCTGTTTTATGGGGACTCTTGGCCAGTGCAATGATGAATAAAGGTACAGAAGAGCTAGCGTTTAGAGAGAGTCAAGCTGTTTACCCCCACAGAATGTGGCGGGGAGGTGGGGGCTGGGGGATATTCGTGGATAACGTAAGGAGCTTATGAATCCGAGACTGGGGAGAGCATCCTCCGGTCATCGGACAGCCTACACCCACGAGGAGTGCATTTCCTTCGAAGCAGAGCATTCCTGCCCTGATCTTTTTTCCAGGAATTTCGTCAAACAAGACTGGAACTTCAACACGTGTGTCTCTCCCTGATCGGAAGAAGATCTAAGCCATAGGGAAATGTCATCAACTCAACAGACAACCTGGATAAAGAGCTTGGTGATCTGGGGGAAAGAACAGGCTTAGAGACCACTAAAAAGAGACAGCACTTCTGTAAACAGGCTTGAGCTTTGTGGGAATGGCTTGTGAATCTATCCAAGCTGTGAAGACGCCTTCCTGCTCGAGGTAATACACCACTTGCACTCTGGAAACCATGCCTGGAACATTGATACAGATTCCCAAGCTCTATGGGCAGGCTGAGAAAAAGATTGTCCTTGTGGCCTCGAAACCAGTAAAACACCTGCCCATCTTCAGGTCATGCTCTTGTCCAGCTTGAAGGACGTCACAAGGCTACAGAGGTCTACGGGAAGGAAAGCTGATTCTTTATGGTGTGGCTATTCCCGCACGTTCCAAGTCACAGTGCTTGGAGAGGAAGGGTGCTGGAAAAGGTGAGCTCCTGGTAGCATCTGCTCCTACCCTCAGACACCGAAAGCCACGCCCAGCCCGAGGGGGCCCTTCCTCTGCCAGCTCCGCAAACATCAGAACTGGATCAAGATGACTGTGGTCTTGGTTTTAAGGCTTCTTTAGTCTTCTGCAGTGCCATTTGGCTTGCTTAAGTCTCTCTGACCAGGGAGGGACAGATGGGAGCTGGTGATGGCTTGGTGCTGGTGACATAATGATTGTCCCCCACCCAACCCTTCAAAGCATTCACAGTAAGGACTGGTGAACAGAACGCAACAGTTACAAAGACCCACATTCCAGAGACGATGTCATCCCAGGCTGTGCCACTGATGACCCACTGACCCCCGACGATCCCACCCGACACAAAGAAACGAGGAAGCGACAACGAGAAGGGCTGAGGAGGAGGCGGGACGAAACGACACCCAGTAGTGCGGCAGGAATGACAAGAACCTGTCCAGTCCACTTAGTCCTCAAAGACTTCCAAGAACAGAGGGGGGAAGAGCTCCGTGGGGCACTCCACCTTCATGTGGAGGAAGCGGCTGGCATGGCAGGCTCCAATCATCCGCAGGTCTGTCACCTTCATCAGGAGTTTGGGCCAAAAATGTGTCACATGGTGCTTTCGGTAATTGATATAGTGTTCAAAGGCCAACAGGAAACTGTCTTGGTATTTCTCGATTCTCTCAACGCAGGCCAGTCCTGGGCGATCTGAGGGGAGGAAGAAGATGGACATGAATTCAGAGGTGGAGGGAGGGAGCTTGCCTGATTCAATTCCAGATCTGGGGACGTCTCATTAGATGCTGAAAAAGCATTTGACAAAATTCAACACCCCTTTATGATAAAAGTCTTGGAGAGATTAGGGATACAAGCGTCATGCCTAAATATAATAAAAGCTATTTACAGCAAGCCGACAGCTAACATTAAATTAAATGGAGAAAAACTCAAAGCCATCCCACTAAAATCAGGAACACGACAAGGCTGTCCACTCTCTCCATACCTCTTCAATATAGTGCTTGAAGTTCTAGCAATAGCAATAAGACAACATAAGGGGATCCAGGGGATTCGTATCGGAAAAGAAGTTAAGCTCTCGTTATTTGCAGATGATATGATAGTATACATAAGCGACCCCAAAAACTCTACCAAAGAACGCCTACAGCTGATTAAACACCTTTAGTAATGTGCCAGAATAAAATCCATTTTTCATAAACAGATGATAACTATGAAAACAAATGCATGGAGGAAAACTTATCAAATAATAAAAATTTCTTTACTAAAGGCAAAGGTTCTTGTTGAAGATTTTTGTGCCCTTGAACGTTCCTTGTTAAAAAGCAAGGTAGCAAGTATTGCAGGGGTGTAAAAACCAGACTAACACCATGCTAACTCTCTATCTCTCTCTGACTTATTTAGGGCATACAAGTCAGAAGAAATTACAGAAGAAATAGCTTTCTCCCTATGTAAATTAACATTATTTCAAAGGGTTTTTATACCAATAGCGACTTAGCTAAACTTTGCTTTCATTCCCTTCAAGAATACATCCCCACATAGTTCCACATCCATTTCAGTGGGTCACTGTAGAGAGAGGCCGTACTACAAAGGCAGCCCATAGAGAAGCTCCACGCTTTATTTCTCCGAGTCCTCTGTATTCCCTGAAGGATCCAGGGCCAAGTGACCACTGGTTGTAGCCTGGATACCAGCTTCGCAGTTACCCAACCGTGTGACCTTCCTCCAGTGGGGGCCAAACTCATGAAGCCACTGAGGTCCTTGCAGAATAAGTCTGGTAGCCCATATTTTATATTATATATGGGATCACATGAGGTGACACTGAATTTGCTGGATTCTTTTGGTTAAAAGAAGTCACAGGCAAGGGGGTTATAGAGGGTGAGAAGAGCAGATATTGGGAAAACATAGTCCCCTGGAATGTCTCCAAAGTCACCAAAGGGAGTGCTGTGTGCCATTCTGTCTGTATTTGAAACTTTCCACAAAATAACTTAATATATTATTGATTTTAAAATATCTTCCATATCTAAATTTTATGTAGGAAATGAATTTCTAGGTCAGCTTTAAAATACTTCATGAATTTCAGCTCAATAAAGAATTGTCAAGGTGTCTGTGACCCAGGTTTTGCTACTGGCCAATAAACATTTTTTGGAGTCTACTAAACACTGGTAAGACACATCTGTGACCTCAAAGTATAGTTAGACTAGAGAGCAGTCTGGGTAAGTTAAGCAGATACAAAATGACAAGCACCAGAGGAACGAAAGTAGGTTTTGAACCGAAGAGGATGGCCGGAAACAATTTTCTGTATTTCAAGACTGGCTTCCCGAATGCAGTGTGCTTTGCATTTACTTACTGTGAGGTGCATAAAAAGAGGGTAGTGCCAGTTCCATCATTAACCCTCCACTGTTGGGAGCTAGAGCTCTGACGGGCAGCGGGCTTGGTTAAAAAGATGGTATCATCATGCCGACGCCGGAGGGGTGACCAGTGAGGAAGAATGTTGTGTCGGGGCTGGAGCTGGGATCACTTGGCCATTAGGACGTGGCTGTAGTGACACCGTGGGACTTAAGTCTGGTGAGCTTTTGCTTGCATGTGCTTGAACCCCTCCCTCTTGGGACCCAGCAGCACGTAAGAAGTCTGAGCCCTCTCCCAGAGGAAAGGCTGCCAGGAGGGAGAGACTTCTGCAGCTGTGCTGGTCCACAACTCAGCTCCAGCTCTGATCATCTTGGCTGTCTGAAGCACTCCACTTTGGATTGGCGTGCCGTATGGGAAGAGGCATGCGTTCCACAGGATGGTGCTGTCACTTGGAGCTGTACTTAGTATGGCTGGTAAAGTTGGAATCAGGCAGGGTAGATGACTTATCTGCCCAAAGGGGATCACTTTATAAGGTTTCTGTTGCCCCCACCCCACTTTCCCTATCTGAACTGGGCACCACGCCCAAATTTCCACAGTGCTTGAGCTAATCTTCACAGTGATTCAGTGAGGTAAATATTCTAACGTCAATTTTATTTAGAGACCTGCAAACTCAGGCAGCTGGATGGTTAACAATGCTAGTTGGGGCTTATAAATGTCTTGTGGGTGCGGTGGGGGTCTGAAGCTAGCTCGGTCAGAATCCAAGACGAGAGAACACACACTTCTGAAACACCACAGCAATGACTGTTTCCATAAACGGTTTCAATGAGCATTTAACTGAGAGGCCAGTGTGGACTCTGTAGTGGGTTTCAGGTCAGCCAGAGGAATATAGTAGCGTAAGACTCCAGATATCCGGCATTCAGTTCCCTGTCCATTGGCCCCTCCTAGTCTCCCGCTGAAGGACAGCCGGCTAAGACTCTGTAGCTAAAGGGAGGCAGACAACCCATCAAGTGATTGAATTAGCACGGACCCTGGAGGCTCCAGCTCTTTTCACATCCGCTGTGAATCTCTGTGCACTCACCTGAAGACATCAGCAGGACGGCCTGAAGCAGGGCAACTTCCGTGTCATCCAGGTTGAAAGACGACAGAGACATGCCCAGGTCAAAGATAGCATCCGACACCACCCCAAGACCCCCGTTTTTTAGCTGGCCCCGTGTCACTGCCATCTCCCCGTTCAAGGTCAGAGTCTCGCTCTCTGGGTCGTAGCGCACGGCAGCACGGAGGGACATGATCTCCATACAGCAGCCTTTGAGGAGGATGATCTGATCTTCACACGGCAGCTGAAAAGAAGCAGACGCATCAGCACTGAGCAAGAAGACAAGCTCCAGGCATGGTGTTGGCACAGCACCTGGACAGCCTCTGCGGCCAACCTACGTCTGCATTTTCTGAGTCCTTCTTCTCTACCTGAAAAAAGTCCCTACTTTTTATTGGTTTGAGACAGAGTCCCCGTGGTGTGCTGGCTGGCTTAAAACTCACTTTGCAGACTACACTGGCCTCAAACTTGTGGCAATCCTCCTGTCTCTGCCTTCTGAATGCTGAGACTACAGGTAAGTAATACTTTGCCCAGCCTTCAACTACTTTTGAAAGAAATGTGTTTGAGTGTTTTGCTTGCCCATATGTCTGGAAGTCAGATGAGCTCATCGGATCCCTTAGAACTAGAGGTAGAGACAACTGTCAGCTGGCATGTGGGTTCTGGGAACTGCACCTGGGTCCTCTGGGAGAGTAGCCAGTGGTCTTCACTGCTGAGTCATCTCTCCATCTCTGCTAACCACAATTTTTAAATAAAAAAAATGAAATTTAAGCCCTGGCAATGCTGAAACATGCACGGGCAGCCCATATATGATGGTTCTGTTGAACTTGTCCATATTGGGTTTCATGGTCTAAGTTGATGAAGACGACTAACCAGGTCTCTTCCTCAAGAGGGCACCAGATCTCATTACAGATGGTTGTGAGCCACCATGTGGTTGCTGGGAATTGAACTCAGGACCTCTGGAAGAGCAGACAATGCTCTTCACTGCTCAGCCATCTCTCCAGCCCCAAGCTAACTAATCTTGGTAGTTTACATTGATTTTATTACAGGTCTCCAACTGGGGTGCAGTCACTCAGGGACTGTTGGTCACCCTTTCATTTGGGAGTTTGTGATGTGGGAGCGATTTCTTTCTAATCTGTTGCTTTCATTGGTTAATTAATAAAGAAACTGCCTAGGCCCATTTGATAGGCCAACCCTTAGGTGGGCAGAGTAAATAGAACAGAATGCTGGGAGAAAGAAACTGAGTCACCATGATTCTCCCGCTCCAGACAGATGCAGGTTAAGATCTTCCCTGGTAAGCCAGCTCGTGGTGCTACACAGAATATTAGAAATGGGTTAGATCAATATGTAAGAGCTAGCCAATAAGAGGCTGGAACTAATGGGCCAGGCAGTGTTTAAATGAATACGGTTTCTGTGTAATTATTTCGGGTAAAGCTAGCCGGGTGATGGGAAGCAGCCCGCTGCTCCTATTACAACAAGTTTGTACTGTGTCATTCTACAAGAAAGGGGCACTGAGCATAGTTTTCACTTCATCTTTTTTTTTTTTTTTTACTGTTGGGTAGCTCTGTAATTGAGCAAGAGACCTGGCCAGACGCCTTCATCAACGTAGACCATGAAACCCAATTCGGGCAAGTTCAACAGAACCGCGGTATACGGGCTGCCCATGCAGGCTTCAGCATTGCCAGGGCATAGATTTCAGTTTTCATTTCAGCTCTGCAATCACCTGCTGACTCTGCTCAGGTGGTAGCTGTGCTTTCTGTGTTTTGAAGGACATTTGCTTCCAAGTGTCTCAAGAGGTACAAAACTAGAAGGCTGAAGCCAGATGCGAGTGACCACGGCTACCCAGAGACGTAGAAGCTTTGCTCATGACCCACCGGCACATCAAGGGCAGAGGTGAAGCCAGTATTTGGGTGCTGTGGCTCCTGTGTTTCTATTCTTAGTGACAGACATCGGAGTCAATGGACAAGCAAGATCTTCCTGCTCAGATTTTAGGGTCATCTAAAGTTCACTTGGTCACATGTTAATTAGAGCTTATGGCAATGGGATATGAAACTTTACAACAGAACTCTGTGGGACAAAACAAGAAAAATAAAAATTTGTTTTCTGGGGTTGGAGAGAAAGTTCAGGAAGAATTCAAAACTGGATCATTTGAAAGGGTCCAAGTAATGGTTACTACCTGGGTTTTATTCCAGGATTTACACAGTCATTTTAATAACACATTTAGTAACACAGTCACAGATATACAGTAAGGGACATTCCAGTTTCATTCACGCTTATGGAAAGCAGACACTCAGAGTGTCACATGCCAGTGTGCGGGTGGCACAGGGGCGCTTTATAGATGGGGCTGGATTTGAAGCTAGCTCTATCACAATTAAGGCTAACACACACTTTTCAGTTCTTAAGCTATGATGAAATTTCCATAAACAATGAATATGGAAAATTGCACATGTCTAAGTCTTCCTTGAAACTTGTGCAGCTTCTTTTTGGAGACGGGAGCTTGTGGAAGATTAGTTGAAGATGTGCTACATTTATTTATGTGGTGGAATATTTGTTTAATGATACAAAGATGTGTTGCAGTCTTTTGTGTCCCATTTGTTTAATTCTGTGAAGCTGTGGTATTTTGCTTGTTTAAAACACCTGATTGATCTAATAAAGAACTGAATGGCCAATAGCTAGGCAGAAGAGAGAAACAGGCCAGGCTGCCAGGCAGCGCGAATAAATAGGAAGAAAATGAGAAAAGGAGGAGAGAAAAAAGGGGAAGGAGAGGAGGGCCAGGGGCCAGCCACACAGCCAGCCAACAGAGTAAGAAGGAAAGAAAGAGATCTAATAAAGTGAGGTAAAGGCCCAGAGGCAAAAGGCAGACAGGATAATTTAAGAAAAGCTGGCTAGAAACAAGCCAAGACAAGGCCTGGTATTCATAAGTAAGTATAAGTCTCTGTGTCTTTATTTGGGAGCTGGGTGGTGGGCCTTCAAAGAGCAAAGAGTCAAATAAAGACACAAAAACATAACAAAACAGAAAACAACTGCGGGAACTCTTGACTAGTCCAGTTTAGGTTCCTGTGTGAAACTGAAAGCAACCCCATTGAACTGTGTGGAGGGTGTGATGGTCCACACGCCCATTCACTGCTCAGCTACTCACGGGACCACTTCACCTGTAAACTGCTTGTATTTCTCTACCAGAAAAAGGCGTCCATGCCTGTCAATTCTGTCACTTAGTGATTTGCTTTTGTTTAGGTCCTAACTTGTACTGCTAACTACATCCTTGGGTTCCTGATTCAAGGAGGGGTTGGAGGTGGGAAGGCTGAGCTGGGTTACAGTGAACGGGACGATAGGCCAGAGAGGTCTGCAGGATCCTGGTGAGTCTGAAAGATGCGGCACACCTCTCAGAGGCACTTGCCACAATGCCCTCGCTTTGAGAACGCTCCAGCTGTGGCTTGACAGGCAGTCCCAGGGGCCCTCAGTCTTCCTGTCTTCCTGTCTCCTTAGAAGATTATCTGGTAGAGGCCACAAATGACATGCTCCAGCAGGGGTTCTTGGGTAGCAGCTGTACCTCCCAAGGTCCTGGTGTACCACAGCCATGTTGGGGGGTCGGCAGGATCTTGGCAGAATAGGGACCACAGGCACAGTTCAAACAAATGAATACCCCAAGAGACTGCCTGGGGTATTCATTCCCTCCCTATGGAGCTAGGGACCACAAAGTTCATCTTCCTCTCTTGGGCTTCTGAGAGGGTTAAAGTCTAGCAGAAGCCTGGATGACCCTGAGCAAGGCTGCTTCTGCTTCTTCTTTTCTCCTTCTCTTCTTCTTTTCTCCTCCTCCTCCTCCTCCTCCTCCTCCTCCTCTTCCTCCTTCTTTTTGGAAAATTTGAGATGAAAACATAACCGCATTGAAAGATGGGATCCTGATGGTGAAGCATGTTACATTTCTGACAGGAACTTGGAAAGGTAGGCTTGTGACAGCCCTGTATTGGAGAGTCCCAAGCAGCTTTTTACCCATGCCATTGAATTAAGTGCACGTTGGCTGCTGTGGGTGGAGGTAGAGTCTTCTTCCTTTCGTTCTTTATAAATTATCTCAGATATCTCTTCAGTGATTTATACAAATCTTATATTAAAAAGTTAACATTAAAATTGGAAGAATACTTGTTGTGTATCTGGTGGACTAGCTTGATGTGGCAAACTTAAACTCAACAAAATTCTTTTAGCTTCTATGAGCTGTAGCCAACACACACACACACACACACACACACACACACACACACACACACACACACACGGTGGCAGGGGAAAGGGAGGGAGGGAGGAAAAGAGAGAGAAAGAGGAAGAGAGAGGAGAGCCAAGAGCAGAGAACCAACCCAACAGATGAAAAGGACAAGGGAGGGAGTGTCAGTAAGAACGAGGGGAGACAGGAGACTCCCGGCAGACAGGCACATGCCGGGGACCTTAAAGAGGTAAGAGAACTCTCTGGTCCTTCAGTGGCATGCCAGGGACCCACCCTTAGGAATGAGGGCTGTGAGAAGGGCAGAGTCACCAGAACATTCGTCATGGCTAGTTTTATGGTGAAAAAATGGAAACGAGTGGACGATCCAATGAGAATGAGCCTACATGATGGTAGGGCAGATTTTTGGAATGCCATGTAACCATCCAAGTCCCCTCGTAAAAGGATTTTTAAATGATATACTACCATTGAGAATAATCTGGGTCAGTGTCTCTAACTCTCAGGCTTATGAAGGGGGTCGCTGTACTGTGCTCATGAGATGCACCCTTATTGCTGGGCCCATTTCTCTAATAAAATGATAAAGAGCGGTTTTGTAAGTAGAAAGCAGGTTCTTGGTGTTTAGTAGATTTTATATTACACACACACACACACACACACACACACACACACACACACACACGCTCCTGCCCTGGCTTTCTGCAATGATGGAACAAAA
>NC_022013.1:49339804-49345018 GCF_000317375.1 Microtus ochrogaster | reverse complement strand
CTCTCTCTCTCTCTCTCTCTCTCTCTCTCTCTCTCTCTCTCTCTCTCTCTCTCATACAATGATGGCTGAAGAGAGAAGGCACAATCGGAGGACCAGCCTTTCTTTTCTTCTGACAGTACTGGGGATAGATCCTGGGCCATGCATACAATGCAAGTGCTCTCCCACTGAGCTGCAACCCTGCCGGCATTCTCATTTTCCACGGACTCTGCGGTCCTACCATGAAGCTTGGCTGATTACTGTTAAACGACACCCCACACCTTTGGTAACCAATGAACTATCATGAAAAGTGGCCCAGAAGGAAGAGCCATTTCCTCACCTCACAAAACATGGGCAACTTTTTGGCAAAATCCACCACTCTGGTGATTGCTGGTGTGATGATTTTTGTGAAATGGCTGAAGGCTTCCAGGTCAACCTTGCCACCTTCTGGGGCATTCACGATGGGCGCTTGTCCGATGTCTTCCGGCTGAGGAGGAGAAGTGAGAACAGCTTCAGTAAAGCTGAAGAAACCTTGGTTGATCATAGCCCCCTTACCGCAGGGAAACAAGCCCTGTCACTTGCAGTTGCCTCCCCTGGAACTTTCATATCGCTAATGCCTTTGAGCAAATGCCTTGGCTGTAGGCCACTAGGGATAATGTTCACAGGCTTGTTGAGGGAGCGAGAAGGGGCTGGGGGAGGAGAGAGGGAAGTCAGGGGGGAGGAGGGGGATGAGGAAGGAAGTAGGGTAGGGATCTGGGTTGTGTGTTGGCACAAGGAGTCACACTCAGGCCTGGTGGTGGGAATTCAGTTTCCTGGGATGGCACATTCGGAACACTTCTGTGCTCTGGGGTTGTGCTGGGAAAATGAGCGCAGTGAGGACGGTAATGGAGGCACAGGAGGGGTGAGCCCCAACAAACTCTAGGGTTCCCGTTCTTGCTTCTGCCTCAGTGCCTGAAGCTCAGGCTCCTTTTCCTTGGGTCTTGTGGACTCCAGTTTGAGATGGTGGTCTCGGGTGACCACCGAGGGTGACTATCCCTTAGCCCACGGTAGGAAAGCTGAATTGTATAAACTGAGCAAACCTTAGGACAGGGTGGGACGTCTGTTTATGTTTGATGTCCCCAGAGTTCTTCTTTGCTGTCTGCTCGCTCGGAGGCAGTCCAAGGCTGAGCTTCACAGCATGAACAATAGGATGGCTGTCACTTGGGGATGTTCTTAGGTCTGCCTTGGACTCAACTGTTCAGAAGTACGGTTTCAGCTTGGCCCCAGGTGACCCGTGCATGGTTGACATCCCTACATCCACAAGCCATGCAGGTCCTCAGTGTTCTGTCACTCCCTTTAGGGCATCTTGTGCTGTCCCTGTACTTTATGTGAGGACAAGTCTCTCCACTGCCCTTTCTTGTCTCTGCGACACTAATAACCACCATTTATGCAGGACACGGATACCAGCCTCCACTTCTTTATCCCACATGTCCCACAGAAGTCCGGCCCTTGGGAAAAGCCCAAAAGCAGGCAAGGGAAGCATGTCTACAACCTCTGTACACTTTCTGATGCCTAGAAACAGACGGTCTTTCCAGCGGCAGGACTCTGTGGAGTAGTTATGACAACAGTGCCCATAGCCCCGAGGCAGGACTTTGGGGCTCCAAACCTCACTGCCCTCCAGATTTCTAGGCCTTATTCCCCATCTTCGGATCCAGAGCCAGGTGGGACTGAGAACCTGCGTTTCTGCAGAGGTCACAGGAGGTGTTGCTGCTGGTAGTCGGGGGGGGGGCCCTGAGGATGCCAGACTGTCAAAGGCAAGTTCAACTTGGGGCACGGCAACAGCGATCTTTCTCCTACACCCTCTTAGTGGTCATATCTCATAGGACAGCAGCTAACTTTTACCCTCAAGGTGCCAGTATTTTAGAAGCCTCAGGGCTAGCCAGTCCCTGCAAGCCTGGGGAAGGATTCTGGAATGTGTGAGTTCACAGAAATGTGGGCAGTGCCGACCTCTTATGATCATCTGTGTGTCTTTTCCATTGTATTGTTTTGGTGGTAGCGAAGGGATGGAATGGGGCTCTGCCATGTTTTCATAGTGAATGGTGACATTCGGGATTAACCAGTGGCGTGGCTTTTCTGAACACAGAGAGGGTAGATGGAACAATGATGTGTACAAATCCCTGTCCTACTTTGTGTCCTTGCCTGAATTGAGGGAACGTGTCCATCAGGCCTCTTTGGGGGGCACTTTCCCCTGCAACCTGAGAATCTTGCTGGCTTGGATAATCCCTTCTTGCCCCGATCTGGAGGCTGCTCTTGTTTCCCTGTGTTTTTCACAAGCCTGTCCTGAAGACCAGCTGCCAAAATGAGCATGGATCCATGGGACCATGGTAGGGAGGTCTCAGT
Organism: Microtus ochrogaster; assembly: GCF_000317375.1. Taxonomy (NCBI): domain Eukaryota; kingdom Metazoa; phylum Chordata; class Mammalia; order Rodentia; family Cricetidae; genus Microtus; species Microtus ochrogaster. The sequence goes on along the minus strand of NC_022013.1, from coordinate 49,342,663 downwards.
GAAGCACACTGCTATTATATATATACACATACACACACAAGCACATATACATACATAGTGCACACATATGTGTACATACATGTAGGAACATCTCAGAAACAATATATTTTTGTGTATATATATATATACACTCATGCATATGATTGTATGTGTGTGTTTGTGTGTGTGTGCATATGCACTGGTATATGTCATGTGTATATGTGGACACACAGAAGCCAGAGGTTGATGTCAGGTGTCTTCAGTTGTTTTCTAGACAACGATGATGATTATCATGAGGAATTTTAATTTAAATTTAAAATTGATATTTTTATTTCATGTTTGTGGATGTTTTGTCTGTATGTATATGTGCGCTATTTGTGTTCCTGGTGCCTGCAGAAGCCAGAATAAGGTATTAATTAGATCCCCCTGGGACTGGAGCTACAGATGATTTTTAAGCCACCATATGGGTGCTGAGAACTGAGCCTAGACCCTCTAGAAGAGCTGCCAGTTTTCTTAGCTGCTGAGTCATAACTCCACCCCCACATTATTTTTTGAGACAAGGTCTCTCAGTGAATGGGGAGCTCACCGATTGAGTTAGGCTGGCCAGTGAGCTCCAGGGATCTCAGCACATGGAGTTTTAGGAGTGTGTTGTAAGAAAAATAAAGCCACAATGCTTAAACAAAGGCTATAAACAGGACCGAGGCCTGATAAAACAGAGGGATGGTTACTGGGCTGGGGAAGGGGTGAGCCAGAGGGAGAAGCAACTGGTGACAGTGGTGGTTCGGGCATGCTGAGGCGGGCTGCAGTATGGGCTCGCAGTCAGACAGAAGTGGAGAACTTAGGAGGATGCACTGGACGCAGGCTCAGAAACGCAGAGTGGCCTGGGGTTCAGGTGTGTGTGCGGGCATTAGTTTCAGCTCAGCACTGGGGAAGTAGGAGTTACACAGCCCTCTGCCAGCAGGCTCTCTGTGTTGAGGTTTCCTTAGCATTGTTCGAGGTAAGTAGGAGATGTGGCCGGTTGGCCTTGTTTCAAATGGCTGGCAGGAAGCCAAGGACGTCTCAGATTAGCCTGGCCGCTCTCTGGCACTGGCAGAGTGGGATTCGGCCAGGTGGATCAGTCGGCTCACACCATTACAAAGCCGTGCAGAAGGACCCTGACACATTTGGCGGTCTTGTGGCCTTGGACGCGACTCCAGGCTCACACTTCCTGGGATGGTGAGCGTGGCAAGGGGTGGGGAGATGCCAGGCATCACTGTATCCTTTACGGTCATCAGTTTTGCACCATTTGAGATGGTTACTAGGCAAATGAACTGTAGGTGTGTGTGTGTGTGTGTGTGTGCGCGCGCATGTGCGTGTGTGTGTGCGTGTGTGTGTGCATGCGTGTGCGTGTGTAGCATAACTTACTCAAGGTTGCCCAATTAGGAAGGATTAGACCCAGGCTCCATTGTCGGTTTCCATACAGCTAGGCTCTCCCGCCTGCTTCTGATTTGGGGTGACAGACTGTATGATCTGACCACACAGACCACAAATGGACCTATCTGACTCCCCAGTCTGTGGCCCCTCGGACACTGTAGAGCTGAGAATGCGCCAGTAGGCAGTGATTCCACTGGGGGAGACTCTCTAAAGGCTACCCTTCATTCTTGTCTGGAAAGCCTACCAGCTGCACCTCTTGAGGGACCTAGAGAGGAGAAGAGTGACACAGGGTCACCAGACAGCGACAATGTACATGGCAGGCTGCAGTGGGCGTGGGTTCTGTGCCGCCGAGAGGGTAGAAAGAAGCCCCCCTCCTCGGCCCACTTCTGCTTTCCATGAGAGTGCCTACACTGTTGAGAACATTTCCGTAACCCCGGAGATCGAAGTAGAAGGAAGAAAAGCACAAAAACAACACGATGTAAAAGCTTTTGGATGTGGTTGGACAGCATGGTTTCAGGTTCATTATGACATGACAGGGATTTTGCAGAAGTTCCTCATTGGCCAAACACTCTCATTTTTCTCAGATGGAAAATGCAGATCTGAAAACCAGATCAGCCCCACCATCTCTGTGTGACTTGGTCGGAGCCTGTCCCTAGGGGACACGAGAGGAAGCAGCTCCTTTTGGGGATCAGAGACTCGTTCCTGGCAAAGGAATTGTGTGGCTCCCATGACTGCACATGGTTCTCTATCCCTCACGGCTGCCGTACGAAGGCCACGAGCCTCTTCACATCCTCATCCAGAACAAGCGGGGAGCACCAACACACAAAACCAACAAAAACAGTGCTCTAAATGCAAAAAGCTCACATCAGCCATGCAGGAAACGCAAGCCCTAAAATGTCCCTTCTGCCTGTGGCAAACTTTTGGTTCATGGATATGAATATTGTTCTAGTTTGTTTTCTGTGGCTGTGGTAAATACCCTCGCCAAAAGCAATGGAGTAAAGGGTTTAATTAGCTTGTTCTTGTCATAGCCTCTCACTGAAGGACGCCAGGATGAGAACTCAAGCAATAGCTTGAAGGCAGGCCTACTGTTATTCCCAATGGATACGTCTTAAACGAAACAGAAGATCTTGGGCTGGTCTCTGGGACATCTGCATCCACACACACATATCCCCACACAGACACACATGCACACACATATCCTCACACAGACACACATGCACACACATATATATCCCCACAGAGATACACATGCACACACATATCCCCACAGAGACATACATGCATACACACACATATCCCCACAGAGACACACATGCATACACACACATATCCCCACAGAGACACACATGCATACACACACATATCCCCACAGAGACACACATGCATACACACATATATCCCCACACAGATTCACATACATATACACACACATCCCCACACAGATACACATACATATACACACACATC
>NC_022013.1:49321133-49339047 GCF_000317375.1 Microtus ochrogaster | reverse complement strand
ACACATGCACATATAAACACATACATACGCACAACTTAAAAGGATAAATCTTTAGACTCTGAAAAGAAACTTCAGTGATGGCAGAAACAGGCTTAGTTGGATTCACCCCCACCTAGGGGTGAAAAAGTAAAAGCATAAAACATTCCAGAAGTGCAGCATGGGCCCTGACTTCTCTACCTGACTCAGCATTCAGCTGGAATTCTACTTCATGGGGACTACTTGAAATCAGAAGGAGCGCCAGGCCCAGCAGGGGCCCGCACATCTGAGAAAAGGGTAGACTTAGGCCTGGGGGCATGCTAGAACTGATATGTTCTAGACACATGGGTTTAGATTGGCCTGTTGATCCAGAATTAGTGCACCCACGCCAGGGTGGGCCCGAAGGTGAGGCACCAGGATGCTGCCCTCCCAAGACCTCTTGTAAGGCTATGCAGGTGGTAGGCAGGAAATCAGACAGCCCTGACTGCATGCGCTGCCCACGCTCTAGCTGTGGGAGGCCCCATAAGTCTCCCACACATCTCTCTCCTATAAATAGAGCTGTTCTCTGTCTCTGCCTATAGGGTTGATATAGGGAGGGACGGGTAGGACTCGGAGAGCTTAGGCTGGAATCTGGCATAGCATAAGCATCCCTTGAGTGTTTGGTTACTGTTATAGAGACCATCAACAAAGCACACTGATGTGTGCCAGTATCTGCTCACGGTGACAGTGAGAGGATTTGTTTTAGGATAGGTGGATTACACGTAGCCTTCGCCCTCTGAAATTCCCTTTACGACTGTCATTTGTGGTTCGCTCTTTGTTTTTACTTTTGAGATAGGGTCTTATTAAGTTGCCTAGGCTGGACTGGTATAACTCAAGCAGGCCTTCAACTTGCCGTCTTCCTGCCTTGGCATTCTGCGTAGCCTGACCGAAGTCTCAGACCACCGCACTGTAATGCTGTGGTTGCTGCACACAGGTAATTCCGCCATGACATCTTCATGTGCACAGAGAGAAACTCTGATGTGCAGTCAGACCCACAGGCTCTGCTGCCTGCAAGGTGCTCACAGGAGTCTTTATATCAAACACTGAGAGCAGAGCCTGTCTCTGAGGTGGCTAGATACTGGCTACAGCAGGTTGTCTGATGAGGTGGGTGGGGTGACCTGGACCAGTCGACTTGGGGCCTGGCTTAGCATCGGTAGATGACCTTGGGTTTAGTTTTTGAATCTGCCAAATGGGGATAGCAGCTCCCTTCAACAACCTCGGAGTACTAGGAAGTCTAGTTGAGAAATGGATGGTAAGGGCTTTCACTGAAAACCCAATAAGCATCCATAGATCTGAAGAGATCTGCCTTGCCTCTGTACCTTCCCCATTGCTATACTCTTCTTCCCTGGCTCCTAGACCCAAGCTTTATTCCCAGATAAGCATTTCTACTTTGACAGGAAAAAAAAACTTAGATACACGGGGAGGGACGGGAAACTGTGGTCTGGTTGTAAAACAATAATAATAAAATCATGAAAAAATGTATCAAAAATAAAAATAAATAAACAACAACAACAACAACAACAACTTAGATCTGTAGTCTGAGCCCTTTCCTCCTCGAGATTCTGCTGAAGGGGGTATGTGTGTGGATTAGCCTCGGTGGCTGAGTATGTGCTCTGGGAATCTGGCAGAGGTGGGCAGGAGAAGAGTAAGCCAGCAGGTACCAGAATTTCCTGAGGAGTCCGTTCCAGCCCTGGCCTCGTTAACATGAAAAACACCCTGAGGTCGGAAGCCTGGGAAACTGCTCCAGGCTCCAGAGAATGCTCATCTGTACCATTGCCTCTGCAGCCCCCATCCCTGCCCCCGTCTGGCCAGCACGACCCTGGCTCCGGCTCCTGGCCTCTCTAAGTTGCACTTGCCCAAAGGGAAATGGGGGCACTAATGGCAGCAGGGTGCAGAGGACCCTTAAACCAAGGCAAAATGGAAGCATACAGGGATAGTGAGCCCTGTAAGGAAGCTTACCAGAAATTTCCGCTTCTGCTTCCAGTGGCTGCCCTGGGCATTGGTGGCCACGTGGGCCTCGGTGACTGTCTTGATGAGCTCCCACTCCTCATCGGTGGGCTCGGGTTTGTGCCCAATGGATTTCTGCAGCTCTTCCCGCCGTCTCTTCTCACGGTTCTCCTCTATCAGCTTCCGCTTGGCTAGTCTCTTGCTGTCATCCAGCACCACTATGAGGGGACAGGGGAGAGGGACCCTATGATAATATAGAACTTGGAGCAGACTGTAGGTCCTGAACCTGGGGGCCCTGGGCTTAATGGCTTAGAGCAGTGGTTCTCAACCTCCCTAAAGCTGCAAACCTTTAATACAAATCCTCATGCTGACCCCCAACCATAAACTTATTTTGTTGTACTTCATAACAGTAATTTTGTTACTGCTATTAGTCATAATTGATTATCTGTGTTTTCCGATGGTGACCCCTGTGAAAAGGTCATTTGGCCCCAAAGGGGTTGTGACCCTCAGGTTGAGAACCATTGGCTTAGAGGTCCACACTAGACAAACTGCCTCTGATTAACCACTGCCTGATATGGGTCCAGTGTCAAGCTCCCAGTGTCCAGACCAACTTTCCAAAATAGAGCTAGAAGGAACCTGGGCACCAGGAACTCAGCTCTACAGAATGCAGTGCCCCTAAAATCAGCAGCAGTGAGACTTAAACTTGAGAAATCTTTTGGGCTTTCTTGAGAAATCAACCCGGCTGCCATCTGCATTCACGCCGGGGGCTTCTGCACTTCCAGTTAAGGGAGCCTTCTGGAGTAGTGATGGGAGGGACAAGGAGGGAGGGACCAGGGAGAAGTATGCCAGGTGTTCTCCCCTATTCCCCTTCACATGTTTTGAGGCAGGGCCTCTCAATGAACCTGAAGTGTGCACGTAGGCTAGGCTCCTGGCCAGTGAGTCCCCCAAATCTACCTGCACGTGTGGCCATGGCTGGATCTTATGTGCTGCTGGAGGTTAGAACTCAGGGCCTTTTGCTTTCACGGCAGCGCTCTCACCCCAGCATCTGCCCATCTCCAAGACTCAGGTTCTAGATGACCTCAGACAGAATCTAGTCCATCTTCCCCTTTTCATAGAGAGGGGAACGGATCCCAAGGCTGTGACTCGCCTGAAGTCACACATCAAGTTCATCGTAGGGATGACCCAGGATGCTTGCCTTCAGTTCCTACAACTGGTTTTCCTTGGGCCATGCCAAGGGCAGACGTACCAAGAAGAAGAGAAGCAAGGCGCCCAGCTAATTCACAAGCAAACCCAGATGATCTCACTAGGATTGAATCTTAGTCACACGAGTGTCTGCTAACGTGGGAACTATGAAGCGGTCCTGTGAGGTCACATCCTAAAGGCTCACAAGGCTCCAAGCTTTATTGCCCAAAGGCTTCCAACAGATTGCACTGTTGCATTTGACACCTGTTACAGACTGGACCTGGTTCTGTGCGGTAGGTGGTGATTTCTCCAGCAAGAAACATGAAGCTTAACTCTGGAGTCACATCCCTGGTTGGTGGTAGGTCTGGGACTTGGGCAGAGGTTTCCCTCCCTCTCTCCCTCTCTCCCTCCGTCCTTCCCTCCCTCCCTCCTTCCCTCCCTCCCTCCTTTCATCATATAGGTCACAGGGATTGAGTTTAGGGTGTCTGGCTTGGTGGCAGGTGCCTCTTCCTAATGAAACATCTGGCTGTCCCTGAGCAGAGGTTTTATACGTAGAAACTTGAACCTTTTAAAACACCTCAGAAGCAAGAAAAAGACCTCAAAGCTTATATCCACCCTGTTTAGAGGGGCCTTGAGCATCTTCAACTCCACACCTTACACTTAATAAAATAATGAAATGGCTACTTAAATAACAGTGGTTTGGAACAGTGACATACGTTTTTGGGTTCAAGCTATGGCCCAAACCCATTAGAGGTAGGGATGCCCTGGACCTGAGGGGCAGACAGGCAGAACTTCCAGCCTGACATACTAATAGATCTCTTAACATTCTCTGTAGAGTTCTCCTCTATGAGGAAATCATAGATTTTTTTTTTTCACTCTCTCAGGGAGCACACTATGGCACCAATATAAACCGGGATTGCTTTTTCTTATGTCAGGAAAGCTCTCATTGCCTTTTCTTTGTTTCCCGTGTTTGGCTTTTTCTTTGTAACTCATGATTAAAACCTCTGATGTATAAACAGGATGGCTGTGGGAATCAGTCAGAATGATTCCCAGTAGAGGGAAGGCTGCCTTTTCTGAAAGGCACAGTTCTTTGTTTTATGATAATTAAGGTGACTCCAGCAAATCCCTGGGTTGGGAGGAGAGGCCCCAGGGCTATGGTATTTAGAAAAGTGGGAAGCAGAGTTTTACCTAATTTTTTTTCCTTTGGCTAAAAATACAATAAGCAATCAACCGTGGGATGATTCATGTGAGAACATTCAACTTTGAAGTTTTTAAAAAAATTCTTGTATGTGATGTTTTCTGCCAGTACCACATCTCTAAAGTATGCCAACCAGATTAGTTCATTTGTTTTTGAAGACCCAAGGACTGGCCTATAAACCTCTCTGAACATGAAGCCTGTGTGTGAGAGGTGACCATGCTACATGGACAAGTCTATAACAAGATGTTCATACTACATGGACATCTGTAGCATGAAACAGGCTTGATAATAGGGCTGCCCTTCATACACACACGGAGATGACCTAACCACCCTCCCCACACCATCGGGTTGCTTTGGAAGTTGGGAATTGATAAGTTAGGGAGAAGGAAACCAATGTTCCCCCCACTTCAGCAAGGCAGGTTGGGAGGGGTGCTACGAGAGCCAGACTCTGTCCACGAAGGTTCTTTCTTTCTTTGTGGTTCTTGAACCAAGCCTTCCCCCTGCCCCCTCCCGTCAACACTCCTCAATATCAAGCAAATGAAGAGCATCTACTCACAGTCTGTTGCCATGCCAACATAGATGCATTTCTTAAAGCGACATTCCTGGCACTGGTTGCGAGTGACTTTGTCTATGACGCATTTTCCTTCATATTTGCAGGAATAAGATGGATGAAGACTTTTCTGAATGGTTCTTCTAAAGAAACCCTAAATAAGAAAGATCCCCCCCAAAAAACCAGATTCATATTTTTTTGAAACTAGACAACTCTGGAGTTTTATGTCTACCTAAAATGAGATCAACTGTTCTGGCCCTTGGCCTGGCCTGGGGCCTCCAACTTTATCTGTACCCTCAAACAGAGGAAAGTGGATGCAAGTGAATCCAATGTGCTGAGGGAGATTTTTCAGGTCTACAGTGTCTACACTGTTGTGGCTTTTACTCAAGGAGACGAAGCTGATGGGTGTTTGCTTTCATGTTTCTATACACTAAGTGGTATAACGTTTATTTCATGGGGTATCATAATTATGCAGCTAAGCTAAGTGAATGAAAAATCTTTATTACTTTATCCTTAAATAAAACAGCAGGATACTTGATTGACAGTTATTTAATGACACTTGCAAGAATATTTCCTTAAGAAACCTACTACCACATACAGTGAAATATACACTGAGAACATTTAAAATTATTTGGCGACTAAATATTTATCTTTATTCCAGTTAGAGATTTCATTTAATTCTTGTTTGACTCTTAAAATGACCATGACCTATACCCAAAGGATACTTCATCTTACCACAAGGACACGTGCTCAACCATGTTCATTGTGGCTTTATTCATAATAACCAGAGACTGGAAACAACCTAGATGACCCTCAACCGGAGAATGAATAAAGAAAATGTGGTACATTTGCACAATAGAGTATTACCCAGCGGTTAAAAAAGTGGCATCATGAAATTTGCAGGCAAATGGATGGAACTTGAAAAAAAAAATCATCCTGAGTGAGGTAACCCAGACCTAGAAAGACAAACCTGGTATGCACTCACTCATAAGAGGGCATTAGATGTTAAGTAAATGATAACCAAGTTACAACCTACAGACCCAGAGAGGATGGGTAAAGAGAAGGTTCTAGGGGGATGCATGGATCTCTCTGGGAAGGAAAAATAGAATAAATTTTGTGGGTGGACTGGGGGCTGATGGGGAAAGGAGCATAAGGGATCGGGTTGGGGGATGGGGAGGATGAGAGTTCAGGGAGAGACAGCTGGAATTGGGGAGCACTGGGGGGAGTGTTAGTGTGGAAACTCAAATGTGGTGGAAGCTTCCCAGAATCTATGAGGGTGACCCTAGTGAGGACTCCTAATAACAGACGATACAGAGTCTGAACTGGCTATCTTTTGTAGCCAGGCAAGGCTCCCAGCGGTGGGACTGCGTTACATTTGGTTGAGCTGTTGGCCAAGAGGATCCTGTGGAGATCCTTAAGCAGCCCAGGCTGATGCTAGGACAGAGGGTCACTCTCTGAAAACTGAAAGTAGGGGCCCATTGCCAAGGACAACATCCATAGGGCTCATTGAACAGAGAGGCCGACCTGGTGCTTGCATGGAGCCTTCATCCCTACGTTCTAGTCTCTGTGGGATGGTACTCTGAAGACTACACGAAGAGAAGAGAGACCTGGACACCAACCCAGTCACAAACCTTCCATCTATAATCTGTCCTGCCTGCAAGATGTGCTGGGGCTCCTAGTGACTCTTAATGATATTCTGCTATCCTCATGGATCGGTGCCTTGTCCAGTCATCAACATAGAAGCTTCCTCCAACAGCAGATGGGGAGGGAGCAGGCACAGAGACCACAGCTAGACATTATGAAGAGAGAGAGTCTAAATCATAGGTCTTCATCAGGTCCCTCCCCTACAAAATCAGGGAACCCCATGGAAGAGGAGGAGGAAAGACCAAGAAAACATGGCTCACCAAAGCAACTAAGCAGGGCTCACGTGGGTCCGCAGACTGAAGCAGACACAGCCTGCATGGGTCTGCACTTGTCCTCTGTGTATACGTTAAAGCTGTTAGCTTGGTGTTTTTGTGGGACTCCTAACTGTGGGAGCGGGGTTGCCTCTGGCTCTTTGCCCTGCTCTTGGGACTCTTTAATTCCTATTGGGCTGCCATGCCCAGCCTTGATATGAACTCTTTCGACTTGTCTTATTGTATCTTGTTTTTGTCCTGTTTGACTGTCATCTTTTCAAGGTCTGCTCTTATTTTGAAGAGGAAATAGAGTGGAGCTAGGCATGATGGGATGTAGGGGTAGCTGGGAGGAGGGGAGGGAGAGGAAACTATCCAGGACATAGTCTATGACAGAATAATCTATTTTCAAAAAAAGTTGAAAAGAAGGGGGGAAAAAAAGAAAAAAGAAACTAACAAGCTGTCCATGACCGACTCCCTCAATTTTTCAAACAACAGGACTTTAAGAACAGAAGATTTGAGCTTGGAGTTTTTATTTCTAAAACCTCCTTTCCTTCCAGTGTCTGCAGGCACATGAGTCAAAATGCTTCCTCTTTTCTGAAGAACACTGTTAGATTCTAGTTTTGGACTGACTTACATAACTTTCAAGACTGTTACTTATTTTGGTATAGGGTCTTGCTATGTAGCCAAGGCTGGCTTGTAATGAAACTTTCTGTGTATTGTAGACTGGGTTTGAACTCATGATTCTCTTCTCTCAGTCTCTCTGGTGTTAGGATTTAAAAGTTTACCACTGCCCTGGGCCTTTAAGGCATGATCCTAGAACCTCTACAGACTTAAGTCCTAGGTCCTGGCCACTGTACTCTTAATGTTGAGGAACTCATAATGGCTGTAAGCTCTGACGGTGAGGGTCACAGACGGTGTGCAGATGCATTCTGAATGCCTTTACCCCACAACCTCACTAGGGAGGTGCTATTAAAGATACCATTGTGGAGACTACAAAACTATGCCTTAGATGGGCTCAATCACTTGCCGCAGATCACGTGGTCACTTAGCTTACAACACAGGAGCTGTGTTCCATATTATTGTTTTTGGAATCAGGCCTTGCTTGGAACTTCCTAGATAGCCCTGGAAGCCCTTGAACCTGCAGTCCTTCTGGCTTAGTCCCCCAAATGCTAGGATTCCAGATTCCAAATGTGTACCACGATCCACATAGGCACACTAAGTCTCATGACCTTAACAGCTCACCTGGTATAAAAGGAAATAGTTTTGCTGTATTATTTAAATGAGCAGATATTATAAAAAGTGTCTCCTTGCTCATTCCTAAAACTTTAATCTAACAAACACATTTTTGAAAGAGTTCTCGACTAAATCTCCAAGGGGATCTCCCACTTCTTTAGGGAAATACCACGCATGCACGCACGCACGTACGCTCTCATGGACCTTCATGCTATTATCCATCTTTAACTGTCATTTCGACATGACTTAGAGTCAACCAAGGGAGTCTCAATTGTGGGGCTGCGCTGACAATTCTGCCATGCTATCATGTCTCGATTGTTAATTGATGTAGGCGGGCTTAGCTTACTGTAGGTGGCACCACTCTCTGGGTAGGTGGTCCTGGGCTGTATAAGAAAGCGAGCTTATTAGAACAAGCCAGCAAGGGAGCTTCCTCCCTGTTTCTGCTTCAAGTTCCCGCCCCGACTCCTCCAATAGCAGTTTGTGACCTGCAAGTGTAAGCTAAATAAATCCTTTCCTCCCATAAGTTGCTTTTTTTGCTAGTCTTATCACAGTGACAGCATGAAATGAGAGTACCACTTCAGTTCCGTGTTCAGAGGGAACTGTTGTGTTTGGAGTTGTCGTTATGAACAGTCTGCACTGGGGCAACACCAACCTTCTTTCTACAAAGTGCCGAGTTACACAGCACAGCAGGTAACAGCTCCAAAATCTCTGTCGCTAGGACAATACAGATTCTGTCTGTATATATTGTAGGTTTGACTGAACTGTGAGGTGAGACCTTTTCATCTCTCGAGACTCTTGAAGATGGTGTTAGATTTGAAAAACTCTTTCTACCTTTCCCAAGTTGCTTCTTCATCATATGAAGAAATCTTGAGAACCTCTTGTCCCTTCCAGGTTCCTTTGTGGGTCTGTGATGGGGTCAACCTACAAACAGGATCTGACTTGAGACACAGGCTGTGAAGTCTAGGTCATGCTGGAATTTCAGGCCTGAGGCACCAAACTAAGCTAGCCTTATTCCTTTCAAACAAAGCAATGGAACCACACTTTTGAGAGCAGGCCTGCCTGCAACTGCAAACCTCCTAATTAATAAACAACAACCAGGACTCGTGATTAGCTTTTTAAACTCGACAAAATCTTATTTCCATGGAAACAACACGACCTTTAGCCCAGTCTTGCCACCTGCAAATCCTGCATCAGAAGGATCCTGGAGAAGGAGAGTGCCTAGCGAGCGTCACACACATTCCAACTGATTGTGTGGCAGGTGAGGCCCCAGGACCCCAGAAAGGGCCACGCTTGCTGCCCTTGCAGAGATGCCCCAGCATCACTGAGGTGCTTAATAATGTTAGGTGCGGAAAAATAGGGGACCGGCATGGACAATCTCCCAGTAGGGAAGTGGAGCCCACCATGGAGTGAATGGAACTAACCCATTAATTATGGGGTTTAAAGGGAAGAGCAGGAAGGAAGCCAAGGAGGGTGTGGAAGAAAGATGGAAAAGGTCGGGAAGGGAAGAGGAAGAGGATGAGGAAGAGGAAGCTCCGGGTTTATTTTTCTTTAACTTCAATACAAGTTTTACCATAAACTTTAAAGGAGATACAAAGTCCTTCCCTGGGTTTTCAATACATCCCATTTACACAGCACATCCCATTTACACAGCTGCATGGGCACCACACTGGGTTAAGCCTCATGTTTGTTTTCTAGCCTAGGTTGATGGGCCCAAAGATCTTTTCCATAGTGCTTAGTTTCATTCTGCTGACGAAGATTGTAAGTAGGCAGACGAAGCTCCCTTTGGAGAAGTGAACGCACCGGTATGTTTTTGTCAAGAATCTCCTGAAGAAAGGTTTGCAGAGCACAAAATTACCCAGTGGCAACCTGACTCCATTTATTACAGGCTCTGCGGAAAGCCACTTTGAATAAATGCCGGAACATAATTGAGTCTAAGTGGCTTCAAAGATTCTGCCTAATGGAACCCTTAGAAGTGGCATTCTCATGCAGATCTGCAGCAGAAAAGGCTGTGGAGGAGCAAGCCCAGGCTTCTCAGACGGGGCACATAAAATCAGAGGCAAGACAGTGAAGCATTGGGTTGATCGTACATTAAAAAATATGCTTTAAAACTCAAGTAAGTGTTATTAGTATCAATATGTCGTGTTTGTTTAAAAACACAACAAATGGAACACCACCCTACTGCAAAAATTTCATCTAGTTGTTCATCAGGAAAAAGGAAAATTCAGATCTTGAGCATATCAGAAACGAAGAGGACCAGTGGAGCCCTGGATAAGTTCCAGTGGCTCTCTGGGAGAGGAACGGTGCTGCACCGTGGTCTGTGCTGGGGACCCTGGTGCTTACCTTACAGCCTTCACAGGTGATGCAGCGGTAGTGGTACCCCGTGGCTTTGTCCCCACACACGACACACAGCTCATCTTTGTCTAAATAGCTGGGGATGTACCCTGCAAAGGACAAAGCAGAAGGTGAGGAAAGAGCATCCTGTCGAAGCAAAGACACCTCAAGGTTGCCCAACCAGAGACAAGATTGTGTGCTCAGGGGTGGTTAACTACAGACTCAGTGGAGCCAACTAGCATCTAGAGTTGTCATGAACATGGAGCTTCTGCTTGCTGGAGGGGGCATCATCTAAGCAGCGTGTGGAAGTTATGGATGCTCCAGGCTCCTTCACAAAGCATATCTCAGAACTTGCACTTAAGGCCCCATCCTTTCTCAAGATAAGAAACCAGGCTGTCTCCCAAGGAAATGCACTTGACGAGTGCCGAAAACTTCTTAAGTGGTTTAAATTTTGTTTTCATTGTTTGCAGTGGATTACTGGACATCAAAGACTCATTGCACAAGGAACATATGAACAAGGAACCTTATTTTCAATTTCTGTGTAATTTTGCAAGGCTGTACAATGTGCTGATGCAAGCCTTTTTCAATTCAAGAGAATAAATGTTTACAAATGTAAAAAACAAACAAACAAACAAAAAATCCCAGGCAACTAAGTAGTTAGTCTTATCTAATACAGCAGCCAAGTACTTTCCAGGCCGGGACATTGGCTTTAAGGGGTTGAGCCTCTCTTAGCATCTCACTAGGAATTATAGAACAGAGAATGAAATCCAGCACTTCTAACATCTGGTGCCAGGAATGAGTTGTGCTTTCCCTAAAAATAGAGAGCTCAAGTGGAGTGAACAAGGGTGTCTGAAACAGCCTGGGAAATGAATACACAGCCGAACCTTGCTGGTGGAAAGAAAGAGTAGACGTTCTGTTGATTCAGGAAAGAACACCAACTACGGTGACACCCTTCGGTACTGGGTTTAGTTGTTGGCTCAAACTCCCTGGGCTCAGAGAGCTCTGGTTAAAAATAACATCCGAAGCAGCCTTCTTCCTGCCAGTGCCCATCTTTTCCTCTTCCCCTGCATGGCCACACACCGAAACACTTGACAAAGACAGGTGTGCCTTTAGATAAGCTCAAGCCATTATTCTAGAGAGCGCATGGGTTGCAGGTTTGTGAAAGTGGGAAGGTGCGAGAAACAGGGCCTTCCTGGTCTTGGTGCTTAGGAAGGAAGGTCGTGGGCTGGGGGAATCTTTCTCAGTTTAAACGTGATCGTGGGGGTTGACCAGACTGGTAACTTACGGTATATTTTCCCATGACATTTTCATCGACGTTTTTGTGACCACAGGTCACTGAAGGCTCATTTTTCAAAACAGAAAAGCCACGGAGACAACTATGCCTTTCCATCGTTTATTAGAAATAACTTTGCTTCGACTTCAATCTAGGAAAACATTGCTGCTTCAGATGCAGACGGAAGCCTTTGAAGGACGAGCTGCAGCTGAGCAGGATTGTGATGTTAATTACAACAGCTCCTCTTATTTTGTTTTATCAAGCAAACGGAGATTCAACGGTTTGACTCAAGGTTTCCAGAACTCGTATCAAGCATTTTATTATTATTGTTATTTAAAGTTTTCACGTTTTTAAAAGATTAGAAAAATGTAGTTTTATGTGTATATATGTGTCTGGGGTTAGTATGTGCATATGTAGGTGCCTGTGAGGGCCAGAAGAGGACACTGGCTCCCCGGCACTGGTTACAAACGATTGTCCTGCCCAGAGTGGGTGAGGGGGACCCAACTCTGGTATTCTTAATGGTCAAACCATTTCTCTAGCATCTCATCGGGTGGTTTAAAAATAATTCTGGGCCAGTTGGTGGTGGCCCACACCTTTGATCCCAGCACTTGGGAGGCAGAGGCAGGCAGATCTCTGAGTTCAAGGGCAACCTGGTCTACAGATTGAATTTCAGGAGAGCCAGGGCTACAGAGAGAAACCCTGTCTCAAAACAACAACAACAACAACAACAACAACAACAACAACAACAACTTAACCTGGGAGAGTCTTGGAGAAGGGACAAAAGGAAGGGAATGGTTTGTTTCCAGTCACTCATTTACTGATGACGCCAGCCAGAACACATTCAGCATATACTGTGTGCTAAGCACTATAGCAGATACACCGAATATAAAAACATATAAGACCGGTGGTATTGATTAAACCCTTCTTTAAACCCTTCTTTTAATCAACCAGCTTTCAATAGAAGTAGCTACTTGATTCGGTAGCAGTTGCTTAGGTGGTCACCCTAGCGCACCCCAACCATCATTTTCTTCTCTTTGTGATATTAACTGAACAATCTTATTTATGGAAGGCAGTTGCCACGAGTAATGGCATAGCAATCCTTCTGCCTGGGCCCACTGTTCAACAGAAAATAACGCCAGCAGGGATGGTGTCCTATACATAGCGAATAGGCAGGCAGGGAGTCCCCTCTGGTCAGTGGCTGTACCTGACGATACCGCAGCTCCCCAACCCCCTAGAGAACTGAGCCACACTCCCATAATGAGTCACCAGCTGCCAGTGTGGCCCCAAAAGAAAAGCGCATAGACATTAGTTTTGTTGCCAAACATGGACGCTAAGGGTGACATAACGTCAGTGTCGGATGTCTAGATCAGATGCGAGATGTGTCACCTGAGGAACTGTGGATACAGTCATCCCAGGTCAACACCAGAAAGGTTATTGGAGGTTCCAGGCATGAAACGACGAAGGCCCATGACAATCCACGGGAGTTTAAGGTTGACATGTCTCTCCCAGTTTCTCTTTGCGTGCATAAATTATTTTTCAGACTAATAAACTATGCTGCCATGTTATCAAACACACACACATATATTTGTTTTTAGGCAAACATCTATATACATTTCTGTTTTAATACGTGGTGCTGGGGGTTGCAAAACGGGCCCCCCACAAATGAGCTTCAGCCTCAGGCCCTTAAGCAATGCTTAAGAAAGCAAGTGTCATTTGATGGTTTAAAAAGGACCTGGAGACCTTTGTTTTTAGCTAACATTTGGCTTGTTTGACTAATTGCTAAGTATTACCTTGAACAAAAAAAAAATGGGTTGATATGGTAAAATACTACTTCTTAAGAATCTTTTTTTCTGGTAACAACTTTACTAAGATACAATTCAAAGATCATACAATCAATGGTTTTTAAGATATTCACAGAGTTGTGTAACTGCGACCACTTACTAGTGTTAGAACATTTTAATTATCCCCTAAAGAAACACCTATGAGAGTCATGCTATCATTTCCCCCCTCTTCTCCACCTCTTTCGCCCCAGTCTACCCTGATACCTCTCTGTTTCTAAGGATTTTAGGTTAATCTCCATGACAGATCTGAAATTGAGGGTGCTGCCTGTGAAGAAGGGGACACCTACGTGTGGATTCCTTTCAACTTTGGCTGGTCTACACTTCAGAGCAGACCACTTGCCCAGTTGGATCTGTCCTGATGTCTAGAGGAAGTATTAGCTGTGGCAGGTCAGAGGGAGATGTACCCAGAGGCTACCTTTGTGGATCAGGCTGGATTGGACTCTAAGTTACTCCATCGTGTGGGAAACAGTGGCTTGCTCTCAGGCTGTGTCCTGCCCTGGGAGACTCCATTTTAGGAGCCGCATTTGGCTGTACTCTGGGAGCAAGCACAGAGGGAGGGCGATCCTGCATTGCATCTGTGTCTAGATGTCATCACTTGAGCCCCAGAACCCCGGGGGCATAAACTGATAGACGGCATATCCCTAAAAGTAAAAAGTTCCACCTCTAAACTCATTGAGGTCCACGGAAAACGTGTGGGCACGTAGGTATATTAAAGACGTACAGAGAAACGTGGCCTAAGGGCTTGTCAACTGCACCAGACTGACGGGCATGCATGCCCTCACTTGGACCTCATCCATCTGACCTCTCATCTTCACAGGAGCACAAAGCTTCGTGTAGACATCAAAGGTCAGAGAGGCAGAGAACTCCCAACCGTCCCTGAGGCTTTGGCTCAGCGTGGTCCTCACTGCTCGATGTGGTGTGGTCCCCTTGAACTGTAGTCTGTCTGTCTGGATCTGATCTTACGCTTTTCCTCCAAGTCTCTGCACCTTGTCTGAGCAGTCCTGTGTCTCTGCGGCTGGAATCACAGCTCCCCAAACAGGTTCTTTAATAGCACCTGTAACTACTTACAGGGACTCTATTGACAAGTGTCTGCCTCTGCCTCCGGGAAGGCCTCCAGGAACTCTAGGGCCCCTTTAATTCCATGTAGCCGCCGTACAAACGACTACAGTCTCTGTGTGATGTAATGTGTGATCTGAGAATCCATTGTTAGTAATTAAGGCCAGAGAAAAAGAACTTGGGCTTGCCTCCACCCATTCGGACACGGTGGCCAGACACAGGTGGTTTGCGGCATAGGGGCTCACAACACTGCACTGCTGATCTGAGGAGCCAGGTCTTCAAGTTTCCCAGGCAACCACTAAAGAGGACTAGCTACCAACTCCAGAAAGCAATTTGGGTGGTTTCTGCTTCATAGGATAGAACCGTCAGCTCAGAGCGGCAAGAGCTCTGGGGGGCTGAGATGCGGGGTGACTCTGCACTTGAACACTCCCAGAGAAGCTAAAAGATTGTTGTGCTTAGTCATTCTTCCAATTTGATGCTGAACTTGCGCAGTGCATCCCACGGCTTAGACTCTTAATTTAAGCCCATTTCCTGTGCAACACTCGGCCGTATGCTATTTCTTTATATACTCAAAAGCCCTGCCTGAATGGCTTTGCCGTTTCCTAACAGGCTAATCCTGATTCCTTTTATATTTAATTCTTGGTATTAGGACCCAAGCTTTGTGTAGTGTTAATCTTTAAACCTCGGATAAATACCACATCAATTAATTAAACCACCCATCTATCCATCTGTTCATTTGCTCAACAAATTGTGGAGCTACTGCATGGAAAGCACGGAGCAAAACCTTAGCTAGCGTTCACTTTAGAGGCCTTCTTGGTTGCTGTCTGAGACATTCCTCAATTCCCTGCCCCCCGAAACTGCCCTAGAGGCTCCCACTTCAAAGACTCTTTTCTCAGGGTGGTCCCTATTGACCCCATACCACTCTCCAGGGTCACTGAGTATCCTGCCATTTTACCTTCTGGCTGGCTGAGTCTGGGGTGATGGGAACCATGGGCATTTAAGTCTAAGGCTCAACCTTTTATGCCTTTGGAAGAGAGTATGGTAAGCATTGGCAGGCAGGCAGGCTAGAGACTAAGCCAGAAAAAGAGACAGGGATACTCCAAAAGGGCCTCTGGGTCTCTCTCAAGCTCAGGGTAGGATGAGTGGCCCAGAGGTTTTGAATGATTACTTTATTTTAGGGCCAGGCTTCTTGGCTATCAGATTCTTCTCCTCCTCCTCCTCCTCCTCCTCCTCCTCCTCCTCCATCTTTTTCTGTACTTAGGGATTTGTACGTGCTTGGCAAGTATCATGCCACCAAGGTACACCTTCAGCCCTCCAGCTCTCCACTGTTTTTTCTGTCACAAACTAGGACTCACAGGTTCTGGCTTGAACCTGTGATTCTCCTGCCTTCGTCTTGAGAGTGTTGGGTTCGAAAGGCCCAGTGATACCACAGCTTAACTGGCAAGAATTTCTGTCTGGGCTTCATTTTTTTTGTTTCTCGTAGACTCAGAATCTTAGCAGTCACTATAACCTTTCAGTACGCAGTGAGAGCAGAAACATCTGAGGATAAAATTGCTAAGAAAGGAAATAGATTGCTATGATGAATTTCACTCAGAAGTTTAATCAAAAGGGCATATACGGTTTACAGTGTTTGGCTCATAGCACTAAAATAAGCTAAGTCAAAATATAAAACCATCACATAAACTGTGTAGAATCTAGACTTCTTGCTTAATATGAAATAGATTCGAAGGTCTCACAACACACAGAGCAGACAGCCCAACTCCCCAAGAAGGCGTGGCCTGCCGGTTCTCCGCAGGCGTTTTCTGGAGGGTATTGTCTGTTATTGGCATATGTGTGGCACTGCCAAACTTAAAAGGCTAAGCGTGCACGGCATACCCATGATTCTGCTTGCCATCACGTTAACCGCTTGAGGCTGACATTTGAAGAGATGGTGTCTGTACTTGTTAACAGTGTCTTATGGGAAACTTACGAGTGTTTAAGCAAGTTTGTCTAGAAGGGAATAGGACCAATGAGAGGGAGAGGGATGGACAGGAAGAGGGGAGGAGGAAGAGGGGAGGAGGAAGAGGGGAGGAGGAAGAGGGGAGGAGGAAGAGGGGAGGAGGAAGAGGGGAGGAGGAAGAAGAAAACCGGGGAAAATGTGAGGAAGAGAAACACCAGCTGCGGCCATAACATTCGAGTTCACGGCAGGGAGTGACCGTGCCAGCACATTCGTGGGTCTTCCACGGTTTGGCTTCCAGTTTAGCCTGCTTTGCACGATGCTGCCTTAACATGATCCCTGGGTTTAACGCTATCTGTCAGGCAATGATATTTTGGGGGGGTGTGTGGCACAGACTTTAGAGACCAACCCCAATTTTACATCTATCATTTTAAAAAAAGTCTAAGCAGTTCTGATTAGAGATTCTACTTCTCGAGGGACTTGGTGCACCTTCTCCATCCAATCCTCCTCTTGTGGATAGCTTCGAACTGGTCGCGTCGCTTCCATTTCTAGTGGGACATGGCATCAATAGAACAAGACAACAAACTGGGACCCTGGCATGGACACAGATGGCAGAAAGTTCAATTTTACCTGGGGTTGCGGCTTCAGCCGAACCTATTTCTCCGAAGGATTAAAATAATGAGACAAAAACAAACCACAGCAGAAACCGCAGACAAACGCTCCCTCCCTCCTTGACTCTTCTGCTATGAGGCCTGCCTCAACTGCATCCTGCCCAGAACCTTTGGAACACACGGTTCCTGTATGGATGCTGCAGACAGTGTCAAACAAAGATCCTGACCTGTTGAGGCAGACTCCTGTGAGGTGCCCTGATAAAGGGATGGAGAAGCTGACAGAAGCTGCCTTCTGAGTGGCCAAAGGCAAGCTGGGAGGTCACTGGCATTAATCAGAATTTCAGATGGGAACGACCAGCCCAAAAACAGAGGAAAAGAGAAAAATGTCAGCCTTCAACTACCCCTAAAGCACAGCCATAGTGGAGAAGCCACACATTCTGGCTGTCATTTCTCTACTTGATTGTGAATTCTTTATTCTCTCTCCTTCCTGAGCAGGTGAGGGCCAGGTTGACCTGGCCACAATGACAAATTTGAACAGAATACATTGTAACTGTGTCACTGGAGAGCTAAATAAGGCTCCTACCTGTGAATGATTAGTTGGTTTCTTTTTGTCTCTAAATTTTAAGAAGTAATTTTTTTTTCCTACAAGGTGTCGTGGTGCCTGACTGTAAAGTTGAGGCAGAAGGATAATGATTTTGATGCTAATTTGAGAGGCATATAGTAAGACCTCAAAAAAAAAAAAAAAAAGATTTTTCCTGTCCCATAGGAAAACTGGATTGGCATTATAGGTTCTGTTCAGTGTGGCTCTTACAAAGCTGGTGTGGGTTTTTTTTTTTTTTTTTTTTT
>NC_022013.1:49273958-49321033 GCF_000317375.1 Microtus ochrogaster | reverse complement strand
GACCAGGCTGGTCTCGAACTCACAGAGATCCGCCTGCCTCTGCCTCCCGAGTGCTGGGATTAAAGGCGTGTGCCACCACCGCCCAGCCAGCTGGTGTATTTTGATGGAACATAGGATTCAGGTAGCAGAAGCCCGGTTCCTTGGCTCACGTTCTCCCTGCTTCAGAGTTTGATACTGTTTTCCCTTCTTGGTTACAGTGTAAAGTCCCAGATGACACATAGGAAATACTACATCATTCTAAGTCTCCCTGGCTGCCTGTGTTAGAAGCAAGAGTCCCTAGTGCTGGCAGCTACCACTCTGAAGCCTTCCTCGCCCCTGAGTGCTTGAAAGCAAGGTTATGTGAATGCTGAACACACCAGAAAGTGCCAATGAAAGACTAAAGGATAACTCATTCAAAAAAAGGGGGGCTTGTGATGGGGCTCAGCAGATAGAAGCGCTGGCTGCCAAGCCTGGTGACCTGAGTTCGATTCAAGGATCTCATGTGGATTCAGACAGAACCGAGTCCTGCCAGTTGTTCCTTGACCTTCACATGTATTGCCCCCAATAAATAAATTTAAGAAAAAAAAAAGAACAAAAGTAAACCCTTCAAGAACCATGTCTTCACTCCAGCTCCCCTCCCTGCATAAAAACACCAAATAAAGCTGAAACTTGAAAAGAGAAAAAAAGTCAGACATCATTGAAGATTTATGGTTCTATAATGGCAACAACAAACAGAAGTTACAGATTTCACGGACACAGATAAAAATCCAGTTGAAAATGAGGCCCTCCCCACTGGACACCTGTGTCTGGTCTTAACTTTGCCTTAATGAGACGCTACTTATCTTCCAACACAAAAGAAAAAAAAAATCAATAGTGGATCAATATGGATAAACGTGGTGGCTATGACCTTTTGTCCTAAGACACAGTGAGCAGCTGGGTTTAGTGTTACTGGGATTTACCTAGAGACTTGTAACAGTAAATCATGATTCATTTAAGAATATTTGCCTGCTTTGATTTAGCGAGTCTGGCAGGTGGCGGTGGCCTTTCCATGACATACGGCTTTGAGAAATTACATCAATAAATGCACACGATGCATCTTCTCTTCCAGTTCATGCATCAAGTTAATTAGTGAAGAATCCCCAGTTTCGTCGTTTATAAGCAAATATTCCCCAGCCTTGGCTGAAGAGAACAGAGTGGAAAGATGAAAGGAAACGGAACCCAAAATGTTCTGCAGGAATTTTTCAAGAATTAAGGGTTTCGAAGGAGACAGCGGCATCTCGGGAGCCAACCACACAGCCATAGGAATACACTGACTTGATCAGCCAGACAATGGCAAGTTCATCAGTTTCAGGGTAAAGCCCTTAACCAGGGAGTAAAGGAGGGAGCATGCCTGTCTCCCCATTAGGGAACAGAGTGCCGCTTCCTGGGGTGTTTCATGTCATAAAGGGGAAACTCTGACGACCTTCAAGACGACACGCATCTAACTAAAAAACACCACTCCGTGTGCTTCCTGCCAGGCATCCTTAATGTGTCTACCTCCTAATGTAGATTACAATTCCCACTGTCAGACTTCCATGGGGCGGTTTGAACTGTTGTCTGAAACATTTTGTCTTCATAGCTGGCTATTGTTCATAATAGAGTTTCTTTCTTTAGTGGTACACCCCCCCCAGGGGGGAGGTGGCTAGCTAGTTCAGAGGGAAGAAGCCAGGGAGCACCAGAACACAAATGTGCATGAAACTGCCCAAACAAAACAAAACAAAAAACATTTATAAAACCAAGACAAAGCAGATGTTAACTTTTATATAAAGTGCAATGAAATATACTATACTCTTTGTAAGATTACCCTCACAGAGAAGCTTGTCTTTGGGAATTAAAAGGCATCTCAGTCCTGTAAATTATAGAAACCCATGCCTCTGGCTCCCCGAACAGATCCTGCCTGCCATACTTAGAATAAACAGATTTCTGGCATATCTATTACAGCACTTAAACTCTCTGGAAGTTGCTGCTAAGTCCCCTGCCTGGGACCTGTTTGCCTTTTTGATCTTTTGGTAATAGAGGAGATGTCTTATTGATGGAACATTAAGTGCCATGCTTATTAAAATCAATAGATGACATGCTTTTAAAAATATTGGGTATTTTGAAAAATATCTCACTTGCATTTATATAATGACTTCATTCTTCATGGCTGTAGATCCCAAATGTAGACACTTAGGCAGCACTGTCTAGGTAAAGTGTGTCCGTTTCTGTTTGACTCTGATATTCTCACAGTGCAGCACAGTTCCAAATAGCTTCTCTGCATGGATCAGTAACTGCCTCAAAACGAACGATTAGAAATCATATCATGTTGACATTGCGGGGCTAGGGAAAGCCTTACACACTCAACTAGCTAATGAGAACGAACTTTCCGTGGCAAGAGTTAAGAAAAACGACATGTGAATTTTTTGGTCTGAATGGGGGTCTCCCTCCAATGCTATTCCACCCACCAAGGGAATTCTTTGATATTTTCTTTAGCAGGGGGCCGATACCACTCACGTTGGACAGCACGCATCTCTACCATACATGCCACGCATGACCACGGAAACCAGCTTCTCTCTAGCTGTCACATACAAAGAAAGCGAGTGTTCGCTAATTCCCGCGTTCACCCGAACCCTTCACTGACACGGCAACCTCTTACGGCAGCTTTTTCTCTTCAGCTCTCCAGTGCTCAGACGCGAAGACTCACAGGAGGCAGATGCAACACAACTTTAGGACGGCACGGAGACAAGCGGAAGCCAAAGCATCCCTACCTTTTTTCTGGGAGTGCGGTGGTGACTGCACTTGAGGAAAAGGCTTTTCTTCAGGGAGGTATGCAGGCTGCCCGTACTGACTGAGGGCCATGTCCAAGTCAGAGCCCTTGCTTTTAAACAGGTTTCCAGGGTAACTACAGGTATAAGGCTGATTCACTGCCCAGGCCTGATCCACACATATGCTGTTACCAGGCACAGCTTGGACATCGCGACCACTGTAAGCCGGACTGTCTTCCAGGTACGTGAGGTAGTCAGTGACTTGCATGTAGCAGTTGCTGCTGGCAGCTGGGCACACTTCCTGTACCTCTGGCATACAGTAGTTCATTTTGTTATCCAGGTTCAGTTTCTACTTTACATATACACACGCTCTACACATGCATTTGCCAGCCCCCCACACCCGGGAGCTGGGCATATACACTGAGGGCATACATTCATACACATGAAACAGGGAGAGGAGATGAATAAACACCACCGACCCAGCCACCTAGTCTGCCTCACTCCAGAGTGGCCCCCGACGTGCTAAAATCCAGCTTCGGAGCTGCATCTCGGAGCTCTCTTGCTGTTTCAGGGCAACGGAGAGCAGATTTAGGACTCCAAAGGTCTTAAGCTGTGTACAGAAGCTAATTCCTGGGGAGGATGGCAGGCAGGTAGAAATGGCCTCTGCTTGATTAGGACAGTGGCAGAGGAAAATTGCCTGTTATGCCGAGGCCAGGAAGTTTATTTAAACACAGGTTTTAACCCCTTTCAATGTGATTAGACCATGATTACTCATTAATGCCCTTATGGTTGACCACTTAAGCACGGACCATTACAAAGACATCTTAGAAAATACCCTTGGGTACACAGACAATCCTAAAATCAATAATCAAGTTTATTAGTGTGACCCAGAGAAAAGCCACTAGTAATGAGCCCGGCAACTGCCTCTGAGACCTTAATCTAGTGGTGCAAACATTAGCAGGTGATTCCATCACTGAATGTCACCCCTTGGTTTTCCGTGGCCGGATCTGGCCATCTGCTAGTCATACCTGGGTCCCCCTGGCGCATTTTTTTGTTTTGTTGTTTTGTTTTCTGAATGTTGCTGGCGTCTGGAGTTTTGATCCGTTCCTTGCAGCTGATCAGTTTCTGTATTGTCAACACTGACTGATACAACACCTAAAGCTTAAATAAACTTATTTTTTTTTTTACTCTTTGCTTGCAAAAGCACTGAGTGTGTGACTGTGCTCGGTGTGAGGGACCCCTACTCAATAGCCATGGGTCTGTTCTTCGTGTGTGTGTGTGTGTGTGTGTGCAGCCACACTCTGATCAGCAGCTTGTGGGAAATCCTGGTGCATGGTTTACTTCCAAATCTGTCTTCCAAATGATTTACCAGCTTTAATGTCATCTAAGTAGTATTTATATATTTGACATTTAAAAACAGCGATCCAAGAGGGAAGAAGTATTTTCTGTAAAATTGCAATGTCTTTAAATAAAGACGTTACATACCAGATTAGAAGGGAAACGCTCGCTAAGAGTCTTATGCACAGTCTTCCTGGGTGTATATGTGGTGTGGACATGTGTTCTCAGTCATTACATCAGCGAGGGTGGGGCTCTTTGCTGGCAAGCTGTGGGTTCCTTTCCTTTCTCCCAGATGCTCTCAGCCAGGGGTCATGGGTAGTGATGTTTACATTTGAGTCCTTGAAGGAGGAGTGGTGTTATATAACTATGCAGCAAACTGCCCTTGAGTTACAAAGACAGCATGGCGGTGGCGGATTCGGTAGCGGATGTGGGCCATGCTGTACCACTAGGTCATCATCCCTGGCACTAGGGGAGCTTGATCCAGGTGCATCGAATATACACAGACAGGTGGCCACAGCCCCAGAGCCTGTGAGCGAGGACATTTTCACCAATGTAGTAAAGGGCCATTGACTTAGCTGATAAGCAAAAGATGAGCGGAAAACCACAACAGATCCACAGAACACAAAACAAGTCAAGGAATGCTCTCCAGCTGATACACTTGAACCTGGAAAAATGAACTGCCGTATTTCTGAGCCGTAAAAGGATTACGGTTTCCACGAGGAACCAGGAACACAACTAGCATTTGAGCAGTGTTCCTGCACGCTGATTACTCTAAAACAAATGAAGCTTTCTTTGCAAGCATCTCTGTGAACACATGCACATGCCGCTACAGTTAGCATGTTCTGCCTACCGAAAACGTCAAAACATTTCCTCAGAAGCCGCCACTATTTTCTACAAACTCCAGGAGAGAGGATCCAAGCCTTATGTTTGCTGTCTGATCTCATTGATTTATCTGAAATTTCCCAAGTTGGATCTTAAAACTCACCTTCCAGTACAGCCACTTTCTTTCTTGGGAGCCCCGCGTGCTGTGGTCTCTTCCACTTGGAGGTGTGCCCCGAATCTCTGATTTTGCCTTGGGACCCAGTATGCTGTCTCTCACCCTCCCTGTTTTACTTATGGTGTAGAGCCAAGCTGTTTCTTGCTTCCCACCACCAACAACCTCAAGGAAACTCACAGTTTCAACTTCTCTTCCAAAGGAATACTTGAAAACAATGCTCAGAAATCTGAGTGTGGACAAAAGACCCATGTGATCCTTCTCCACAGTGAGATGACACACGGGGGAGGGGGCCACAGCTCCTGAAAGCCTCCCTCCTTCTAGTGTTCTTTGTTTCTTTCTTTCTCCTTCCTTTCTTCCTTCCTTCCTTCCTTCCTTCCTTCCTTCCTTCCTTCCTTCCTTCCTTCCTTATTTCCTTCCTTTCTTTTTCTTTCATTCTTCCATTTTATTTATTTAATTTAAAGAAAATTTTTTTTCATTTTACATACCAACCCCAGTTCTCCCTCCCTCCTCTTCTCCTGCCCCCCACCTTCCCCCATCATACCCCTCCAACCAGAGCGGGTAGGGTCTCCTGAAGACCTCCAGTCCATGGGGATGAGACCGTTAACTTGACATGTTGTTCCAGTCATAAACTATGACACGGAATTAGATGCCAGGGTCACCCGCAGCAGGAAGAAGGAGGGGGTTGTTCAAAGCCACTCAGCGAACCTCCCTTGAGTTACAAACAAAGCATGGAGGTGGCAGATGCAGACAAGGCTGTAGCACTAGGTCACCGTCCCTGGCACTAGGGAAGCTTGACCCAGGTGCACTGAACGTGCACAGACAGGTGGCCACAGCCGCAGAGCCTGTGAGTGGTGTCAACAAAGTCTGGCATACCAAGTGGAGGCAGGACCAAGCCCCTGTCCCCTGCATCAAGGCTGAGCAAAGTATTCCACCTTAGGGATTGCGCTCCAAAACGCCAGTTCATGTCCAGTGACAGATTCTGGTCCCACTGCCTAGTTCTTTCTAAACTGTCTGGTTTCATGCTGAAAGCCACCTGCAGTTTTGATGGCTTTTTAAAAAGGCTGAATTATCTTGTGACCTTTGACCAGGAAGAGGACCTGTCTTTTTCTCCATCTTTTAGACTACTGTTGCTATCATTTGTAGTTAGTAAATGCAGTGACAGGTTTGTTGCTGTGCCCTCTTTACAGCGTATTCACACCCAGTGTCCTTCCCTGCCTCCCCTCCCCCACCTTCCTGGTTCCCTTCTTTTGCTTCCATGCCACAAGTATGTTCCCCTCACCCTCATTTTTGGACTCTCCCCGACCTACTTCCGCACAACCCCACACGTTATTTTTAGTTACGCATGTGTCTGCTGGTGCCTGTCCACGGAGGTCAGAGCAACCCGATCTCTTGGGGGTCTGGAGTTTCGGGTGGATCTCCTGAGGTACCAAAATGGGTGCTGGGAATCAAACCAGGGTCCTCTGCAAAAGCGGCATGCAATCTTAACCACAGAGCCACGGCTTCAGCCCCTTAGGGTAGTTTGTATGTTTTTATAAAAATCAGAACTAGGATCTTGCAAAGGGTGTTCTCTTCGCAACAGGTGGGGAGAGTCTTGACTCATAAAGAATTTAGGTGACTCTAATTGGTGGTTGCAGAACTGGTTAAGTCCCATTGAACAGGAAACAACTGCACTCGTTACTAGTGACAGAACAGTTTGCCTATCTCCGGAGTGATGGAGCAGTCTGTGTCGTGATTTCCAGGTGAAGCTTTACTGAAGAGCCTGAAACAGTGACATGCCAGCTATTTATTCGGCCACTTGGAAAACAGACGCACACACACTGCATACCAAATTGTGTCCACTAAACTGGGGAGGGCTTTCACAGTAATCGCTAGAAGTATGTCCGTCAATAATGATTTGTTATGGAAGTGCACCGTTTTCTGTGAATGGAAAGAAATGGACTCAAAGGACAAGACTAGGATGAAGCCGATCCTACTGCACGCACTGGCTTTGTGGGAGCCTAGGCAGTTTGAATGCTCAACTTGCTAGACCTGGATGGAGGTGGGGGTTCCTTGGACTTCCCACAGGACAGGGAACCCTGATTGCTTTTCGGGCTGAGGGGGGGGGACTTAATTGGGGGAGGGGGAGGGAAATGGGAGGCGGTGGCAGGGAAATCTTTAATAAATAAATCAAAAAAAAAAAAAAGGACAAGACTAATCCTGTTTGTAGGGAAAACTCTGCAGACAGCACACCTTCAAGGGTTCTCAAGGAGGGCAATTGCTTTTCTCTCTCACCATCCTTTTTCTTTATTTTAAACTGTGCTGTTTATCAAATGCATTTGCATATGGAACTCAACTGAGAAATGTTTAAACGGGCACCCATGTGTTTCTGCAGAAAATCAGATTCTGTCAACATTGAGGAAATCCTAGCATCGAGAATTTTGAGACAAGCTTTTCACTACGAGTCTCAGATGGGTCTCTAGCTCTGAGTCTTTCTGCTTCAGCCTCCTGAGGGTTGGGGTTCCAGTGTGTGAGCCCCAATGTTTCTAAAGATCTCCAGGCTACTCACATAGGGAGCAGATTAGGAGGCCTGACAGTGGTACTCTTTCTCCATGGACCAGGGTACCTATCATTTTGCTTCTTCAGCTTCATTATGAACTTCTGTGGGTTCTTAAAACATTGCTCTCTACCCCCAACCTGGAATTGCATCCTTTGAGTTACTAAGCATGGGTTTGATGTGTGGACATGAGGACCTTCTGCCTCATGGACCATAGACAGAGGAGGACACCTGTGAGCTGGCCTTGGGCAGAAGAGGCCACTGTGAGCTGACCATGGGCAGGAGGGGCCACTGTGAGCTGACCATGGGCAGAAGGGGCCACTGTGAGCTGGCCATGGGCAGCAGAAGCCACCTGTGAGCTCGAGTTTTTAAAGTGTGAAGCTCTCAAACATAAGGTGACTGCACAGAAGGCCTCACAACTGAACTTACAATGGCGTGTACTGAAAATGGATGAACCAACTTAAGGCAGCTCCTTTGGCAGGCACTCTTGCCTCCTGCTCTAAGGACAGATCTTACCTTCTGCTGTAGTGGTAGGTACTCTAGATCCTACGTGTGCATATGGTCCCTGGGAGTAAATACTTGCCCCTCTCCCTTGTGCCTGGATGTTTCTAAAATTCTGGCCAATCCGCTGCGATAGAGTAAGTAGTGTAAAGCAATTTCTAGGAAACTCAAAACACAGCATCAAGGACCATAGGTGCAGCCAGACAGTGAGGTGGCACAGGCCTTTAACCCCAGCACTTCGGAGGCAGAGGCAGGCAGGTCTCTGGGAGTTCGAGACCAGCCTGGTCTACAGAGTGAATTTCAGGATAGCCAAAGACAAACAAAGAAGCCCTGTCTTGAAAACAACAACAGCAGCAGGTGCATGGCATTTATTCCTCCTTCTTTGTCCTATCTAACTTCTGTCAACAATGTAAGATGATGGCTAGAGTCCTTGCTGCCTTTGTCACTGAGGACGGTGGATAAATGACAGGAAGGAGTCTAATTGTCAAAGCCCACAACACTGCCACAATGCACTGTACTAACAACTTCTGGATTTTTTTTTTCCGATGACAGACATAACATATTGATGTCATAGTCTCTTTGTTCACAAGAGAGGTATAAGTATGTTTGCCTCATTTTAGAGATTAGGGAATTGACTTATGTAAAAACTTAGAACAATGGTAGATGCAGTCAGCAGCAAAGGCCTACACGGGACAATTGTCATGATATGGCTGGAGGGCTGTAGCTCCGGTGTGGGGCTGACTTGCTAGGCATGGTCTACATTTCCAGTCCTAGTCAGAGGGCAGAAAACTTTGCCCTATGTACTAAATAAAGCAGTTGTTTTTTTAATTTAGTCTGTTTTGTCGGCATACTTACTGGAATTCGGCTATGCTTCACCATGGCAATTGTACCACTCACAGACATCTCTCAGTCTCAAGAGCCTTGACTTGTGGTGTCCCCTCTTGGTTTTCTGGTTTAGGACCACTGTCCACTTAGGGCTCTATGCCAGCTGGCCTTATGCCAACTTGGCACACAAACTAGAGTTATCTGAAAGGAGGGAACCCAATTGAGAAAATGCCTCCATAAAATCTGGCAGTAAGGCATTTTCTTAATTAGTGATTGATGGGGGAGGCCCCAGTCCACTGTGGGTAGAGCTACCCTTAGGCTGGTGTTGCTGGGTTCTATAAGAAAGCAGGTTGAGCAAGCCATGATAAGCAAGCCAGTAAGTAGCCCCCTCCATGGCCTCCACATCAGCTTCTGCTTCTAGATTCCTGCTCTGTTTGAGCTCCTATCCTGACTTCTTTTGATGATGAACAGCAATGCTGAAGTGTAATCCAAATAAAGCCTTTCCTCCCCAACTTGTTTTGGTCATGGTGTTTTGTTGCAGCAATAGAAACCCCAGTTAAGACAGGCTCTAATCAAATAGCCATCAAATTCCTTGACAATCTCTTCCCTTCATGACCTATACCCAAACCCTTAGCAGGTGTGTAGGGTCTTGTAGTTTGGTCTTTCTTGACACAGGATATGGAGTGATATTTAAAACTAGCTGACCAGGTAACTCCATGTCCCCATGGCTCCTTCCTGCATTTAGCATGAAACATTTGCCTTTGACACTGGCCTTCCCCATTTTCTCACCCACTCCTTTCTCCTCTTCCCTTGGCTCCTGCCCAGTGTCCCTGTCCTATGAGAGCTCCAAAGTCTCCCTGGCTTCAAGGACGCTTGACATGTTTTCTTTCCCTTCTCCTCATAGAGACGGCAAATGCCACTTGCTCTGGCCCGGAAGTTCCTGGTTCTGTTATGAACCTGAAGGCCCATGACCTCACTTGATGTACAATATTGGCTCTCAGACAGAGCTGAGAGGACCCTCCCCCACCCCTCAGTGCACCAAGTTCTGTGTCTATTATTTTTTTTTTCAAAGATATTTTAGCCAGGTATGGTGGCACATGACTTTAACTCCAGTACTCAGGAGGCAGGAGGATTTCTGTGAGTTCAAGAAGCCTGGTCTACATAGCAAGCCTGGACCACATAGAGAGATGCTGTCTCAGAAAAGCTAAAGCTAACATTTTACACTTTGTAGGGAGAGCATTTTTCTTAGATGTGGAGCTCTCCTGAACAAAGGCTGCCTTCCAACACCCACAGAGTTTGCTGATGGACAACAGAAACAGATTCTTCCCATCCGACCTCAACTGAGGAGCTGCCATCACTGACAATCGTTTCTGTCCTCAGACACATTGTAAAGTGGCCAGGACACACTCTTCTCTCTAGAGTGGATTGAGAACATTGCCCTTGTGAAGGTAGAAGGGGGACCACATTGGCATAGGGTACAGGAATGGAGTCATAGGAGGGAACTTTTGAGGGCTTCTAAGAACACTCCAAGTAAAACGAGACAAGAATCTATGGCCTCAGTTTCTTCAGAAAACGAAACTGTTCTTGGAATGAGCGAGTTTTCTCTCCATTACTCATTACAACTGGCTATTTTTCATTTACACGCCTCTATGGAAAACCATGTTTTTGCCACATGTGGGCTTGTTCTCCTGATTCTACACAGTTTGAACTCAAAAGAACTTTGCTCATGTGACCTTTATTAACCTTTGGAGTAGACATTTTCTGAGGCTCTAAATAAAGTTGGTGATTTCATAAGTTTAGTCTGCTTCATTTATCAACCCCATTCTCCCAGCCCCCACTGCCTCTAGTGACAGTCTTCCCATCAAAGTATGGAAAGATCAGAATGGTAGGTGAGATGTTGGGGGGCATCTATAGTGGTTTACTGTGCTTTCTGAGCATGCTGACTTGGTCTCTGCTATCTGGAATCTTCTGCTTCATTGATTTTGAAATTTAAGACTCCAAGGTGGGCATGAGGGTCTAGCTTGCAGTTCCAGAACCTGAGAGGCTGAGCCAGGAGATCAAGATCAGCCTTGGGCAACATAGTGTGACCCTTTCAGAAAGAGGAGGAAGAAGAGGGGGAAGAGGAAGCATATCAGGAAGGGGAGAGGTGGGGGACAGAGGAAGGGAGGGGTTCAAGAG
Organism: Microtus ochrogaster; assembly: GCF_000317375.1. Lineage (NCBI taxonomy): Eukaryota > Metazoa > Chordata > Mammalia > Rodentia > Cricetidae > Microtus > Microtus ochrogaster. The sequence goes on along the minus strand of NC_022013.1, from coordinate 49,309,899 downwards.
ACAGACCTTACTGCAAAACTAGAGTCTCCGCAAATATTCTTCTCATGAACAGTATAATAGCTTAGCATTCAGGAGACCTGAGTTTGGACCCTAGTAACACACACCTGGGGGATGGGGCTCCACTTTAGTCCATCTGGAGCAAGGCTGACAAGGCTCCTGGAAGTCTGGGACCACCCCCTCTTAAAGTATCTCTCCAAGCACTTTCCAGCTACACTGGAAACATGCGGAGGCTGAGTCCTCTCCTAGGCTTCTCTGGATCCCAGGAGCCAAAGTTTTGAAGCTCTGCATTCTAAGTGTGCTTCACTTATCCACGAGGAAATTAAACCACAGATGGTAGCTACGGGGAAATCTAGTTTAAGGGAGAGGCAGGCAGGACACCCAGGAGGACCACAGGACAGGGCAGGCAGGACCCCTGGGAGAGCAGCCCCTGGGGACCACAGAACAGGGCCGACAGGACCCCATAGAGAGCAGCCTTTAATTTGCTAAGCAATATGGAGAGGATTAAAGCGGTGGCTTTGGTGGCTGAATCCTGCCCATTCCTTAGCTTTAAGTGATCTGTAACATAGTCTGTTACAGATACAGCAGACCTAGCTTCCTGCTCTGTCCAGCTACATGCTGGGGGTGGAGCCAAATGTGGGGACACAGGGAACCCCTGGAAGTTAGGTGCATTCCTGAAATTACATGCGAGAGGACACAGACCAAGGAGGAGGGCTCCTGGTCTGAAGGGGGAAGTCCCCAGGGGTCCCCAAGACTAGACTGTGCCTTCAGGCTCTTTGACTAAGTTTGATTTGGTATGAATAAGCTCACATCCCTTTTCTTTTGTATGTTTTGTACTGTGAATTTGTTCCTAATTAAATTTTTTTCTTTTTCTTTTTTTTTTGCTCTTGGTGTCCAATAAAAGATTTCTAATAGCTCTATCTTGTTCGGGCTCCACTAAAGAGTAGCAAGGGGAGGCTGGCTCACAATCCTTCCCAAAACAAAATGTGCCTTCATGAAAATGTGCGCGAGATTGGCAGCGTGGCTAACTGCTGGGGAGGGAATATGTTGATGAAGATACAGAGGAACACCGAAGTGGGAACAAGACACCCAGGGGCCAGCCACACTGGTGGGGGTGGCCTGTGCTGGGGGAACAGCAAGCTAGGAATGGGGTAGGCTTCTGGAAGGGAAGTTCTGAAGGCCTGACATGCTGTGGACTTCTCCATACCGCATTAGAGTTCAGATTGCTCTCCTTCCTGGAGGTGGGCTGTCTATCCTAGCACGTTCATGCAGAGGCCTCTGAGGTGGCTTTTTACTAGAAGAATCTGTCAAAGAAAGTAGTCTTTGGACTTCCACAAGGTCTGTAGGCCAGATCCCAAAGGTCTTTGATCCTGGACAGTGGCTTCTGGACCAGACACCTCATCTTTAGACACTTCTTAGACACGCATGACCCAGCTCTGACTTAGTGGACCCAAAACGCTGTGGGTGCCTCTGATTCCCATACTGGCTAAAGCCAGAGAGCCACAGCCCTGCAGAGAAAGACAGGTGTCCTTTAAGCTGGCTCCTGTCCCCCCCCCCCACTCCGCTCCAGCCTCACTGGCTATTATGTCCGGCCCAGGATCCTCAGGGCTTCTTTTGTGTGGCCCATTTCTCTTTGCTCCTGGCTGATGCTTTGCCTTTGCCTTTTGCCTAATTAGTTTGGGGGGAGGGGGAAAGTCACGCTCCACATGGCCAGCCCAGCTCAATCTTCCTAGTGTATAACTTGGCTTTATGTGACTTGGTATGTCCAGTAAGACAACACGTAGCAAACTGTCACTGCCACTCAGGCTCTGGTAACAAGAAACTTTTGGAATCTTTGCATCTCTGAACACAACAGTATTATAACTACACTGACATTTGGCTTGCATCTGCTTCCCACAGGGGTGGTTGAGACATTTCCCTACCATACTGTCTTTTCTCTTGGGACTTCTGTTTCTGATTAGATCTTTTTAGTCTTCTCCAAGGGATGGTCTATCCCTTCTGCTGGCCTTTCATTTGGGGGAGCTAGTGCAGGGTTTTCTCTTAGTCCATGCTGGCCTAGAACATACTGTGTAGTCCAGGTTGGTCTACAAGGTCTACGAGCTCTACAAGGCCATGGCGATCTTCCCACCTTAGCATCTCAAGTGACTTCAGGTGTGAGCCACAACACCTGGCTCTCTGCTTGACTTTTGAAACTGGCGTTCCTTTGGGGTCAGTCTTCAGCCACCTTCTGATCACTCATATCCTTAGCTGGGGTGGGGGTTTGAATAGGTATGGCTCCCACAGACTCACATGTTAGAATGCTTGGCCCATAGGGAAGTGGTTCTATTAGGAGGTGTGGCCTTGTTGGACTGGGTGTGGCCTTGTTGTAGGAAGTGTGTCATTGTGGGGGCAGGCTTTGAGGTCTCATATGATCAAACTATACCCAGTGTGGGACTCAGTTCACTCTCTATTGGCTGTGGGTCAAGATGTACAACTGCCAGCTCTCTCTCCAGCACCATGTCTGCTGCAGGCCACTTTGTTTCCTTCCATGATGATAATGGACTAAACCTCTGAAACTGTAAGCCAGCTCTAATTAAATGCTTTCCTTTGTAAGAGTTTCTGTGGTCATGGTGTCTCTGCACAGCAATGGAAACCTTAACTAAGGCAGTGGGTGATCCCATCAACACTTTCAGCTTCAACTGTTGCCTCAGGAGCTGATGGCGATCTCTCTGTGCTCATCGGACTGCTATCCAACCTTTCACCAAGCACCTCTTCCCTGATGTCTCCAAGAGACCTCACACACCGAGACCATATATATGTGTGTGCCCATACAGCATGATATTGAACCTCCACAGTGAACCCCTAGTGCATCCTTGAGTGTGCAAATATTTTTAATAGATGAAAATCATTAAATCATCAGCTGTACAAAGTGGCACAGCAAGGAATCGGAAGGAGAAATAGAATATAGTGTTTTAAAGGGATAAAGGGGAAACTAGAAAAGGAGGATTAACGAAGAGAAGAGAGAGGGCAAAGGAAAGAAATGGGGGAACAGCTAACTATAAAAGTCTTTTGAAGAGCCATATGGAAACCTATCCCTGCAGAAGCAAATGGAGTTATGATACCCCAACTAGGCATCTTATACTACTAAGCAAGCCCCTCCACATGCCAGACATGGGTTACATATTTTTGAGTCATTGAACAAAGCTGTCCTATAGAAAGAACGCTTTCCAAGACATTACAAGCTATTGTTAATGCTATGAACATAGGGAGAGATCCACTACATAGCACGATGCATTGCATAAGGTTCACAGCAATGCGTCCTTGCCTTTAAAGTTATTAAATGATTAGATATTAAATGTTCTGACCACAGCAAATTATAAAGACGTGAGGTGACACCTGAACCAACAAGCTTGATTTAAATAATCACCAATGTAGACAGATACTAAAGTAACAACTCTCTCTATAAATATAGTCAGTTTTCTTTGTCAATGATACCTTAATAAAGTTGTAGAGATAGCCTAAAGACCCACAGCAACTAAATGAAGCACACAGCCGCGTATCCTAGCCAGAGGGCCAGACTGGATAAAGGACAGCTGCTGGAGGCCGCCTATTAAACCCCAGAGAGGCAAGTCCTTTCTCCAGCTCAGCCATATCTCCCTTCATGGAGTGGGAAAAGGGACCCAGGGTGGCATTTGAATAAAGCCTGTCAATTAGGAGGTAGCTTGCACTAGTGTCAGATTTCCTGATCTTGGTAATTACGTCATAGTCACCTAAGAGAATCCCCGCGGTTCTAGGAGTCATTCTCAAGAGTTCAGTCAAGAGGACTGATTTTTGTAGCTTACTGTCAGTGGTTCTGGGAGGTAAAAATCCAAACGATACCCTCAGCTGCACACACAGAGATAAAGCGGACGGGGTAGGATGCTAGCGGTGTAGGTAAGAAATGTAGGAGTTAGCGCAAGGTGACTCAAAAAGAAGACATCAAAAGTAACTCGGCTCTGCCTTGGAGAGCCTCCAGAAACCATGCAACTGAAACTCCAAAGGACAAGCTGAGGGAAATGTGCGCAAGACTCAGGCTGCAGATCTTGAAAAATGCAACTGCCCTGAAAGAACCCAACTCCAAAGCAGGCAGTCTTTATACAACACACACACACACACACACACACACGCACGCACGCACGCACGCACGCACGCACGCACGCACGCACGCACACACGCACGCAACATAACCATAAACAAAAACAAAAAGCCTTTCATTTTTTTGGAGAAAACAACAGGTCAGCATTAAGTGTGTGACACTCTCCGTTTTTGGTGCTGCGATTTTGACTGATTGTGACCAACTGCAAAGCCTTCAGATTTTTCCCCAGTCCTTTTTTGGGTGGTGGGAGAAGTAAAATAAAGACATAGGTACAGAATGGGCCTTTCGAAGAAAGCTAGGGTGAAGTATCGCATCTATGAGCCTCGGGGACAAGAGGAAGGCATTGCACCCTAAGACTGCTCATGAATAGTAAGTGGGACGAATCCATATCAGATACCTGTCTCCATAGAAACCTGTCTGGTTGAAAGTGCTGCAAAAGATTAACATGTATTTTTTTCCTTTCCTAAAGGGCAGTGGATCCTACTTACATGGGTTTTGACCTTTACTTTTATATCTGAGGCTTATTATAAGGAGTTCTTTGCAGAGCTAGTCAAACAAAGATCCCAGTAAGTATCTTTTCATTAGTTCTAAGGTTTGACTTAAAATAGTTATGGCCTTTAGAGCTGCATATTATGAGACCACTGTGGGGAATGGGGGGGGGACCTGGCATTCATAGAATATTGCCATCTAGACAAATAAATCATTGGCCCCACACGATATTCTAACTCAAATGCCAAGTGGCTTCATAACAGAGATATGAGTTAGACAGTCCCATTTTCAGCCTGGTGCTATATTTCAAGAGTGATGTTTAATAAAGTCAATCTTCTTGTATAAGTCAATACTGACAGATGTCACAGGGATAGGGCTTCGCCAAAGCTCATAATCCTGGTTCAGATCAATATGCCATGGAGAACGGCCTTGGGTCATGGGGCTGTCTGACTTTCCTCTTATTTCCAAGGTCAGCTAGTTCTGGGTTTCTGGAACCCTGAAAAGGCTTGCGTCAAGTCGGCTAAGTTCATCTGAACCCAGAAGAGTAAAGTTAGTATAGCTCACGTCCGGAACCAGTCATGGGATAGCCACTGGAGTGAGGACTGTCCTGAAGAAAAGGCATGCCACCCACCACCTTTGGCATGTGACCTCTGCATCCCTGGTAGACTCAGACCCAAAGGTCTATCCAGAAGCAGCTGGCCACACCTTCAGTGAGGAGGTTTATCATGGAGTACTCAATGTTTTCAGAATTGTTTGAGGGAACTGAAAATGGGGTCTGGAGAACCTGAAGGTTTCTAGGTCACTGGGGAGAAAAGTCCCAAGGGAAATAAAACTACTGAAAGAGATGACATGAGACATGATTTTTTTTTTTTAATCGCTTTGGACTGTGCACTGTATCTTTATGGTGATCACAGGTTGGTTTTTTTTTTTTTTGGCCTGTGCTGATTTAACATATTCAGTCCCCGTTTTCCTCACAAGGGGAAATATGATTTCAATATTGAAAAGCTAACAGTGGAATATAGAGCCTTGTCCTGCGCCATCAATTAATCTCCATGTTTTTTGTTGGAGAGAATTAGTTATTTATCCAATACTAAACAGTTAGTTTCAGAGCCAAGAGCCAATCCACGCTTGGCTGATCCTACATTTCTCCAAGTGTTGGCTGGGTGCTGCAGAACTGTAAGGATTCTCAGGCTGTCTCTACAGGCAGGATCAATATGCCACTCACAGATCTGTCTGAATTTGCACTTTCAATCTCTGTCAGAAACGGCCGATGGCCTGTGTCTTCCGAGTGCTCTGCCACAGTTAACCATCCACTTGTGCCTGACTTTGAGAAGCACCCGTTGACAGTGTCAAAGGGTGTGCTTTGGTGTCTGTTCCCCTCCACCCACAGTAGAGCTGATTCAGGTTAATGTGTGCTTAGCAGCTACTCTCCCGAGTGTTCGCCACTCCCGATACCCACACTACTCATGGGCTTCCCAAGCCTCATCAGCTTCTGTAACATCATCCAAGATCTTATTTCTATAATAAAAAAGTCTCCATTTTCTAATTCTGAGGATCAGAGAGGCTCAAAGATCCACTCTGAACTTGTGAATTAGAAAACAGAAAGGCAAGTGTCTGGTCAAAGCTTAATAGGTGACCAAAGTAGGAACGCATGCCCAGGCTAGGCAATCAGATGCTTACGGGAACTCACTGTCTCTGTCACCGTGGCTGGGGCCCCCTGTACCTGTGCCTGATGTAATGTAAGTCTTCCACTGTGCCAGGTTCTTTGCTTAGGATCCCAGGATGGGGTAACCTCAGAGAGACCTGGTACTTGCGATCGGAATGTCTGAATCGGATCCCAGTTCTACTAACTTCACATACTTGGCGATTCTTTTTTCATGAAAGGTTTAAAAATTTTATAAGTCTTGCTAAAATATTTGGATTGCTGTTAAGAGCTCTGTCCCTGCCGGGTGATGGTGGCGCACGCCTTTAATCCCAGCACTCGGGAGGCAGAGGCAGGCGGATCTCTGTGAGTTCGAGACCAGCCTGGTCTACAAGAGCTAGTTCCAGGACAGGCACCAAAGCTACAGAGAAACGCTGTCTTGAAAAATCAAAAAAAAAAAAAAAAAAAAAAAAAGAGCTCTGTCCCTGTTCTGCCCCTGACGCTCTCCTGGGCTTGCCTCATCCACCTTTCTTCTCAGTTTCTCGTGTTCTAGGGTGACTGGAGGTCAGACAGGGTAACAGACACCAGAAGAGCCCCAAGGTTAGAAGATTATTTATATCCTGAGGACAATAACAATTATTCAATTTCTATTAAATTCTAGAAATTATATTGAGGGCTTTACTCATACTCTCCTTTATCTATATAGAAATGCGAAGGGTCACTCAATCACATTACCTTATTCTGAGGATCAGAGAGGCTCAAAGATCCACTCTGAACTTGCAAGTTAGAAAACAAGAAATCAACGTAAGACATCTTATTGAAAGCATAGACTCACTCATCTAAGACGTCATCTAAGACTGTCGCTCTTGGGAAGATCTTTGAACACACTTGTACGTAGGATTCATATCAGTGCCATTGTTCCTGCATGCCTTTCTCCCCCAAGGTTGCTGTACCACTGGGAACTGGTCCCTATACATATCAGTTCAACTAAGCAGACTTCCAAAGCCACAAGTGGGGTCATACTGGGAACGCGGGCTACATTTTTATTTAGGGAAAGCACATTTCCAAAATAAGCCTCCCATTTTTCCAATAGATGTCTTAGATACACTTTGATTTTCCTGAAAATGCCCGTATGGATGGGAAGATTTAGATCACTTCCAATTTATTAGCCACAGGACCAAAGTGCAAAGAGTGAAGCATTCAGACCTCGTGTGTGTCTGAGGGTCGGGGTGATCCAAAGAAGGACAGAGTGACCAGGTTTGCCTTTCTCCATATTATAGACGCAGCCATGCTGACCTTGGAAAGCCCACAGTGGTCTATCCATGGCTCCGTGCTGCATCTCAATGAGAAGTGAAGTCGGATGGACCTGAATCCTGACTTTCTGATGTTTTCCTTCCTTCCACATTACCATCGCTAGTTTATTATTACTTCCTCCCATGCTAGCTGGTACCTTGCCCTTCCTTTCCAGTTCTGTCTGCCGCTATTTGCTTACTTACAGAGTCTCTCCCCTGCCTTTGAAGTAAGAAAACACACAGCTATCTAGTGCATGCCAGACATTCGCAGTGAGCCCTTATTATCATGTTAAGCAGTCATGTTCCTCGACTTGCATCGCTGCTGTATATCATGGGACTAAGGGCCGTGATCTCTGGTGAGCAGCGCACAGTGGAGGACAGAGAGCGATGGAGCAGCTGGTGGGACCTGGGAAGGGCTCCAGCTGTGCAATGCCTCACCTTCTCAATAAGGTTCATGGGATGATGTCCTTGTGTTTTACCTAAGACAAAGCCACGGTTGACCACCAAGAGGGTGAATGTCTGTCTCAAAGGACCGCAAAGCACACAGCGGCCTGCATTTATGTCTCTGACTCTCCGGGCACTTTGTTATCCTGGCCAATGAGAGCTATACATCATTTTAAAGCACTATCGTCAATCTGAGTGACCTGTTCTCTCCGAAGACCATGGATTAATAGTCTTCCCCTTTGCTGAAATAAGATATTATTTAAATTTTATTACTTAAAAATTACCTTACATTGTCTAAGCTTTGGGGGGATGATTTAATAAATGATATTTTAGCTACAAGAAAGAATAATCTATTGCCAATAACTGTCAGTATTCAGCAGAATAGTTTAATGGCAAAGGGAAGTGCTGATGATCTATTGCTAAGCATTAAATGTTGGCTACAAGTGATGTATGTGCCTTGGATGAGCCAAGTAGATAGAAAAGAAAGGACTGGAATGTGGGAAAAACTGGAATAGTGTTTATCCTTGGTAATTTAGAACAATATTTGTAATTTTATAATGTACTGAAATTTTTATTCCCCCCTCCCCCCCGCAAAACCACATAGAACATTTAGAATGAAAGAAAACGATACATTAAAATTTTTCTGACTCTTCTCTCCTTCCTGGGAATCTGAGATTCATCTGTTTTTCCATCATGATGGTGCGTTTTCACAGAGACATTTTAGTGGCGTATTAGACTGCTCCTGTCCTCCCAGTAGTGCCCAGGGAGATGGCTCAGCCCAGATGGTCATCCCAACAGCCCCGATGCTTCCTTCCAGAAAGTTCCTGGCTATTATGGAGGCCCTATTTCATGGGTTCAGTGTGCTGAAGTCCAGTTCGAGTGAGTCGCTTGCCGATCTGCCACCAACTTTCTGGGCTTACTGAACTCCGTGGTTCCCAATGGAAAGTTTAGGGATCTATCGCCCGGTGGAGTGTCACTAAGGTGACGTGAGTGAGCAGAAGGTCAGGCCCAAAGGGTCCCCAAGATGGGATTGCCAGCTGGCTCCTAGGGCAGCAGAGGATGGAGGCACAGACTTATTCCTGAGTGCCCACTAGGTGGCAGGCCCCTTCCTGCCCGGAGTCCTTAAGAGTACCTCAAAGACTTGGGGACATGCTGATCTAAAGCATCACTAAAAGGGACCACTGAAACACAGATTCTAGGGTCCAATCCTCCTCTACGTACTCCAATGCAAAGCTCCAACTACAGCCTCACATTCTTCTCTCTCCTTCCCTCTCGAGTTCCTTTTAGTAAAAGTCTCACTATGTAGTCCCAGCTGGCCTCGAACTCACTGTCCTCCTTCTGGGTGTGCTGGGGCTTCAGCCTGTCACCACACACAGCTTAGACTCTCATCTCTAATAACTGGAACTCCTATTAGTGTCACTCTCTGGCACGCACACTCTGAGCACAGCACAAATCAACTTGGATTCCGGGAAGGGAGGCGGTGGCACAGTCTCTGATGTGGAATGTGAGGGGGCTCCAGGGCTTGTGTAACCCACCAGGCAATTTTGCTTAGCATGAGCGCAGCTAATAAGGCACACAGATGCGTTGTGTAAAGTATGAGGTAGAAACCCCAACTTAGCTTTAGGCAAAATACACTTAAGACTATGACACATGTAAGTCAATGATTCTCAAATGATTTGAACTAAGAGTCTCTAGAAAACCCCACCCATTGTAGACCAATACATTCCTTTTCTTGCTTAAGACTTTGGCTCCGTTCTGGCCACGTGTTGCTGGTCAGGCAAGTCTGACAGCACCCAACTGGTCCTCTGCCTGGCTCAGCGAGAGGCAGCCACGGTTGATGCATCTGGCCTGTAGGTGATGATGAGATGCTGGGCAAGTTTCTGAACTTGTTCTCCTTGCATCAGCAGAGAGTGGCAATGATCAGTTTGCAGCCCACAAACCATGCGTGAAAGAATTCTGGTCTAGCTTTGAGAGACTGCTGCTGACTTGGGGACAGGCTTATTGGGCAGCCTCGAGTGGCCCATTTATTGTTTTGTATTGCTGAACCACAAATTAATCATTGTATATGGGTTAGGTCATTTGGTTCTTATCAATTACATCTGGGATGCTTGGGAAGAGGCTAATCAAATGTCCTTTTGGCTCAAATGCTCTTTCTTCTTTCTTAGACATTAGCATAATGTCCTGAACATAGTGGGCCCCGCACAAACACTAGAAGATAAATGTATACAAGAGCAGGCCAGGGCAGCAGGTGCTTTATGGGTGGTAGGAGCCAGGAAGTAAATGCCCAATATGAATGGCCATCAGCCAACACTTCTTTATGGACTCTATGGACATAGCAGATCAATGGAGACAATGGAGAAGTACCAACCCCCAAGGGGAATGTGGGCATCACTCACCAGTGTCAGTGTGCAAATATATTAGGGAAATTGAGTTCAGTAGATTCTTGGGTTTTGTGACTCAGGCCACTTGGGTCTCATTTCTGTGCTGATAATCAGGACATTGTTTTACACCCAGGTCAAAGTGAACCCTGGTGATATCTCTGGAAACCTCAAAAGGTTTGCCTCTGCTGTTTTTCTTTCAACACCAGAATAGTGAAGATGCACTTGAATGATTTATCAGAAGATCTGGGCTTCATAAAACAGACCATCCACCCATCCTTATCTGTTAAACTCCTCTAGCCCCATTCCTTGCTATGCTACTTAGGGAATCTAAGTGATTTAGGATGTAGAGCCGATAATAAAGACCACTAGGAAAACGGCAGCTGCTCTTTAAAGTGAACTATAAGCAAGGTACCGAGTTAAATGTTTAACTACCTCATCTTACGTAGTTTTATCAACATTACATTTATATAAGTTGGCTCTAAACATACAGTGGGAATGCTGGTATTCTAGTCTAGATGTGTCAACCTCAAAATGTTGTGGTCTTAGCCACTGAACTGTGGAGTCTTCAACCCAAAGACTGTAACTTGTCTGTTAGTCTTTTCTTTTTGGATGGTGTCTCATATTTAGCTTTAGCCTCAGGCGAGGCAAGAACCTCAGCATCCTGTGCGTCAGAACTCTCACCCTCTCTTACTCTCAAGGTATTTCAACAAACAGAAAGGCTAGTGTTTAGAACTCAACATATCTAAGAACAAAATTCGTCATAATAGAGCCAGCGCTCTGTGAATGAATGAACTTGGGTACCACTTGTGAATGAGTTAACTTTGGTTCAGGTCCTTAAATCACGAGGATGTTGGCTATATACCAAAGACAGGCAAGGTTTTACTGCGACCTATAAAATTTGGAGATACAATCTGCTTGTAAATCTAAATGATAGTTCAAGTAAATGTGCGCATGCACACCCATTGACACTATGCACACCCATTCACACGTGGAGGCTCATCTGCTTTACATCCTGACCTCTTTGGGAAAAAAAATCCCATTTTGCCATTTTTCTAAATATCCTCTTCAAAACTTCAAAGTCTCTCCTAGAAATGTCTGCACAAACAAGATTGTAGCAATGGCTATATCAATGGTCATATTAAGGTGGATGGGAGGAATTTCACAAGGTCCTACCCCTAGACGAGGAACTACAGGCAACTACTTTCTGCTGGGAGGAAGGGAATTCACCTCTCCCAAGTACAAGCCCCTTACTGGTTGTCTAGTGCAGAGCTGTCAGGCCTGAAACAATGTGTACATAACAGCAGGTTGTATTTTTATATTTGTACATACATGTACATACATACACATGTATGTCCCAATAATAACCAAAGAATAAGCATCTATCAACTTGAGAGTGAGGGGAGGGTGCCTGGGAGGAACTGGAGGGAAGGAAAGAAGGGGGAGGTAGTGTAATTCTATTTCAATTTAAAACATTAAGAAAAACCTTTCAACTTCTAAATAATTAACACAGAAGTTCAAGTATCACCTTTCAAAAGGAACAAGGTGTTCCCTCCTGCGTTCCAGTCAGAGCTGAGGACGCCATCTTTGGAACATCTGCCTCAGAAACTGGATCTTTCTGAGTGAAACCAGACATTACGGAGGCTCTAAAGTGTTTCCAGAAAATCAGAAGGACCTGGGTTGGAACTGTGGCTTACGTTTAAGACAGGGCAGCAGCTATGTGTCTTCACAGCTCGCCTATTATTACGTGTTGATATGTGATACATTGTTATTTGATGGTGACATTTTTTTTTTTAGTTTCCAGATAGACAACTTAAACTTTATTGCAAGTAAAACCCAAAAAGCCAAGCATAATCTTTTTAGTTTTTAAACTCTGAACTGGGAAAGAACAGGCAGTCACAAGAACTTGGACACTTACAGACACAGGCTGCTTTAAGAAGCAAAGATTTTGGGCAACCCTAAGACCATAACGCGATCAGCATGGAAGACATCTGTCAGGTGGGGTGGCCTGAGGTGAAGAGCAGCTAAGTCGTATGTGATCAGGAATCTGGGCTGCTTCGGCTGCTTTTGTGTCCCTCTTGAGGTGACAACCGTCTAACACCCTAATCTTCTCTCCAGGACAGGGGCACAGGATTTACTGACCACGAGACATGTTCAAATCTCCCTGGCAAGCAAGAACCGTCTATGTAGGTTAAAGGCAGGCATCAAAAATCCCTTTAGCTACTGGTGTAATTGATAAGAAACATATGAATATACATATACTCAGACACACACCACAAAACAAGCAGCTATGAATGCAGCAATGCCTGTGTCCACTCAGATACAAGTAGAATTAAAGATCAAATTAACACCGTGTTTGCTCCTTAAAGAACTAAAAAGGACCTTTTCCCCCAGTGTTGGGGTATGGCATGAAGTGCTGGTCTTTGGACCCCACTTGTTTATTTACGCTTAAAAGAAAATTAGAGGGTGAAGACATCAGGGAGGATTAGCCAGGGAAGCACACTGACTGGAAGTGGGTGAAGAAATAAAGGAGGAACACAGTCGTGAAAGAGATGCCCGTGTGGCCACGGTCTGGTAGGAAGTGGTTACCTTTGCATTTCCTTTCTTCATTCTGGAAGGTCTGGGCACTGGAGACGCTCGGATCGTTCACATCCTCGGGATCCAGATGGAATATAGAACTCGTCCACGTGGCCTGGATGAGGTGTGGGGATGTCTGCTCGTTCTTCAGTGCGCCGCGCCTCTCTGCATGGCTCTTCCTGTGCAGGCAGGCTTCGGACATTCCTACCAGCTTCCAGTCCTGTCCTCGTTCTGGACGGGGCTTCTGTTTGTCCCAGGCTGGAAGGCCATTTTCTGGTGGGAGGGAAGTGAAAACAGGAGACAATGGGCTGTAGCAATTGTCAAGGTTTTGTTGAGATTTTGTGTTTTGGAAGCCAGTTCCTGCTCAGTCCTTTCGGGCTGACCCTGTTCACATGCACCTCCACTATGGTGTCAGGACATGCTGAGGCCATTAGCCCTGGACACACTGAAGCTGGATTGCCTGTTGGAGTAACCAACGGATCCTCCCCGCCATTTCTCCAGCTCCTCCATGGCAAGGTTCTCCTAGTCTCAGCACTACAGTAGCGGCCCAAGAGCCAGCTGAAACCAGTTTATATCACTGCTTAGGTGACTATTTGGGGTTTTAAGAGTCAGGGCTGGCCATGACCTTAGGTCAGATCCTTAGGATATGACACATCCCAGATGCAGCCTTGTTTGACTTGGGGTTTATCACAGACTGACCTGAGGGATATTGTGTCACTTAAGCTGGGCACACTGGAATGGCCCACATATCAAGACCAACAAGCTGTTCTTACCATTTTCTGCCCTGATGGCAAAGCTAAAGAAACAGGAAGGAGCCACCAACAACAAAACTCAACACAAAACAGCAACAACCCCCAAGTCTAAATCCAGATATTTCACATGGAAGTTTTGTATTTTTTTAATGGAGGCCCAAACTGGTCATGGAATCGCATAGAAGGGGGGAGGTCATGCTTTCTGTGTGTGGCAAATTCAGAGCCCTACAGATAGAAGGATAGGCCTGATCTCTTAGGCTGGGTACCAGATCGCTAATGTTGTATTGTTTTTGAGTTCAGTCTATGGGGGCTGTAGACCTTTTCTCTAGAAAGGGCAAAAATGGAATAATATAATAAATTTCTTACTGAGAAGTGTCTTCTCTACTGACAATTTTCACCTTATTCAGTGTCTCTACTGTATAGGAAGGTAAAGTAGACGGCAAAAATAATAAGAATACACACTCATATGTCACATACCACACACACACTCACATGCACACCACATACACCACATACTACTCACACTCATACACATTACACATGCACACACCACACGCTACTCTCTCTCTCACACACACTACACATGCACACAATACACACTCACACACTCATATGCATATACCACACACACACTCACATGCACACACACATGCATACACCACACACACACTCACATGCACATACCACACACTACACACTTCTCACACACACATACACTACAATGCACATACCACACACACACTACAATGCACACACCAAATATACAGACCACACACTCACACACATACACATTCACACACACTCATATGCACACCACACACTACTCACACACACATGCTATACATGCACACATCACAGATACATACCATACACTCACACACTCACATGCACACCACATACAATCACTCACATATACACACATAGTCACCCACATACCACCCACATACACTCACATGCATGCATACCACACCTACACACACACACACACACACAAACACAAACAGGTATACACACCAGACTAGTGTTGCCTCACTGGGGTACATCCTTACTGGGTGAGTTTTCTTTTATGCTGAAACCAAAAGACCACAGTTGAATCCCTGGTGCTTACAGAGACCAATCCACCCTAGCTTGTGCTTTGGCACAGGGGATTTCCAGTGACGGTTCCAGTTGTTTAATAAAAGAGCAACACTCTCCCAGAAGCTACCAGAACCTTAAGCTGAGGCTGCCTGGGTGGATGCTTTATCTGGAAGCGTCAGCTGTCAGAGTCACTTTTGAAGTTATGGTCCCCATTCTGAGCCTCATGTTCTCAGACCCACGCACACATGCACGTTCAAACTTCCAATCCATGGTGTAGAAACCTGAACAGGCCTTCCTTCCTCCTTCCTTCCTTCCTTCCTTCCTTCCTTCCTTCCTTCCTTCCTTCCTTCCTTCCTTCCTTCCTTCCTTCTTTTTTTTGAAAAAGATTTATGGATTTATTTTAGTTTTCTGACAGAGAGAGAGAGAGAGAGAGAGAGAGAGAGAGAGAGAGGGAGAGAGAGGCGAGCGTGCATGTAAATGGCCTCAAAAGACCTTAGCAGACTTAGAGAGGGAGCTGTGAGGTGCCTGATGTGGGTGCTGGGAACCAAACTTGTGTCTTTGGGAAGAGCAGGAGGGAGCACTCTGAACTGCTCAGCTGTCTCTTCAGCCCCCCGGCACAGTAAATGGAAGCACTCTGGCTTGCAGTGCGTCCTGTAGGAGAATCCCACCGTGTGCTGGGTTTTGAATTGTACTGGCGCAGAGAATTCTCCATGCTTAGGACTGCGCAAGCCATCACATTGGGCAGATTAAACAAACACGGTGCTTTCTTCTCAGGGTTTGTAAGGTGTTATGATCAACCCTTCCACTTTTCACGCATGCCTACCACTGGTGCAATTACAGGCATTTATTCTCACTGCCCATTGAAAGGGAAAAAATAGGCGGAGATCTCTGAGACTGTACTGCATTTCAAACTAGACATCTGGGTAGAGTCCACTCAGAAACCTGTTATCACGAGGGGTTAAGTTTCCTGTGAACTCATTACTAAGTGTCTGAACACAAAGGCTAATCATGGGCCGGAGAGACTCCCTTTACTCCCACAGACTCAAGCAGGCTCACCCACGCGTGGTTCTGCTACCCACACTTGAGTTTCAGAGAGTAAATTCCCTAGCAAGTGGTACCCTGTAAAGCTCAACTTAAAGAACGGTAAATTTCTCGGAGGGTTCTGTGAGGCTTCTGATGTATGATCTTTTTGCACTGATTTCTAAAAGTTGGTGGCAATTTCCCAGCCCTATGAAAAAACTGCAGAAATTGGGCGGTTGCTACTCCTTGTTGAATCTGGGTCTCAGGTGAAAGATGTCTAAGGGCTGTGCATCCAACTCTGGGTCAAAGCAGAGCCCATTAGAGCTTGTTCTGCATGTCCTTTGGGCCAGAAAGAGGGGGTTTCTTCTAGCGAGGCTGGCTATGTTTGGGGCAAGGTAAGCGATAGGATTGCCTTCCACTCCCCTAAGAAAACACTTGAGATGGTTGGGGTAAAGGGCTCCATTCACAGTGCATTTACAAGTTCATAATTGCAGTCTGCAATTACATTAGAAATAATGATATTCAGTTGCTTAATTGGCAGGTTTATGGGATACACACTGCTGGGAAAACTGGAGACTGAGAAACCCTGGCTGGGTCATGGGAAAATGCAATAGGAATTTCCCTAAAGAGAATACCTGATTCTTATCCACTCCATAGCAGGGGAGTACATGCAATTCTTACTCCATTCTCAAGGGAAGATGGGACACCCACAGTGCCAGGTCAATAAATTCTCTTTATTGGGTGCGTGTTCAATGATGAGGAATACAAGTTCTATATATATATATATATATATATATATATATATATATATATATATATATATATACAGCTGGCAAAATGTCTCTGAGATTATTTTTCTATTACTATATCCTGCGACCATACCCGTTCACTCCCCCAAAGTTCATGGCAATAGATTATTCCTTTTTAGAGGAATTAGCATTCGAAAGAGGCAGTCAGTGACTTCCAACCCTTGGCACCTGTCAGAATCCCCACAGGAGCAAATCACAGCTTTGAAGACCTGACTTTTTAAACTAGGCCAGGGTCTCAGCACGCACAAATCTGCTAAGTTCTTCGGGTGACTGAGATGTCCAACAGAGCCTGAGATCCAAAGGACCGTGATAAATTTAAGGTAATAAAACAAATTATTGGCATTTTGGGAATAAATCATATACTCTCTCAAAATCTAATGTTTTACACAGCCTCAACGCTTCACTTAGTTTGTATTGTCAAGTTGACACAACCTAGTGTCACTTGGGAAGAAGGAATCTCAACAAAGAAATGCCTTTTTCAAACTGGTTGGTAGCCAGGACTGTGAGATTGTGTTGCTCGATGACTGATGTGGGAGCTCACTGTGGGCATCACTGTCTCTAGGGAGGCAGCCATGCTATATAAGAAACCAGTTGAGCATGAGCCAGTTGGCGGGCCAGCAAGCAGCATCCCCTCCATTGTTTCTGTTTGAGTTTCCCTCAATAATAGACGATAGCCTGGAAATGTGAGGTATGATAGACTCTTTTGTCCCCTAAGATGCCTTTGGTCCTTTTTTTTTTTGTACAGCAGCAGAAAGGAAACCAGGTAGAGAAGACTTGTGTTATCATTCACAAAGCCCTCAGCTACTGTTCGGTCTACTGAGCAAAGCCCTGGACATTGGGCACTGGCTGGATATTGTCTTGAAGACTGCAGGGATTGGATGCAAGTAAATATTTACTCAAAGAGATGATTTTGAGCATTATCTGGAACATTCTGCACATAGTGGTAGAAATCAGTTGTTTTTTTTAAAAGCCTAGGGATGTAACTCAGTTGGTAGAGTGTGTATCTAGCACACACAAAAAAACCTGGGTTCAATTCCTAGAACCACAATTACTAGATATAGTAACACATATCTCAGCAAGATGGAGGCAAGAGAATCAGGATGCCAACAATAAAGGCCATCCTTGGCTACACAGAGAGTTAGAGGCCAACCAGGCCTGCATGAGACTCTGTCTCAAAAAAGGGAGGGGTCAGTTCTTTGTTTAGCATTCATAAGGACACCTGTATCCTAAAAATAATATCTTATTATTCACACGATCTAAGGCGTTTGTTCTTAATTGATATCTGGCTTTTAACATGAACTGCTACACAAAAGAGTTAACCAATTTAATTGGTCAGTTATGGTACAAATTAATAGATGGAATAAAAGATAGCAACTATATGGGACATGTGAACTAACACTGGAGCAACATGGACCTGGTTGTCTCAAGGGAGTTTAGACACAACCATGGAGTCTGCATTTCATGACTGTCATCTAATGGCTTGAGTGTCATAATACTGACCCACATGGTCTTTAGCAAAAGAGAAAAGAACACAGACCTTGATAGCTTAACCACCTTCATCCTTTCTCTGGACACTGTACTGAAGCTGATAGAAAAATCAATCTGTCTGTCAAGGAAGGGAAATTTTACTAAAATATTCAAGTACTTCAGGACACAAAAGGCAGTTGATATCTTAGAAAGGAATAAAGTAAAGGAATCAAGATGATGACCAAGAAGGGTCATCTGAGTAGCTGGGATTTCCTATTATTCGTTCTGAAAGTTTTTAGCTGTATTAAGAGGCCAGCAGTGTCAGATGGTGTACACAAACAACGTGATCTGAAAACCCCAGGTGTGTGGAACTGCTCTGGGAATATCAGACTACTGGTTTATTTTTCTATGATTTATTTTTACTTTAATGTGTTTGAGTGTGTGGGTATAGGAGGTGTGCCATGTGTAGGGGCACGCCAAGTGTGGGGGTGTTTCACACGTGTGAGGGTAAACATGGAGGCCAGAGGGCATCCGATTACCTGGAGCCAGAGTTACTGGCAGTTAGGAGCTGCCTGACACTGCTGCTGGAACCCAACTAGGGGCTCTGGTAGAGAGGAGTAAGTGCTCTTGACCACCTTTCTGTGGTGCTCGAGCCCCCAGGACCGCTCCCCACCTTTCCTGTCATGGCCCCTCATGCTGATTTACTCATCCATGACCTTGCTTCTTGGTGTATTTTATCCTCCAGCCACAGAAGCTAACATAGGAACCCTGCTCTTCAGAGTCTTTGCAAAAGTTCTTCACTAGGCCTGCAAGCCCCTTGCCAATTCTTCTATAGCCAGTTCCTTTCACAGAGACACTACTGAACTTTCCTGACCAGTTCTCCAACCATTTTCTATTTAAGATCTTATTTCATTCTCTAAAACTTCCTTGTCTGCCCTAGGACAAACACTATGGGAGCAGAGACAGCATTGCCAGGGTCCCTGCTTGTGTTGAGCCCCAAGGGAAGATCTTCACACATGGTAAGGTGCTTGATAAACTTAGCCAGGAGGGATGTGAGCCTGGATCACATAAGCAGGCACCAAGACTACAAAGTGACAAGGATATATATGACGGGCCAGGCTCCATACCCAGGTCTCCTGACTCTAAAGCCAGGCTTATGTTGCTGTGCTAAAACTGTTTTCAAGCTTAGAAACCCCAGCTTACTCTTGAATTCTTTCAAAGAATGCTTCTTCCTTCATATTTCTGGTATCTCCAAAAGAGAAGTTTATTAGACAAGAGAAAAGAAAAGCAGAAGAAAAAAGAAAGGAAAGAAGGAGGAAAGAATGGAGAAAGGGAAAAAGGATACTTTTGTAAATTCGGAGATGTGGTTGTATCCTATTTAAGAACTCAGTATTGAGTGAATACATAAAGTCTTGCCTGTGTCCTCTGGGTTCCATGATTCTGTTCTTGCAGTTTAGGTAGAATATCATGGCAGCAGGAGTTTGTGCTACAGGAGCTTCATAGTTGTCAAATGGCAGAAAAATAGGCACCCAGAGAGACTAGGGACCCCAAAACCATCACCAGGGATTTACATTCTCCAACAATCCCTACTTCTTAACTTTTGCTATTTTGCAAAAAAGGATTCCATCAAGGAAGAAACACATTCAACTTGTCAGGGCCCTTGAAACAGTGCCCGATGAGTTAAAAGCCATTCATTTCTGCAACCCAATCATCTTCTTGCCCTTCCATTATGCTCCTAACCTCAACTAAGCTTGACTTTCAAAGTTCATCCCTGGAAAAGAGCAGCTGGGTCAATGACATCATGGCACCATGTAAGTAAGGGCGAATCTGAGACCAACCATCACCCAACAGAAGTGGTGGTTTGCTGTAGGACAATGGTTTTTCCCTGTAAAGATTTGTTTCTTGTACTTGTTTAATAAACGCTGATTGGCCAGTAGCCAGGCAGGAAGTACAGGTGGGGCAACTGGGCAGGAAGTAGAGGTGGGGCAATGAGAATTCTGGGAAGAGGGAAGTTTCAGTCTGTAGTTGTCACCCAGATGCAGAGGATGCAAGATATAACTGCCTTGTCGAAAAAAGTACCAAGCCACGTGGCAAACACAGACAAGAATTATGGGCTAATAAAAGTTATAAGAGTTAGTAAGAAGCCTGAGATACTAGGTCAATCAGTTTATAATTAATGTAGACCTCTGTGTGATTTCTTTGGGACTTAACGACTATGGGAACTGGGCAGGACAGAAAACTCAGTCAACAGTGGTTTAAGGATAACGCCTGAAGTGCATGGGGCTGTAGCCCAAGCTTTGTTTCGAAGACCAGATTTCTAGCTGCTACCAGAGACATCACGAGAGACACTGTGATGAAGAGGCCCTCTACCATTATAAGTTTTGGGGCTCAGATAACAGTGGTGAAGGCGGAGCTTGACTCTTACACAGCCTTGAAGTAGATCTCTTTCTAAGATTAGTTGAAGTACTTTCCCACCATCTTGACTTCCCTGACCCTTTCTTCTCACCCCTTGTTCCATTTGCTACCTTCTATCCGCGATCCCATTTACATACCTGTGTATAATGCCCTTATTTTTGATGCTGCTGTAATACACACGGTCTAGTATAATGACCTAAGTGCTACTTAATGCCCCTCCCTGACAAGTTGGGTACTGGTTGTTTGCCTAGTTTCTGTGATAAAATTACCTGCCTGAAAACAACTCCAGGTAGGAAAGTTGTTGCATGCCCCAGACATACAGTCCACTGTGGTACAGACATGGCGGCAGGCCTGGGAGGTGGCTGGCCACCCTGCATCCTGAGGATGCATAGGATGGATGGAAGTAGAGGCAGGCTAGAAACCTTCAGGAACTATCTGCAGTGATCGACTTCTTCCAATGAGACTCCATTTGCTAAAGTTGCTACAGCCTTCCAAAGCAGCACCACCAGCGGGGGATCAGGTGTTCAAACACACCCAGGAGAGGGACATTTCATATCCAAACCACAATGCTTTGCAAAGAGAAAGTCTTTCCTCAGCAAACTCCTTCCTTCTTATTCAAAGCTGTTGGGCTATCTCAGGGGACTCATCACTTAGGCCCCCTTTTTATTGTTTTTATTGAGCCAAGTATTTTCCCCCTCTCCCTCCTTCCTCCCCTCCCCTCTTCTACACTCCCCCTGACCCCCTTGCTCCCAATTTACTCAGGAGATCTTGTCTTTTTCTCCTCCCAAGTGGATCCACGTATGTCTCTCTTACGGTCCTCTTCGTTGTCTAGGTTCTCTGGGATTGTGGCCTGTAGGCTAATATCCACTAACGAGTGAATACATACTATATTTGTCTTTCTGGGTCTGGGTTACTTCACTCAGTGTGTTTTTTCTAGTTCTGTCCATTTGCTTGCAAATTTTAAGAAGTCATTATTATTATTATTATTATTTTTACTGCTGAGTAGTATCTCACACCTGTCAGAATGGCCAAGATAAAAAATACTGATGACAGCTTATGCTGGAGAGGATGTGGGGTAAGGGGAATGCTCCTCCATTGTTGGTGGGAGTGTAAATTTGTACAGCCACTTTGGAAATCAGTACAATGATGTCTCAGAAAATTAGGAATCAATCTCTCTCAAGACCCGGCAGTACCACTTTTGAGCATATACCCAAAGAATGTTCAATCATACCAGAAGGACATGTGTTCAGCTATGTTCGTAGCAGCATTACTCATAATAGTCAGAACCTGGGAAAGACCTAGATGCCCCCCAACTGGAGAATGGATAAGGAAAATGTGGTACATCTACACAATGGGGTACTACTCAGAGAGACTCACGTGATCTTCAACTGCCCAGGACGGCCAGTGAAAAGGAAAGCTGCTGACAGTAGAGGATTGTGGGCCTCTGCTGGTCAAAGGTCACACTCTGGCTTTGTCATATATGGGATGTGATTTGGGGCAGACTGTTCCACATCTTTGCGTCTCTTTCTCGAATATCCACAGTACTTGCTGATGACTCTTCTAGGCAAGGCAACACCTTGCTGTGCCCCCTGTGATTATGCCAATGGCACATGCTCGTCTCCTCTGACTGGATTCTACCCCACGACCCCATCTGTCAGCCTTAACATGACATCACCCCATACAAATAGGAAATAGCTGAACATAACCAAGAGAGCTCTAAATACCCTTGAGGTTGAACGGAGTAGATATGCTTCTCTAACCCAGCAGTTCATAGTCACTGCGCTATAATATGCTCGACACAGGGCAGTCAGCCTCACCGAGGAGTGTCAAAGCTCTGGAACAAGACAGCTGGACCATGAACAGATGCAACTATGAAGACTCAAACAACTCTGGGAAACCTGAGACGTGAAGGCATCTGGGTCATCAAGATGGCTCCATTCTTGGCATCCGTCTTCCATAACACTACCTAAAGCACAGGCTTAGCTCATTGGCCGCTACCTAGACCTGTGTCTGGGGAAGATGTCCACAGGGGACACCAGGGCAAGGCTGCTTAAGGTGCATCTGTCAGTCAGCTCCATCTGGGTTGAGTAGGCAGGCCATTGGAAGGTTCTGGTGTTTTTTGGGGTTTTGGGATCCATATGAAGTGGGTCTGCCTGGCTTGGGGATCTGATACTCTCACAGGGACAGACATGCAGGCACGCTGCATCAGTGCACATGAAATCAACGCGCATAAAATAAAAATGTTAAAATAATCACCAAATATTTACTATTTGGCAAACCAATAAAGCACAAGTTTGGTTATTACAGGAGTACCTGTATGCACCCATCACCTCATCTAACGTAAACATCTGTACCAAGAAACCAGACCAACTAGATCTCGTCTCAACCAGTGATGTGGGAGTTCCCTCTGTGTGCTGTGATTACCATTAATGAAAAAAGAAACTGCCTTGGCCTGTTGATAGGGCAGAACTTAGGTAGGCGGGGAAGATGGAACTGAATGCTGGAAAGAAGAAGGCAGAGTCAGAGAGATGCCATGGAGCCAGCCGAGATAGTGTGCTGAAATTTTGCTGGTAACCCACTGTCACATAGCGATGCACAGATTAATAGAAATGGGTTAAATTAAGATGTAAGAGTTAGCCAGTACTTTGTGGGAGCCTAGGCAGTTTGGATGCTTACCTTACTAGACCTGGATGGAGGTGGGTGGTCCTTGGACTTCCCACAGGCCAGGGAACCCTGATCGCTCTTTGGGCTGATGAGGGAGGGGGACTTGATTGAGGGAGGGGGAGGGAAATGGGAGGCAGTGGCGGGGAAGAGACAGAAATCTTTAATAAATAAATAAATTAAAAAAAAGAGTTAGCCAATAAGAAGCTAGAGCTAATGGGCCAAGCAGTGATTTAATTAATAGTTTCTGTGTAGTTATTTTGGTTCTTGATGGCTGGGATGAACAAGCCGCTCCCTGCAACAAACCAGTAAACAAGCACACACAGCAAGTAGGAAGTCTGCTGATTCCTGCGTTTCTGTTTAGAATGTATTATTACAAGGAATTCTCTTGTGTGGGTTCCTGAGCTCCTGGGACTTTGGCTTGCCTATCTAGCCTGGAGCTGGGTGCATGAATGAATTCCCATTGCCTGATTAGAATCAATCCAAGGCCCACAGCTTCCCACATCTTCTCCTGTCTGTAGCTTGGAGGGAAACAGTAGTGAAAGAACCCCCTGCCTTTGCTATGCCTTGCTGATGCTTATCTTTTCCTAGTCCCCACATGGCTTCCACTAAACCTCTCTTTCTTCACATCCTTCCAGCTCCAAGGGCTAAGTCTCTGCGGTCAGTTCAAGATCTAGAGCAGAGGCCTCCAAAATGATGAAAAGGAGCCAGGAAGAAAATCACCGAAAATTTAAAAAGAAGCAACCTCACTGAGAGCATTTGTTTATGTGTGGGATGAAGGGATGGACAGATGGAAGGCCAGGGTGACAGTGACATGTTCAAGATGCTCCGACTAGGGTGTGCCCATCTCAGGCGCAGCTTTAATGCCTCTCTCCCCCAAGATTTTGGCTGTGAGGCTCTTGCTCAGTAAAACCAAGTCTTCGCGCAGGCTGGCAGCCTTGCGCCCATTGCCATGTGTCTGTCTTGCCAGCACCTGCCTATTAATTTCTCTCTAATTGAGCCTGGGCGTCTTTCTCCAGGTGGACATGGGAATTTGAGCTTCCTGTCACAGAGCTATTAACCCGTTTCACACTCAGGGACTCCCGATGCATTGTCGGTGAGACGGGAGCCCTTGAGAGACAGATCTTTCTCGGGGATAGGGGCTCCCACTCCCCTGTTTTGGCTACAGATTCTGTAAAAGGGTCGATTGGCAGCCTCAGGGAAAATAATCATGGAGGGTATAAAGACCTCCAATAACTACTCCGAAGCCAGCAACTGCAAGCATAGTTTCCCGGAAAGGGAAAGTAACCGACATTAAAAAACAAAACAAAAATGTGTTTTGGGCATTTACATGGATGTCTTAATCTATTTCTAACACACAGTATGAAATAAAACTAAAAAACAAAACGATAAAAGGTGTGTTTAGAGGTGGCCAAACCGCCTTCATTGGAAAGGCAACATGGATGTGACTAGGCTCACAGTAGCACCCCAGAGTGCCTTAACTAGAAGCAGCTGAGTGCGCGCACTGACCAGAGGCTTTGGAAGCAGCTGAGTGCGCGCACTGATCAGAGGCTCTGAAAGCAGACAAAACACACTTCCTGGAGGACACACCAGCCCCTCCTCAGGAGTGGCTGCCGGCTTTTCCATAATTCATACCGGATTCGAGCAGCCAATTCTCAGGTTAGATGACTCAGACTTTGGGGCAACCACACCGAAGACCACGGGGCTTCTATTTAGTGGATTAGAAAGGCTCCCTTTGCTGCAGGAACCTTCCTATTCAAGAACCTCCCAAGTTCCCGCAAGGGGCAGATGTTTGCTGACTGCAGGGTTGGGTTTCTCTTGTGCTCTTGTTTAGAGCATAGATTTTATTCTTGTTGACAGTCTGAACCCACATTGCAGACTGGCCCTGTTTTATGTTCCCAAATGTGAAATATCTTTTTCAAAAGGAGGAAATGAATGTGCATCTATTTTAACCTTGGGAACTAGGAGTAGGGTATAATTTACAGATAAATCACAAACTTTGAGACTTAGGATTTTTCAAATAAAAGGCAAATTTGTACTCTTGGGTGAGCAGACCAATTTTTTATTTCCCACAGTAAGAGGAGCACACTGGGCAGCAGTGAAGCACAGGCATTATTTTTATGTATTACATGCTAGGGGTAAAAACATGGACAGACTATATATGGTGCAGGGCTGGTCAAATGAGCTGAGCTCAACCCTGGGGACCACAGGCTACAAGAAGAGAATCCTGCAAGTTGTCCTCCATATATATTCACAAGGGGCACGAACATGCTCTGCACCCCTAAACATACATGCTCATGCACATGCTAAACAAACAAGTAAATACAAAACTGTTAAAACACGTAACTATAAAGTATAAATATAAAATCTTTACACACACATTAGCTGACAACAGATAATTTTATAAGATATCATTGTCTTTACACATGCATGTTAATTGTATAACAGATAGCTTGATAAGCTGTCTTTGTCTTTACACACACACATATGCACACACTGTATAACAGATAGCTTTATAAGCTTTCTTTGTCTTTATACACACACACTTTCTGATAACATAATTCTATAAGCTTTTTACACACACCCATCTTAATTGTATAACAGATAGGTCTATAAGCTGTCTTTGTCTCTACATACACACATTACCTGATAACAGATAATTCTATAAGCTGTCTTCACACACAGCCACGTTTCAATTGCATAATAGGTAGGTCTATAAGCTGTTATCTTTTTCACACACACACACACACACATTTTAACTATGTAACAGTTGTATAAGATGTTTTTGTCTTTACACACATGCATGTGTTAATGCTTTGACAGTTCTATAAACTGTCCCTGCTTTGGGTTTTCACTGACTCTCACTATAATTTGCCTTAAAAACAGCCAGGATCCATGTCAGTGAAATGATTTCCTTCCTTTGGGGCCAGTTTGACCTGGGGAAGTTTGGGCTTTGCTCCTGTGTGGCTCAGCAGCTCCCAGACATCAGGCACATCTGCCTTAGTCCCCTTGATAGCTGGCGAGCAGTAATCCGAGGGCTTTGGGGAGGAGAGACTTGGGGAGAACCTTCCAATTCCTCCAAATACTACGGGATGCATCAAAATACATTTGATGAAATGGACCGTGGTAGCGAGATACAAATACCTCTGCGTATCTAATGTCCCCTAGGGTAAGCTGGTTTAGCACCTGCCTTCATGGGTCCTGTCCCAACTATGGAGACAGAAGGGAGATGACTGGTGTGGTGGCATGGACCTGCAATTCCATCCTCGAGAGATGGAGAGATGGAGTCAAAAGGGCGAGGAGGTCAAAGCCAGCTGGGGCTATGAACCGAGCGTTTATGGCTGCGGATGGGAAGAACTGCTTGGTGCTTCCCCATTCTGCGATGCTGCCACGGTGCCAGAACAGGAGGAATAGCAGGCAGGTTTCCTGCCTTCTTCATATCTTTTTAGTTTTGTCTTCAACTTTGCAATGACTTAAAATAGAGCCTGGAGCCAGAGAGGGGTCCCTTGCAATCAGCTTCCTCTCAGTGAGGCCTAGGTGTGCCTTAGGGTCTGTCAACCCACAAGGGGTGGAAAGTGTCTAAGGTATGTGTCACCTGGGGACCTGCTCCAGCATCACACAACCTGTGAGAGAGTAACTGTCTGAACTGATGATTTCGAAATTGCATAGTAACAATATGGCCTCTGGTCCCAGAAGTTTCCACACAAAGCAGGACTAATTTGGTTCTGCATCTGAAAGTTCAGTGTTTGCAGTGGTTCTGCCTCCAAGTGGCTAAAAGCTTGGGAAACAAGTAAGCAAGCAAGCAAGCAAGCAAGCAAGCAAGCAAGCAAGCAAGCAAGCAAGCAAGCAAGCAAAAACAACCAAGGAACCAAGAGAACGAGGCACTGATTTGCTTTTGAATTCCTCATTTGGGGTTTTAGGAAACTTGACAATAATTTAGGTTTGACAAAAGGATGATTTCATTCCGTGTTCAGGACAATGAGAGTGACGCTCACTGCAGGCCTTACATGACTGGACGTGGCAGTCAGGTGTTAGCTGTGCAGTACTACTGTAAGCGCACTAGAGAGGTGCCCAAGGACGAACAACACCTGCAAGCCGCCTTCTCCACCTGCCTCCTCGTGACCTTCCATAGGCGAGGCAGCAAGAATCAGAACAGTGCCTGGATTCCTTCTCCAGATGGGGCAGAGGACAGATGGCAAATGGGACCTGCCTTTAATTAAAACAAGGTGGCTCTTAATAGGACTATCACTTTGAAAGAGGGGCAGTCATTTCCTAAGGGAACGCCTCTTCAGAGAAGATGCTCAAAGCCCTTGATAAACATGTATGAAGATTCCACATTTGGATAGTCTATACGTACTGACTACATAAAAGCACACTCTGTATGCCAGATTGAAGTCAGGGGCCGTTCTTCAGATATGTATTAAGCACGTACTGTCTGATGAACAGGCTTCTAACTCCAGCATCTACTGATGAGACTACTGGTGCCTAGACATCTGAAAAGCCTGAGGACTGGGAGTTCAAGGCAAAGCTACAAAGAAAACAACGTGCTAAAGTTTAAGATTCCTGTAAGGTGGAAGGAAGGAACCAGTTCTTGGCCGTTATCCCCTGATTCCTACAAGTGCACCACGGTATATGAGCCCACGCGCATGCACAAAATCAAATAAATAATAAAATTAGAAACCACAAGACCACAAATATTAAGGTAACAAATATTTCCGGCTTTATGAAATTCTAGCCTGAGATACTTCTGCCCAGATAGTAGCTGGAAGAACAGAGTCCTGTCCTTTAGTAACACCCCATTGTTTCTCTGGCGCATGCCCATGTGTCGCAGAGAGAATGGAACAATCAACACAGTGTCACTAAAGCACCCTGATCTCACTGTGGCATGCTTTTCCTACACATTCAGGATGATGTGTTGCCCTACGACTCAAACTGGCTGGGCAGCCTGGAAGCCTGATCCCAGTGGCCTTCGTTCTAGGATACATTTGCCTGAAGGATGAGAAGATGGGGAAGAAGAAGAAACTCCTGAATGCTGATGCCACCCCAGAATAAAATGCCTTTCTGGAAGGACGTCCCTGTATGAACATTTGGTGAATTCCAACACATCAGCTCAAAAAGAGGCATAGAGACATAAGTTCCCATGTGCCCATGGGAATGCCTCTTGGTAGGTTCCTATCCAGTTTTTTTTAATTATTTTATATTCATTGATGTTTTTCCATGGATGTCGGGTCCCCTGGAACTTGAGTTATAGACAGTTGCGAGCTGCCATGTGGGTGCTAGGAAATGAACCCAGGTCCTCTGGGAGAGAAGTCAGTGCTTTTAACTACTGAACCACCTCTTCTGCTTCTCTTATCCAGCTTTTGACCCCCTAGAAATCATTTGTGGTGTTTGGAGACAGTGGAATCATAACTAGGATGGTGGTGTCTGTGTGTATTGATAATTAGGGTGGACAGGCCAGGAAGGAAGAGAAACCCTAGGCAAAGCTGAGATATGACTGGGTTTCTACTGTTCTAACTTAAAATACCTTTACTCTGACCTGGCGTCTGGCACTGGAGTTTCTGGCCTATTTCTGCTAAGGGTTCATCTCCACCAATTGACGTGCCCTAATTTGAGACAGGAGACTCGTGGAATTAATGTGCACAGAAGTGTGAATAGCCGATAGGTTTGATGCTAGTGGAAACGCTTGTACTTTAATCAATATAGTGATTTTTGTGATGTAACAAAAGTATGGGACTTTTAGTGAAGACGTCATAATAATCTGGCCACTTAATTTGAATGGATAGAAAATATGGAGAAACTTATACAAGAGATTTCTCTTTTTAAAATGTTTAATTTACATAGATACAATTTGGGCATGGTGTCAGTGAACTAAAATCACGAATGCCCTTTTCCCATAAGCATGCGGTATTGATCACATTACTTTCCAGCAGCTGAAGAATAAGTACAGGGCATGTCCAGCGCCCTTAGTAAACTCCATTGTCATTTCCTCTCATTGCAGGCGCCGACTTGGAGGTTTGAGAAGATGGCAGCCCTTCCTCAGGTGCCGCATGAAAAGGCCTTACAAGCTGAGAATGTTCGAGAAGCCCCTGTGTTGTTTGGTTGCAGCTGCCGTGGTGAGGAATGAACCACAGGGCTCAACAACCCACGTGGGAGTTTATTAGGAAAGGGCGGGGGAAGAGGGGGCTGTGTCCGTCCACCATGAGAAAACAGTAAAGGAACGTGCTTAAAAGGGGAAGCTTGCACATGCGTACAAAGCTGCACATAGCCACGCAACGCATGATGTAGCCATGTATGCAATGTATGACATAGTGGCGTCCTGTCCCAGGACCCCTGGGCTGGCTAAGTGTTTGCCTGAATGCCAGTAGGTTGCAGGATGGAGGGTAGGGGGTGGGGCAAGTCTAATGGTGGACTCCTAACACCATGTTATACCATGGACATTGAGGGCGGAGGGTGGGAGTGACAAGATGTAAGCGTGGCAAACAGAGTGGGGAGGGGAGGGAAGGAGAAGGAACAGAAGGAGGAGGAGGACAAGGAAGAGCAGGAAGAATCAGGAAGAGGGGGAGCAAGAATAGGACGAGGAGCATTAGGAGGGGGAGGAGCAAGAACAAGAAGAGGAGCATCAGGAGGGGGTGGAGCAAAGACAGGAAGAGGGGAGGAGCATCAGGAGGGGGTGGAGCAAGGACAGGAAGAGCCGAAGGAGCTTCAGGAGGAGGTGCAGGAGGCAGATGAACAGGAGGAGAGAAACTGATTAGCAAATGGGTAGATGGAATTATCAGTGGTTGACTGGTTTCTGGCCAGGGCCTGTCCTCTTGCCAAGCTGTGCTTAGTCCTCTTGCCCTTTATTTGTGGCACATGAAACACTCTTGAGACGATCTGAGGCTTGACAGGACCAGGAAGCAAAAAAGAAACCCTTCTTAATCTTGGAAATCTGGGCTTCAACCAAGATGTTATCAAAGGAAACAAACTTGACACTGTATGCTTGGTGTTGTCCTTTCTATCACATCCGGGGACCCATGTCAGCATTCAGGCAAAATTGTTAGTCACCCTAGGTACTAGCATTTCCAGGGTCCCACAGTGTACATGCGCCATTAGCATTGAGGCAAATTGCCTAGTCACCCTAGGGCCTTCCTGCCTACATAATCTATGCGTATGTGTGACGTGGCTATTTAAGCCCTTATACGCATGCGCTGAACAACCTTTAAAACCGCAGACATGCCCACTGCACGCTCTTCCTTCCTATATGCACCGTGTCTTTCTTTTTCTCTTTATTAATAAAAGCTGTAAAGTGTGTTTCGTTGTCTATCTTGTCTGTTCTCGTACACGGTAATATCATTTGGAAAAGAGTGACCCCACCAGAGACAAGCTGTCCTGCCTGAAGACAGGTTAGTCAAACTCAGCCTATCAGAAGTTCCTAAATTCTACAAGAAAGGACTGGATAAGAACCACACACAGAAAGACAATTATCACATGTACTCACTCATAAGTGGTTTTTTAAAAATAAAGCAAAGAAAACCAGCCCACAAATCACAATCCCAGAGTTCCTAGACAACGAGGACCCTAAGAGAGACATACATGGATCTAATCTACATGGGAAGTAGAAAAAGACAAGATCTCCTGAGTAAATTGGGAGCATGAGGACCTTGGGAGAGGGTTGAAGGGGAGGGGAGAGGAAGGGAGGGGAGCAGAGAAAAATGTAGAGCTCAATTTAAAAAAAAAAAAAAAGACCCGCACACAGAAATCCTGGCACACAGAAGGAGGCACGGAGGAATCAGATGTACGGTGGCAGCTGGCCACAGAGGCTCATAGACACTTCAGTCTAGGCGTTCAGGGTGATTTTAGCACAAATATCACACAGTAATTTCAGAATTCATGGACACCTCTCAAGGATCAGGCCTGGGAAGGATACCCACGTCTACGTTGTGGGAATCCTTTATTTCTTCGACTATGGAGTGGGCTGGCAGGGAGCGGATGGGGGCTGGGGCACATTAGGTATGCTTGCTCACTGCTGTGTCAAGCGAGAGCTGCATGTTTCCTTAATCTTCCTTGGTGGATCAGTTCCCTTGGTCTGTGTACAGGGACGTGGCTAGGTCATGATGAAGATGTTTGTCACTTCTGCTCCCTGTTTACCAGCCACGGTGCTGAGTATAGCATTCCATTTGTTTATCCTGTCAATACCCAGACATATCTTAGCTATCTACCGTTCATACAGGAAGAAGCTGAGCAGGGAGAAAGGACAAGTGGCTCACCCAAGGTCACAGCTGGGCCCTGACCTCAGGTTTGTGTCCTTAGCCCCCCCTGTTTGTTGCTTTTGGGGTCAGCAAGAGTTAGGGGGCATATAAAAAAGACTGGAGTAGGGCAGACTAGAATCAGGGCGGTATATATTTTTTCTGGGTAAAGACGCGCTATCCTTCTTATCTGCTTCCTCACCCTCCTTGCTATTCTGAGTCTAACATAAAAAATAAATAAAGAGAGACAAGAGAGAACAAAAATCAGAAAAACCAAAAGCAAGAGTGAAACGGGAAGACAACCAACCCAACAAACATAAAGGTCTTCTATCCTATTGAGAAACACAGGGAACAGGACAGTGAAGGCTGAGAGACAAGGAGGCCAGATGTGAGGGCTGCTGGGCTGTTAACCTTGCACACCCTTGCTGACTTACTGGCATGCAGGAGGGTAGGTGCAGCCTGGCTGCTGTCTTCTAGGAAGCCACGGAGCATCTCTGAAAACCCTTACTCATCTGTCAGGGAGAGAAGAGCCAGGTAAAGGTCTGGAGGAGGACTCTCCACTTTGATGTTCCGCTGAGACTGAAGGAGTTTTTGTTTGCGGCTGGGATCTTCATGTTTTAAGTCTGCGAGTTAGAATCCTCCACGGGGATAATAAACATTCTCAAACAATAGGAACATTTGAAATGTTTTCTGCTTGGCCTCGCCATCTCATGGGTACATTGGTAAAAACAGCTTATTCTGTCTAGAATCTCTAGGGCTAAGCCTCTCTTCTTAGTATAGGGCTGAAAAGAAAATGATCCATGCAATTGTAGAGTGGGGGAGGGGGCTCAGGAATCATGGGCAGCGCTAGCATTCATTAGGTTCCACTGGTGGCGAGTGCTGTCCACCCTCCCCTTCTGGTCTGGCTTCTTGTCTTTTGTCTTATCCAGTACTTTTCCACGGGGGTGGGGGGCTTTCATGGAGGAGGTGCTTAAAGCATGTTTACGGACAACTGAAGGATGTTTCCGACAGAAGTCTAAGATGCATTCTGCCCTTTCCTCCAATCAGGAAGAGGAGACCAAGAGCCTAAGTAATGTGTTCAAGACACAAGGCTAATAGTAAAGATGCGTGTGTGCCTCCAACACCAGATGTAGCTCTGGCTCCTTCAAAAGGGCAGGCACAGTGATCACACTGGCCCTGTCTAGAAATGCTGGTTCTATCTGGGGAAGGATCAGATAGCTGAAACTATATTATTATTAATTTTTAATGAGACCATTTCTGTGTTATAAAGACTAAGGCCTTTGACACGTCTGTAATACTGGCCCCTTGAGACAGAGACTCATAATCAAAATTTGTACACGCCACATTTTGTGGCAAAGGTAGACTATATTTCCCAGGCTCCCTTGGAGCAAGATTTGACCACTTGATCAAGTTTCAGCTGATAGAACGAAGGAGATTAATGGGCTTTAATGTGTTTTCTTCATTTCCTTCCACTCTTCTTTTGTAGAACAACGTGAAGCCCAAGAACCAGATGGGGATGAAGGAAGGATGCTAAGAAAGCCTCTAAATGATGCTGCCAAGTGTCACCTGCCAACTAGTACAGGTGACACCAGTCTTATGATTAGGAATACCATTCTGCTGTATGAAATCACTGAGGTTCCAGGAGGGGAGACTTACCTAATGGAGCATTAAACATTAGTGTATTAACAGAGGCCAATGGACTGCGTTGCGAAGTGTTTCTGGAATCCAGCTGGAGCCAACAGAGTCTTCGGGCATGAGACTCTTGAGGGCTCATACTAAGTCACAGTGCAGGACGCTGCTAAGCGGCAACAGCACCCTCCCGTTCACAGTCTTAGGTCCCCAGTTGTCATCTAGGAGTATGGACTGCACAGTCTCTAAGTTTCCTTTGTCCTAAGGTGTGCAGAAACCGTGATCCCTTGCCCCCAGATTCCTAAGAGGCAACGACTGTCCTCAGCTCTGTTTCTATGCAATACAGTATCTTAGATGCCAGTGTTAAATGGAATTAGATTTCTTTTTGTTAAACACTCAAGGAATTTGGTAATGTTATAATGTATGTTAGTGATTTCTCTTTATTATTTTTACTTATGTGTATGTGCCTGTATGAGTTTATGCATACCATGTGACTGCATGTCTCTAGGAATTGGAATTACAGGCAGTTGTGGGTGCTGGGAACTCAACATAGGTTCTTTGTAAGAGTAGTAAATGCTTTTAACCCCTAAGCCATTTCTCTGACAATTATTTCTTGATCTACTTTCGGGCATGGCATCAAATAGTTGGGACCCTCATGAATATTTTCATCACGCCTTCCTGAGTATGAGGCTTGTTTATATTCATGCATATAGACTGATTTTGATTTTATACTAATACTGAAAGACTTGCCTAAGGGCAATGTGACAGTAACTGGTATTCTGATAACTTCATCTCAATTTCTTATTTATTTAGGTAAAGAGTATAGGATGCTAATTCCCACACTGAGTTGAGAAATTAGGGCTTTATTTAGTTGAGAATATTCAAAATTTCATTATTCAAATGGGATTTAATTTAGATCTACAAAAGCATTATTGACAGAAACGTCAAGAAAATTTAAAGTTTAGAAAAGCTCAAGGGAAGTGATACAGGGATGTGCGGTGGTCTGGCCATGTCCATGCAGAGTCCTGGGCCCCCTGCTCCTTAATAAAGGTGTGGGAAAACTTCCGTCTGTGTCCTGTGGGGGACATAGGTCACTTCATTCAGAATATCAAAAAGGAAGATTAGTGCTTAAATGTGTCTTTGCTTCCTAAAAATAAGTCAATAAATTCTGCTAGGAAATGTTGCTTTTAGATGAAAGGTTTAGAAGCCCAGAGTCCAGGGCAGTGCGAAGGGGCTGGGGAAATAATGAGACTGTAATGTCAGAAAAGCATCAGGAGCCACAGTTTGATACTGTGAAAGTGAAATCAAAGCAGAAATTAGTGACTTTAAAACACTTCCTACTTATTGCCTACAAGGAGGAGATGTGTAGTTCCCCTGACCACTGCTGGCTGTCACTTTCTGCATGATGTCATTATGTTCTGCTCAGTTTGTACATCCTGGGGAGCACTGAGCACCCGGTAGAGCTCCGAGGTGTGTCCCTGTCATATGACTTGCTTAGGAATCAGTGCCTAAGTGAGGCAGCAATGATAGCGATAGCAGTTTGCCTTAGAAGGTGCTGAAGCAGGGATATAGGTGCATCAGATTTCCTTTTAGCTGGACCACTTGCTTCCATCCTGATCATTTATAGCCCCCTAAAAATCATAAAGATTGACTGGGGCACTTTTGGATATCTCTCAATTTTCAGAAGAAGGTTCAATCTGTGCAGAAAATTCTTGCAAGACATCTTGACCAGGGGCTACATTTGAATTATAGGGATGCGCTATCAGCATTTAAGCTTCCTTGCCTGACAAGCTTCTTGAAGAAGTATAAGTACCTTCTGCATCTGTTTATGTAACTATAGAACAGGAATGCCGATGCACTTTGCACGAGGGCCTGCCATGGACCGGGCACTCTGTGATGGTTATCCTGCATCCTGCCCCTGTCATGTGGCAGATGGGGGTGAAGAGAGTCATATGAGTCTCACTACCTTACCATAAGCTTGTAGGAAAGCTCAGCAACTTCAGCATTGGGAGTTCTTAAAAGCTCCTCAAATGGATTAAATGTGCAGTCCAAACCAAGTACAAAAGCAAAAATGTAGACTGAGAGACTTGGAGAGAACTCTCAGGGGAAGCCCAGCATCAGGAGAGAGATACATCTACATGCTTCATGCACAGGAGCATGGATCTCCAGAGATAAGCCTTGAAAGAAAAACGAAAGTTGATGAACAGGTGCCTGGCACTGCCAGCTGAGTCCGGTGGAAGGTGGGAGAAGGGACAGATGGACATCTGCCTTCCTTGGCAAGGTACCTTTCTTTTCTCACAAAGCGCGGCAGGCTACTTCTGGTTGCTGTTTAATTGGTAATATGAAGTGTAGGTGCAGAAATCTTCAGCCATCCTTGAGGCTTCCCTGAGTCTAATGAAAAGCACCATCTTTAAATAGAAGTGCTCACACTTATCTCAAAGAGCCCTTCAGCCTGAGTCTTACCTACTCTCTGGGAGAGAGGCATCTTCACAAGATATAAGCAAGGTACCCAACAGAGTTCATCTGCAAACTCTCCACATGCCATAGCACTGTGTATAAAACTAACTTGAAAATTGTTCAGAGCAAAGATTAGATAGAACTAGAAAGAGCAAGGGAGACGTATACAGTAGATCTGATGGAACGTTACCATGCAAACCCTCTGGGTAAAGAATAGATGGAGATTCTTTGTATTAATCTTGCAACTTAGATAAAGTATAAAACAGGAAAAAGGGCTGGAGAAATGTGTCCGCAGTTGCTGCTGAGTGTTGCTGCTATTCGTTGGAATATCTGAGTTCAGATCCCAGCATCCAGTGCAGAGAGTATTGCAACTTAAGTTCTATGGGATCCAATACCTGTTTCTGGACTTCATGGGTACATGCACACATAATAATAATAATAATAATAATAATAATAATAATAATAATAATAATAATAATCATAATAATAATCACAA
>NC_022013.1:49263005-49273858 GCF_000317375.1 Microtus ochrogaster | reverse complement strand
TCTTTAAAAATATAAAAAGGTCAAATATCCTAATAAAAAGAAGATAATATACTAAATTGCAAAAATATTTGTAGCAGTTTTTCAGAGACTATGAATCATTTTGTTAATATCTAACTCATAATGAAAAGACACCACAACAGAGAAGCTAACCAGAGAAGTAAACAGCCAACTACAACACAAAATGAAGTGGGGTACAGTGTTCATGACCATAACCCTAGCCCTCTGGAGGCTAGGGAAGAGGATTGCTACTCAAGTGTGAGGAGAACCTAGGCTACATGAATACTGGGCTAAGCAGGGCTATTCATCAAGACCTAGCATCAAAAGGAAAGGAAAACAAAACAAGGAGAAGCGTTTTTGGTCAATAAACATGTGTATAGCCAAACTCATTATCAACAAGAAGGCTGCAGTTTTGAGAAGCTGGGATAAAAGTTTTCCATTGCCTTTCCCCAGACAAATGGATTAACCGCCCTACACCCTTAGAGTTGGAGGCTGAGGTGCTGCATTGCTGAGGGCATCTAATTCCCTCGCTAATGTGGCTACAATTTGATTTAAGAAAGATATTCCAAAGATGCCCTCCATCCTCCAAGCCAGTCTTTGCTTCTACTTGGTAGATGTGACCCTCAGGACATAATTAGCAAGGTGCAAAGTCCAGGATAAGGCCAGTCACTGTAAACCATGTTCTGAATATCCCTCCAACAAAGACTTGCCCATCATATTTTGCATATCCCCTCCAACAAAGGCTTGTCCCTCTGATATTACCAGTTTGAGAGTTGAGACAACATCCTGGTGTGATGGATAACTGGGCAACCACAGCTATAATCCTGCTGAAGGATATATCAGTGACCAGAGAACAAGACACTAACAAGCTACACCCTGTGCACATTGGCTATCTTTGAGGAATGTCCTTATTTTGGGGTCTATAACCTTCACCATCAGTAACCTTCACCAGGAAGAACACTCATGCCATGTGCAGAGTAGCCACTACCGTGATTCTGAGAGACTGTTCCAACGACTCTTATGCAGCAGCTAACAAGCGCCCAAGACAGACAATCATCAGTAGACGTGGGCCTTCCTTTACAGAAATGCGACTGTGAGCATCAGTGTCAAAAATAAACAGTACGTTCTGACAGGTGAAAGGAGAACGAGGGACCAGCGAGTTCCACGTTTTCCTACATAAGGAATACAATGCGATGGCTTATTTTGTTTTTAAATTATCTCTTTCAGTTTTTGAGATTACCATATCATTTTCCTTTTCCCTTTCTGCCCTCCAAACACCCCCGTATACCACTCCTTGCTCTTTTTCATATTCATGACTTTCCCCCCATAAATTGCAGTTACACACACATATGCATTATATATAAATTCATAAGTACAACCTGCTCAGTCTGTATAATGTTAATTGTATTTATGTTTTTAGGACTGGCCATTTGATATTGGATAACCAATTGATGTGCTCTTTGTAATTAGACTTAAAACCTGCCCAACAAGAGAGAAACCATGCCTGGTACTGGAAACCTAGCCAACTAGCCAGGGCTAGTGAGGTCATGGATCTTGGAGGAGAACCTACAACCATCATTTTACTAAACCAGCATGATCCCTAACTATATACTAAAGATGTGTCCTTATACCCACAGATAAATGCAGTTATCACCACTAACCAAGGGATTTTGTCTTTGCCACAGACTGAGCCTGGTACAGAAAAACCACAACCAATCAAAATGCAGAGTTGTGGAGCCCAGGCCCAATGGACACATCTACAACACATCTCCCACACCTAAGGCTGGGGGATCGTTGTGGAAAGAAGGGGGGCAAAAAGATTCTAGGGAATGTTGTAAAAGCCAGAGGGACAGGGACTTTGCAGTGAGTATGTGTCCCTAGGAATATCTCTACCTTGTAAAGGCTCAGCAGCGTGAACACCCAAACAGGAGCTGAACAAGGACAAGGAGAGATTTGCAGATGGGATGTGATGGGTGGTGGGGACCTGGGAGACTTCAACCCTATGCAAGGACTAGAGGCAACTAGAGGAATGCTGGGAGCAGAGAAATAGTCTTTCCCACTGAGGGTTTTCATCTTCAACTTGACCCAACATAGTCACTTGGGAGTGAATCTTACTGAGTTCTCTAGAATAGCTTGGCCTGCAGGTACGCGGCTAAAGGATTTTCTTACTTGGATTACCGAGACGGGCAGGCTCAGGCTGAGTGTAGGTAGCACCGTGCTCATGGCCTGGGCCTTGGGACTCAATGAAGAGGAGAGAGATCTGGCTGCATTTCTTCCCTCTGCTCTTGATGATGATGAATATGGTCTGAGCAACCCTCTCAAGTCCTGCCGTGGTGACTTCCCAGCTGGGATGGACTCGAACCAGGGAATGTGAGCTAGTACAAATCTGCTCTCCCTTAAAGAGCTTTCTTAGGATATTTTATCACAGCAATAGAAAACAAAACTAAGATGGTATTTGGAGAGACTGAGTGATTGCCTTAGGTAACATCCTTGGCAGATAAATAACTTACACAAATAAGGAGGAAAGACAAGGATCACAATGGGAAAATGGATAATAAGTATGAATGGAATGTTTTATGCGGGTGACCAATAAACATGTAGAAAAATGCTTAACTCTGGGAGTAATTAAAAGTGCAACTACATCTATCTCATTCTTAACGAACGATTTTACACAGAGGGAAACATTAAGGTCAACCCCAAAGTTCAGGCTATCACTGCAACACCCCTATACTGGGACATGCAGTCATAATGATCCTTAAAGGGAAACAGATGGACAGAAACACAAAAGAAGCTAACGAGGTAGAAGGAATAAGCAGCCAAAGAGGTGCAGGTGAAATAAAGAAACCAGGAATATTCTGTTTCTCCCCCAGAGCTGGTAGCAGTGTGGCTTACATCCCAGGGTCCAGGGACTCTGCTAACTGTAGCAGGGCGGCTTATATTCCCAGGGTCCAGAGATGCTCTGCTAACTGTAGTAGGTGGCTTACATCACGGGGCACAGGGACTCTGCCAGCTGTAGCAATGCGGCTTACATCCCAGGGCCCAGGGACCCTACTAAATGTCCATCCTATCTCAAAGCAAGGCTGTGTGCAAATGCTACAAATCCCTGCTGCTTTGGTTTCAGGAGCGGTCAGTGGAGTCTGAGTTCTTGGTTTCTTTGCCAAAAGCCTTTCCCTTTGCTGCTAACAATGTTAAAAGTATTCACATCTTTGAGTTGATGCTTCTGTGCTGTGAGTTGGGGTTTTATTCCAAATAGAGCTCATTACAGTGTCATAAATGTCTGAAGAACTCTCTTAGACTACCTGGAATTAGAGCTTAAGGCCCAACCGCTAAAATATCTCAGGAAGGCACTTTCTTACCTTCTTCTTTAAGGATCAGCTTTGTTCAGTGAATGGTGTCATATAGTCCCAATTTCAAATTAGGTAAGGCAAAGAGATAAAGTTTGGGCAATACTCATGTCCAATAGCTGTTGGTAAGCCCAGAAAATAAAGATGTTTCCACTCAAGTCCATCCAAAAGACAACCATTCACAAGCATTGTTGATGGACGAGCCTCTGCATGCAATACATGCCTCTGTTGTGTGAAATGCTGGTTTGTTGTTAGGGAAGCAGCTTCAGCGCTCCTAACTGTACTCCTGTAAAGCCAGCTGTTTTCTCCTAAGGGTTAGTTGATGTTCTGTAGCGCTTAATAGTAGTGCTACCTGTTATGTTTTCTGAAGAGAAAGAATGCATACTTGGCTTTTCAATTATGCACTAGAGTAAGCATTTGGCGCCAATGGCTTTTTATCTTTACTGTGGTCTGCCTTAGGTTAAAATAACAAAATAACTGGAGGCTGCAGTGAAGGAGAGAGGAAAAACGAACGGCTTTATTTCACACACAAATGAAAGCCTCTAATGTGATGATTTTCTTATCTGAGCCGCTCCCAGCCCCCAGTCTATCTATGGAGTCGGCTCTTCTGCAAATCCAGCTGCCTGAGTGTCTATAGAAAACACATGCCAGAAACGAGAGCCCTCTATCCCACTAGGAGGTAGTGCCCTAGCTCAGGCACTCAGCTTCAGGGTTCTGCTTAACATTAGGGTGAGCTGGAGCTAGGGGAACCCTCCAGGCTTATGGGGATGCTAAATAAAACACCAATAAAGACAGCCATGGCCAAAGCTGGTCTTCCGCCTGTTTCGTAGATTGTTTCATTACAAGATAGTCAAGCCTACTTGGTAATGGACAGTCTATGGTTCTTCATGTTGTAATGGCTGGATGAGGGTCCTGTGATACTGTATGGACTGTGGAGGTAGAATATCTCCTTACCACCTTCTAGAACCAGAGATCAGATGAGTCTGCAATCAATCATCAATTAATCAATCAATCACTATTGCCTATTTCTGTTCTAGATCATCTTACTGTCCATATTCACATTAAATATTGCCATTCCTCTGTCTCAAGAGTGTACGTTCTCTGGAGTTGCTACCTTTGGAAGCATTTTCAGGGGCAAATTGTCATGGAGTACTGAGCTACCATTGTGAACTGAGGGCATTCTGACAGTCTCCAATAGGAATAGTTTCTCTGTTTGCATGGCCAGCTGTCTGTGTGCTTTCACATATATGTGATGTGGGAGGTCCTTCTGCATATGTGTGGCTTTTATTGGATAATGAATAAAGCTGTTTTGGCCAATGGTTTAGCAGAGTTAAGCCAGGTGGGGAAATCCAAACAGGGGCAGAGAGAGAGAGAGAGAGAGAGAGAGAGAGAGAGAGAGAGAGAGAAAGAGAGAGAGAGAATAGTCAGGAAGATGCTATATATTTGCTGAAAGAGAAAGACACTAGAACCTTTTCAGTAAGCCACAGCCTCATGACCATACATAGATTAATAGAAATGGGTTAATTTAAGATGTAAGAGCTAGCTAGGAATATGCCTAAGGCTATTGGTCAAACAGCATTATAATTAATATAGTTTCAGTGTGATTATTCGGGTCTGGGCAGCAGGGAAATGAACTAGCAGTCTCCGTTTGCATACATGTAGGTACAAAGACTGACACTGTCGCTCTAGCTGGCTAGGGTTGCCTTTCAGACCCTCAGGAACATGGGGAATATGACTAGGGTGGAGTCACACTGATTTCCCACTGTATGAGCAGGTTTTCTACATGGAAGAAGTTGGCGAGACTTGAGTGAAGAAGAATCTGGCCATATTGGCAGTGGAGCAGAAGTAGGAGTTGTGTTTTCTGAAGCGAAGTAAGACAGGGAGAGGATGTGTGATTCTGAGGGCCTTGTTTCTTACAGGTGCAAGCCATTCTGGTTTGCTCAGGTACTCTATTTGGGCACATCAAGAGTTCAAGTCTTGGTGGGTAGGAAGCCGAGGTGTGATGTCATGGAGATAATGTTTCTGATCATTGGGAGTTTAATGATTTCTAGTTACTTTGGGTTCTCAGGCATATTAGAGAATGGGTTCTCAAAGAAGTTGCTTGTGCATTTGGTTCATTCTAGGGTGGGGAAGTAGCATGAACAAATATTCGAAGTCAGGTTGTTTCACGATGTGCAGAGGAGTATGAGCATCCTTCTTGCGGCTATGGCAACCAAGAGCCCAGGGACTGATTTAGTGTTAAGTTGGAAGGTGGAAAGATGGTGTCATACTCTCATGGGTTTATTCCAGTCAGCAGACACATTTTGGTTCATGAATCTTTGCTCTAAGTTAGCTATTAGTTATTAATTAACTAAGTTAACCTAGGTTAACTATCAATATTTAAAAATTTAGATATCTGATTAAAAAACATCTAGTTTTCCAACATCGCTTGAAAATCTCTGGCTTCTCAATGCCTTCTTTCAGTCATTTTATAATTGAGGGTGGTTTGCTTTGGAGTGAACGGAGTACTTTGGGTCAGCTTCTCCCTGACCTTCTCAGCCTTTGGTGATGTCTGACTGGCCCCAGGGGCCTTCATACACATAGGCAACTCATACAATGGTGGTGGCCCATTGCCACTTTGGTGACTGTTCTGGCTCTCTCTGACCTTGTAGTTCACTCCTGCCCTACGTGATCTCATCACGTTCCATTCCAATTCACTGCTGCTGGGACAGGCAGCCCACCCTGGGGATACATTGACGTGTAGTCACTAAGTCTGCAGAACCATTTGTTATACGAATCTGGAAGACTTTGAAGAGTAATGTACTCAGGGCACAGGGGTGATCTCAGGAGGGCCAAACACTGGCCTTTCACTGAAACTATCACCTCTCTTCAGCCACCCTCTTGGGAATGACATCATTTCTGACATGTTTTTAGGGACATTTCCAGAGGAAGTCATATTATTTAATGGCTTGGAAATAATCGCTGCTAAGATTCTCAGGTCGGGCTGTAGGAGTTCTGTACTTCAGTTTAGGTGATATATAAAAGAAGATGCGCAATGAAAATCAAGAAAGGATGTGTAGATACCTGTCATACTGTTAGGAGTCATAGGTTAGTCGTCATGCTGGGTCCTCTTCTGCACTGGCATTTCCTACAAAGAGACAAAATAATACAGATTACAATCTGCACTTGACTTTCTATTGAGACAGGGTCTTACTGTGCAGCACTG
This sequence comes from Microtus ochrogaster, assembly GCF_000317375.1. NCBI lineage: Eukaryota > Metazoa > Chordata > Mammalia > Rodentia > Cricetidae > Microtus > Microtus ochrogaster. The sequence goes on along the minus strand of NC_022013.1, from coordinate 49,267,312 downwards.
GCTGGTCTGAAAGTTACTGGAACAAGGCTGGCTTCAAACTCACAGAAATCCCACTGCCTCTGTCTCCTGAGTGGCAAGATTTGACTTATTTATTAAATATATTTCATTCATTTTTTTTTTTGGATTTTCAAGACAGGGTTTTTCCGTAGCTTTTGGTTCCTGTCCTGGAACTAGCTCTTGTAGACCAGGCTGGCCTCGAACTCACAGAGATCCGCCTGCCTCTGCCTCCCGAGTGCTGGGATTAAAGGCGTGCGCCACCACCGCCCGGCATATATTTCATTCTTTGACAATTTCAGCACACCCCAAACAGACACCCCTTCCCTTGTCATGTCTTCTCCTGTTTTATCTTTATTTTTTGAAATTCAGTAAGTCCAACCAGTGCCCCCTATTGGCATGTTGACTGGTCTTGCTGGCTTGATCATGTGTGCATAACTATAGCTGCCTCGAGTCTGAGTCCACCAGCTCAGAAGCCAACATGTCACAGCCTCCTCCCATCCCCCAGCTTTTACATTCTTCCTGCCACCATCTGCCTTAATTTGTTGTTATTGTTCCAAACAATGCTATGTTCACTAATGAACTTGAGGCAAGATTGCTCACCCTAACTTGGAACTGGGGGCAGGGGCGGGGTTAGAAGCAGAAAGGGTTATATGGCACACACAGGTAGCAAAACTTCATTACCATCTCTGGCTTCATTCTATAATTAGGCTTTTAAAACAGTATTTTTTTTTAAGGGCACTTGTTCACTGTTCTTTGGTTTGTTTTTAGGAGAGCTGCCAGACTCCAGACAGACAGGCTATTTTCCTATGACTAAGATGTTCAAGCATCTCCAAGCTCTCACGGTGCAGGCCGCAAAGCAGCAGCTTCAGCCTTGAGGGTGCCTTGAATAAGACTCCCAGATGATTCACATCTTAGACATCTTGCTCCTAAGAACGGACTCCTTCACCTGCCCACTTACGACCTCCCCTCTTGTCAGAGCTCCTTTCTGCCTCTCACCAATGCATCTGTGAAGTCCGCGAGCGAAGGAAAGACTGAAACTCAGACTGGAGGGGGAGGAGGCCCAGTGGGGTCCATGACAGACGCACACACGCTGAGAGAAACGCACTACAGGACACATACAAGTGGCTGGTACCCACAGATTCGAGCGCTTCAGTATATTGCTGTGGCTATTTTATGGGAGGGGTTCTGTGACCAGGATGGCAGAAGCATGAGTCTCTAAATGGGTCTGAAACCCAGTATGTGCGCTCAAGGGCTAGCACTGCTATGGACCAGCCGTGGGGTCCTGAGAAGCAATTTCTGACCACTGGAATTCCCATTCCTTCAATGCAAAATGAGGAAAGGGGCACAGGCTTCGCTATGTCACAGGCTGCTGCTAAGGCTTCCAGGATTAAGGGGATCTGGGTGCTGGGATGCAGCACACTGAGCTATCGCAGCCTTTGGACGAGGAGCCATGGGCATGAGTAGGACAAGAGGGAGCCGGTGGGCAAAGAAGAACATGAATTATGTTCTCACTACAGCTCTACATAGCCACTCAGTCTTTGACTCTATACCTGTGTGGTGGCCACGGTTTCTTGTCTTTATCATGGTTCCTGTCACACCCAAGAGAAATTATAGGTTCACACAGCTACCTTTCCTATTAGCTGCAAACTCTTCTGGCACAACCTGCTACTCTCCTTTTTTTTTTTCTTTTTGGTTTATCTCCTTCATCAAGAAGAGTATTGGACACCATCATATGTTGAATAATGGCTACAGCAAAGTGCAGCCTCTATGACACACACGGGGCATGCCCCATGAACTGGCCACCTGACAGAAAAGATGAGAAGTAGCTACTAGCCAATGAATTCTCACAGCTGATCAGCTGATCGCCTTCAAAGTCCCCAGCCACCTTCAGCCCCAGCCCCAGTCACGTGTTCAGCTTCTTAGAGGGAGATGAATCAGGCTTGGAGATGTTGGCTGTGGGACCATGGGTTGTGTCCGAAGTCCAATGGACTCTGTTGCTTTTTTTAGCTTTGCTATTATCCCCCTCCCGGCCCTGGAACCTGCCATGTTTTCCCACCACATGACTGGAATGCTCCAGAGGGCGATGAGGCTTATGGATTCAGAGGGGAACGAGGTTTATAGTTCAGATGAGTAACTAAAGCGTCCCACCTTGGCCATGCTTGTTCATGGCCTGAAGGGCGATAAGATGTCTCCTCTGGACATTTGAAAAAACAGAAAGGAGATATGCAAGATATTCATCAGTATGGCTATAGGATAGGGTCATTTCAGGTTCCCTATCCTCAGCTGCCTCAGGAACTAATTGGGGATATCTCCCTGGGCACCTGGGTCCATGTCTCTTGCCAACCCTAAGATGGCTCCCTTAATTAAGATATGTGCTTCCCTGCTCCCCTATCCAACCTTCCTTTATCCCAATCCCCCTGTTTCCCCAAGTTCCCCCCATCCTCCCCTTCTCACTTTTCTTTCTCCGTCTCCCCTTACCCCCCTCCCATCCCACCCCCAAGATCCCAATTTTTTGCCCGGCAATCTTGTCTACTTCCCATAACCAGGAGGATAGCTATATGTTTTTCTTTGGGTTCACCTTCTTATTTAGCTTGCATATCACCATAGAACCTTCATATGGCGATGAATGGAGGTAGAGACAGAGACCCACACTGGAGCACTGGTATGAGCTCCCAATGTCCCAATGAGGAGCAGAAGGAGGGAGAACATGAGCAAAGAAGTCAGGACCACAAGGGGTACACCCACCCACGGAGACAGTGGGGCTGATCTATTGGGAGCTCACCAAGCCCAGCTGAACTGTGACTGAAAAAGCATGGGATAAAACCGGATTCTCTGAATATGGCGGACAATGAGGGCTGCTGAGAAGCCAAGCACAATGGCAATGGGTTTTGATCCTACTTCATGTTCTGGCTTTGTGGGAGCCTAGCCAGTTTGAATGTTCACCTTCCTAGACCAGGATGGAGTAGGGAGGACTTTGGAAAATTTATTAAAAAAAAAAAACCAGAAAGGAAAGGGAAAATAAAGGGGGGGGGGAGAAGGAAGAAAGGAGGGGAGGAGGGAGGCATGAGGAGAGAGAGAGAAAGAGAGAAAATTTCCTTTCAAGAAGAAGATAAAGCTGCAACCGTTTGAGACCAGAGCAAGGGAAGAGAACAGCCCCAACGTCCCAAGCAGCATACCTGGCTTCAGTCTTCCTCAAGGCCCATCCCTATCCCCTCCTTGCCACTCAACTCTTATTTGGTGACCTTTGGCAAACACACCCTCTTTCCCTGGAGCTGATTCAATCACAGTTGTCACCTGACTGACAGCTCCCAGCTTCATACACAACAATAACACCAGTGTGGTGTAACAGACCATTTTCCTTTATCTCTCTGTCCTTGAGCCATAAATCCCCAGCTGCGCGTTCTCAACACCAATAACTTAAAAGTTTCTTTATCTTCAAAATCCTGACCGAATGGGCATATGCACTACAGGAATAAATGCAATTTGTGAGGCCGGAGTGACTTGGAGAAGGGAAACAGTTCGTCTTATCGGCCTTCCAAAGGTCAGCACCGTAAGCCTCCGCATTAACTTTCCAGGCTGTTGTGACTCAGTACTCTTTCCTTCAGTGAGAGTGAGGCTTTGGACCACATTATCAGTGATCCTGTGCCATGGTGGTAGCATTGGATGGCATTACTATCACCCTACTGCTAATGGTGTGCAGAGAAACCATTACTCTAGCACTTGAGTAGTACGTGGCATGGGGCATTGTTACCATGGCCCTTCAGTGAGGTCTAGATTTATTTTCCCCAGTGTGTGTGTGTGTGTGTGTGTGTGTGTGTGTGTGTGTGTGTGTGTGTGTGTATGTAGGCCTGAGGTTGGTAGGGAATCACGTTTGATTATTCTTCCATGCTATTCATCGAGACAGAGGCTCTCAATCAAACCCAAAGCTCACTCAAATTGCTAGCCTTGCTAACCTGTTCAGGGACCCTGTCTCTGCCCTTTGAGGCTGGCATTACAGGCAGGCCGCCATGACCATCTGGCATCTACTTGGCTACTGGAGATCTGAGCTCACGCCCTTGTGCTTAACCAAGTGGTTAAGTGAGTGCTTAACCACTGGGCCATCTCCCCAGCTCAGGGCTCTAGGATTTTAAGGGTGACTCTGGCAACGTGTCTGATAACCTGTCAGGTATCACTTGTTCCTGGACCTCAGTTTCACCTATCCTACAACACCCTGGGGAGAGAGTTCTTCCCAAGAACTGTACAGTGGCCTGGGGCTCAGATGTGTGTGTGTGTGTGTGTGTGTGTGTGTGTGTGTGTGTGTGTGTGTGTGT
>NC_022013.1:49249501-49262905 GCF_000317375.1 Microtus ochrogaster | reverse complement strand
TGGAGTCTGTGGTGCAACATCAAGCAAGATGTGGGTAAATTACTGTGGTAATAATGGCATCTATCCTAGCTCTTCCTACCTAAATAAATATATATATTTCAGAGTCTTGCTTTGTAGTTCAGCATTAGGCTTCAACTAGCCATCCTCCTGCCTCAGCCTCCTGGATGCTTAGCATTACAAGTGTGCACCACCATGCCTGGACACGGGCTAAGAATTTTCACTTGGATCTATTGACGGTTCATTTGCAAAGAGACGAAAGTCCTTCAGAGGCCTCAAGAGCTCAGCCCCAGTGAGGGAGCAGTTCTATGTCGTTCTGTACCCTTGGTGGGTGCCACTGAACTGGGACATGGTTCTGCTGCAGCCACCACCCATCATTTGTCCTTGATGGCAGCTGATACCAGCACATTTAGGCTACGCAGGTTTCGTTCAATGACAACACTCAGACAGAAGACAGTTACGGTCCTGCACTGGGAAGGACAAGGAGGCTCAGCCCCACAGGGAGCAGAGGGCTCTCAAAGGGCAAAGCTTTCAGTTTTCTGCAGTCAATGTTTCTCCTTCAAGAAGGGAGAGGACCTTAGTCATCAGAGAAATGCAAACCAAAACAACTCTGAGATTCCATCTTATACCTGTAAGAATGGCCAAGATCAAAATCACTGATGACAACGTATGCTGGAGAGGTTGTAGGGTAAAGGGAACACTCCTGCATTGCTGGTGGGAATGCAAGCTGGTACAACCCCTTTGGATGTCAGTGTGGCGATTTCTCAGAAAATTAGGAAACAGCCTTCTTCAAGACCCAGTAATACCACTTTTGGGTATATATCCAAAGGATGCTCAATCGTGCCACAAGGACATGTGCTCAACTATGTTCATAGCAACTTTTTTTGGTCATAGCCAGAACCTGGAAACAACCTAAATGCCCCTCGACTGAAGAATGGATAGGAAAATGTGGTACATTTACACAATGGAGTACTACACAGCAGAAAAAAATGACATTTTGAATTTTGCAGACAAATGGATAGAGCTAGAAAACATTATTTCGAGTGAGGTAACCCAGACACAGAAAGACAATTATCACATGTATTCACTTATAAGTGGTTTTTAAACATAAAGCAAAGAAAGCCAGCCTACAAACCACAATCCCAGAGAACTTAGACAACAATGAGAACACTAAGCGAGACTTACATAGATCTAATCTACATGGGAAGTAGAATGTAGAAAAAGACAAGATCTCCTGAGTAAATTGGGAGCATGGGGACCTTGGAAGAGGGTGGAAGGGAAGGGGAGAGGAGCAGAGGGGAAGGGAGCACAGAAAAATGTAGAGCTCAATAAAAATAATAAAAAAAAAAGAAAAAAAGAAGAGAGAGGGTTTTTGATCCTACTGCGCATACTGGCTTTGGGGGAGCCTAGGCAGTTTGGATGCTCAACTTGCTGAACCTGGATGGAGGTGGGCGGTCCTTGGACTTCCCACAGGTCGGGGAACCCTGATTGCTCTTCAAGCTGATGAGGGAGAGGGACTTGATCGGGGGAGGGGGAGGGAGGTGGGAGGCGGTAGCGGGGAGGAGGCAGAAATCCTTAATAAATAAATAAAATTAAAAAAAAATAAAAAAAAAAACTGAAAAAGAAAAAAAAAAGAAGAGAGAGTAACAGAGTCTGTGGCTGCAACAAAGTTTCCTTTGCTGTGGCTAACTGTTGGTCAGAAGAAAGGGCAGATGTCAAAGTAGCCTTATGTAGCTTAGGCTGGGCTGGAACTTGTGGACCTCTTGCCTCTGCCTCCTGAGTGCTCAGATCACAAGCCTGTGCCACTATGTCCAAGCATCTCATCCTAGGGCTCACTTGGAGTGTGTGTGGTGCTCTCCCACTGAGCAAGAAGCCCCGCCCTCACTAATCTCCACTCTAACCTGTGTCTATGTCAACACTGCCTCCTTCCTTTCTGTTATCTTCCCCTCGTTTTCCTGCTCCCTCCAGGCAGTGCCACCATGGCCTGTGGGAAAGAGAATGGATCCTGCCACTCCTAGCAGAGACAGGGCGACATAAGAGTCAGGACGCAAAAGTGTATGATGGGATAATGTTATAACTTTGCCAGTTATTAGGAAATGTGCCCGTGATGCATGGGGCATCTCCCTTCTCAGAGTGGAGGACTAGGGGACAGTCTGACAGAAATCCTATCTGCTTCGGGAACTAGGTCAACCTGGGCAGGAGTGCAACTCTTGGGGTCAGAGCAAACAAAGAAGGCAGTCACTCTAAGGTCACCTGCTACATAAAAAGCAGCCATCGTCACACACAGTGAGGCATGGGACCCTTACTCAAATAATACAGGGATAGAGAAATCAGGGACCAGTTAAAGTTTCGGAGGCCAATTTGTGAGGGGCAGACTTAGCATCCGGGGTGCTCATGGTGCGTTGTCCTCCCAGAGGTTTTTCTCTACACGTGGACACCTATCTCTTACTTCTAAACACCTAGAGCCAGGCTCCTCAGGGAGCAGAGAGGCGGGATGGCTACTCAGCAAGAGCCGGGCCTGTCACCTGCCGCTAGTGAGCCATAGGCGAGAAGAACTTCCTCTACTGCCACCTAGTGGTCGGCAGAGCACCTTCTCCTTGCCTCGCCAAGAAAAAGTTGAATAAAAGGTGTGTGTGTGTGGGTGTGTGTGTGTGGGCGTGTGTAGGGGGGAGGGTAGAGGGTGGCGGTCTGGGAGCACATTCATCACGTTAGGAGAATTAAATAACTCCAGAGGAATGAACGTACCACACAGCACTGCCAGATGCCTGAGAGTATGCTTGCGGTTAGGTGACTCACCCAGACGCATGCCTGAAAAACAACAAACAAGAGCGGAAAACAAGGGGCTTGTGCAGACGCGCGCGCTTTACTATCGATTTCTGAAAAGCATTTGGCTTCGAAGTAGATAACTACACAGAGCCCCACTCCTGACAGCTCTGGACAGCTTTGGAAAAACAGTCAGGAGTGCTCGCCAGTTACATAATCTGCAGCAAACAAATACGTACAAACTCATTCCTGTACCAGGGATCCAGCATCCGTGGGTCTGAAGGCACAGCCTGCTGTGTTGGAACCCGTGGGCAGCATCTGTAGGTTCATAACCCAGGGATAAAAGCAGCACCTTCTTAAAGGGGAGGCAGCTTTGCTCTGCAAATTTCCTGAGGATGGAAATGAAGTTGTCCTATGAACACATCTGTTACCTACTTCTTAACTGCAAAATGTAAGCTGAGGCAGGACTGTATGCAACATTCCTGTGAGCAGACTTCAGACAGAGCAAAGCTACACTTGCCTGTAATCCCAACACTCTTGAGGCCAAGGTAGGGGAATCCTGAGTTCGGGTCCGGCTTACACCACTTAGTGAGAGCCCTACCTCCTACCAAAAGCCAAAAGCTTGGTAGGTATGAAGCTCAGTGGAAGAGCATCTGTAGCATGGAAAAGGCCCTGGGTCCAACCACTTCAAAAAAGATGTCTGAAATCTACAGTCCCCACCCTTTTTTCCACTGGGCCCATGTTTGATTGTGTTTGGTGATTCGGCCATTCACTTTATTAGCAAATTCGACGTTTTCCTGCCAGGTCTCATGTGTGTTCTACGGACAAGCTTGAGTGGCCTGAGTTTTGCTTTTCAACAACCTGTTCTCAGGAAAATTTTCGGTAATGTGCCAAAGCAATTATTAGGCTCAAACTACAAGAGTTAGTCCACTGTGTTAAATTATGGGAAAGACTGGAAGACTAAATGGGTGTAAGGTTATTATTTTTAAGTCTAAGAATGTTGGTTAAGAATTAACTCAGGAAGCTGGAATGTGTAGAGCTGGGATGTGTGGAGCCAGGATGGGTGGAGCTGGGATGGATGGAGCCGGGATATGTGGAGCAGGGATGGGTGGAGCCAGGATGGGTAGAGCAGGGATGGGTGGAGCCGTGATGGGTGGAGCCGTGATGGGTGGAGCAGGGATGGGTGAAGCCAGGATGGGTAGAGTAGGGATGGGTGGAGCTGGGATAGGTGGAGCCAGGATGGATGGAGCCCCAAATAGGTTGGACAGGGTGGTAAGTTAGAAGGTAAAGAGGCTTCTGGAAGGTACATGGAGACAGAATGTTTTGGTTTTTTTTCTTCCTTGATGTTTAAGTAAAATAGAGAAGGTGCATTTCCATAGGTGCTGGCTTCATTTTGTGGTCCTGCTGGAGAGCCTGTGTCACAGACAACCTGGGGATGGCAATGTCTCACTGCATGGCACTCAGTGCCTCAATATATTTTTTCCACCATGACCGAGGCCAGAATAAACACCTCAATGTTTTGTATAATTCAATACACACAGCCTAAGAGCTACACTTCATGTTGAACAGTGCGGCTGTGACTCCTTCAGAAACGAAAAAGTCCTACATGGTTCCCATGGGCTACAGAATTTGGGAATCGAGGTTACCACAGGGAAAAGTAGAGAGAGGGGTTGACATTTTCTTTATTCAGCCTGCACTCTGCGAGCTGATGGCCCCGTAATTTGCCCTGCATGTTTTATTCTGCGAGGTGGGCCTGTGCTGTTTGCTGCTAAGGCACAGAGACCAGGAGGGATCTCTAGCCAGCGTCTGAGGCTGTCTTGAGAACAAACCAGGTGTAGATATCATTCACGAGCTTCCTGGGTTCCTGTCATGTGGGCACGATGTGACAAAGATTCTAAATCATAAAAGAATCCAGACGTCAGGGATGCTGATTACAATGCAGTCAGAGTTCAGGGAACTCTGGGTATTCACTCAGGCTGGAGGAGCTTTGCTTCCTGCTCACTTCCTGAGAGGCTGGTACTGTGTGTGTGCGTGTCTGCGTGCGTGTGTCTGCATGTGTGTGTCTATGTGTGTGTGTTTGTGTGTCTATGTGTGTGCATGTGTGTTTGTGTGTGCATGGGCATGTGTATCTGTGTCTGTGTGTGTGTGTCTGCGTGTGTGCGTGTGCATGTATGTCTGTGTGTCTGTGTCTGCGTGTATCTATGTGTGTACATGTGTGTATTATGTGTGTCTGCATGCATGTTTGCGTGTGCACGTACACATACCGTGCTCATGCCTAAATTACCCGCTTATTGTAAATTTAGCTTTATTTTCCATATTTGCAAGTCAACTTCCCCTAAATCCTCTCCAAGTTTTTTACTTTACTTTCAGTTCAGGAAACCAAAAAAAAAAAAAAGATGCAAGATGAGCCATTCTAATCTAAGTGTCTGTTTCCTGCTGGAGGAAGGGCACTTCTGCCTGGTGTTTACATTCCACACTGCAGTAGGCTTATTCTTTTCTGAACAATAGCTGGAGATTGCTGACTCACGCTCAGCTCACGGCTCCAAGAAGCCTTTCTCCCTGCTAACTCTGCTTGTGCAGATACAACACAATACTGTTCTATTCATTTCTCTCTGCGTTAGAAATGCCAACAGCTCAGATATGCAGCCCAGGGTCCCCCTCCCCTTTGAGCTTACTTAAAGTTGCCTCCAAGCAACACACTGTGAAATATTTTATGGCATCTACTGTGAGCCATTCAGCCAGAATAAGACTATCTATCTATCTATCTATCTATCTATCTATCTATCTATCTATCTATCTATCTATCTAAATTTTTAATCAGCAGTTTCATGTACAATGCCTGGCCACTGTCACAATTCCTCTTAAGATCTGCTGAATGACTCACACACGGGCTCACTGGGGGTCTAGTCCTCCTTTGCTGTTACGTACTGATGCAAGCACCAGGCCCTCTCTTAGGTAAGAGGAAAAGTCTCACACCCAGGGACCTACTTTGGATCCAGCCAAGGACAGAATGAACCCCAAAGCTGCCTTGTCCAGCGGGCTTCAGCTAGGATGCTCTGTAGCTTCCGGCCCACAGCTCAGTCACTGCCACAAGCAATGGTGTCTCTGGCCACTTCCAGGTATGGAAGTTAATGAGCAGCCATGGCCAACTGTGGAGTTTTGTTTTCCTAAAACAAGTAAAAACCACAGGACTATTTAATGCTCCAAAGCTCTAGTGGTCAATGCAGGCTGAACGCACACACACACACACACACACACACACACACACACACACACACACTCCAGGCAGCATTGAAAATCCCACTGTGGACCCACAGCCCCTCCAATTAACATTCTGTAACGAAGACTGCCCACCAGAGCTGACGCTCAGCCACAGCTGAGGTCAACACCAGGGTTGCCTTCCATGTAGGGCAGAGGGGTGTCCCTGTATCTCACAGTGCTTTCTGATAAATGACCCATTGCCTGAATTATCTCCTCACCTTTGACAAGTCTTGTAGCCTGCTTTGGCCCTGATAACAAAGCCCCAATGTCAGTTCAAAGTAGTTACAGAAAATAGCATATTGTCCTATGCCCCCTGCCCAAAATAGGTTGAGAGGCCGAACAAGGGGGAGCTCCCTGGCATGAGGTGAAAACTGCTACCTATAATGTCCATCGACATACCAGGAAAAGAGGCCCAGAATTGTCAATTAATGGATTTATTAACTAAAATGGTTCCACAATAAGACACTTTGGTTCTTTATGCAGAACCAGAAAACCAAAGAGGACATTCAGGATTATAATTATAATTTGGTTGTATTCAAGAGCTATAGGGCCTGGTAGCAGAGGATGGCCACTGCTCTAGAAAAATCTGTTAGCTAATTGTTTTTAGGTCCCAAAGCTGTCTCCTTAAACTCCTAAATAAGCAGAACCCATGTGAAGGGGGATATAGGACCCAGTCATAACAAGCTCAAAAGAGGCCTGAGTCTCAGTAGTTTGCCCTAAGGCAATAGCTGGTTGATCACCCAGGAACCAAAGGAAATGCCTAACGTTCCAACCATTGTAGATAGGATCACCTACCAGCACACACCCATCGCTTTTCCCCAGGACACCCCTACACAAATGTCAGCCAGTCAGGGGTCCTGAACCTTAGAAATCCCTCACCCCAACCTCTGGTATTATAAAGAATCCACTCCAACTAAGCATGGGGCTCTCCAACTATGGCAATACATTGGACACATGGAGAATCCAAGTTTGAACTTGAATAAGAATGAAGGCTCTTTGCTTTTACCTATAGGACTTGGTCAGCTAGTTGGCTTTTGGGGACTCCATGGTCTGAGCATGACAGAACCCAGTCCCTTGCATATGGTCTGGAAGTGTAATGCCACTGAGATACCAAATATCTGGTCTTATTGCCCCTGAACATGGTAGCCAGAGAAGTGTTATTATAATAAAAGTCAGCTCACATAACCCCTCTGCTCAAAACTGATGTGACATCGATAATCATCTATAATGGTCTGTCCTGTCCCTTTAAGAGACAAGCACCCCCCCCCCCTCCACCAAGGCAGGCAGGTCTTCCTTCTGTTCCTAGTCTGAGCTCAGGTAGTTGCTGCTGTGGATCCTCCCCCCCCCCTACTTTCTCTCTCTCTCTCTGACGTCTGTGTGTGCCCATTCATGTTTCACTGCCTTATGCCCTTGAGAGAGGGTCCCTTGTGATCCTGGAGTAAGGCTGGCTGGCCAGAGAGCCCCAGAGATCTTCCTGCCTCTGCCCCTTACAACACTGAGGTAATAGGGTCATATACCTCTTTTATCTGAGCGCAGATCCTCATAGTTACCCACTGAGATATCATCCCAAGTTTTTTTTTTAAAAAAATATTTATTTATTTATTTATTCATTTATTTATTTATTTATTTATTTATTATGTATACAATATTCTGTCTGCGTGTATGCCTGCAGGCCAGAAGAGGGCACCAGACCTCATTCCAGATGGTTGTGAGCCACCATGTGGTTGCTGGGAATTGAACTCAGGACCTTTGGAAGAGCAGGCAATGCTCTTACCCTCTAAGCTATCTCTCCAGCGCTCATCCCAAGTTTTTAAGGATCCAAGTCAGGTCTGGAATCTATATGCCATGGATCTAGTTAAGCTCTAAACCATGTCAGCGGCCACTGTTGCAGGGAAAGGGATGGCCATACTCACTTATATTGTCACTTTGCACTGGGAATTTAATTCGATGCCTGGGACCTTTCCTTATTATATCTCACAGATGATTGAACTTAGACTCCCAAGTTGAATGTCAAAAGATAAATGTGAGTATGTGGGAAAGTCAGATTTCAGAATCATGGCTCCTGACCTAATGCTCAAATTTTGTTCTGAAGGATTTGAATTTAAAACATTTTCTGAGTGCAAGATTTTTTTTTTGATTTTATATTTATTTGTATGTATGCAAATTCCACAGCACCCCTGGGGGGTGTCAAAAGACAATTTGCAGGAATCAGTCCTCTCTTTCCACCATGTGGATCCCAGGAATTGAACTCAGGTCATCAGGCTTGACAGCAAGCGTTCTTACGCACTGATCTATCTTCACCAGCTCAGAGTGAGAGGCTTTAGCGAATAACTTTCCATGTCGATAGCGATGAAGATGAAAACAGAACGCAATACAATCCATTGGATTTTAAAAATGTGAATTCTCTAGCAAGAACAGAACAGTAAGCTCCTGAAACTTTAGTGACTAGAACACAAGACGTGGTCAGGCTGACACAAAACGTTTCAAAGTTTCAGTCTGAGAATCCAGACAGTCAACTTTCTGCCAGTTAGACCATCTTACCTAGGAGACAAGAAAACATTTCTTTCCAGAGATGAGACATTTCTGAGTTCAGCAAAGGTTACAGGATTATTCATAAAATTAGACGCTCTATTAATAACCACTGCTCCATTTGATTGAGAATATTATTCCTCTTATTTTGGGGTCAAGTTCATGAGAATAAACTTTACCCATGAAGACGTTGGGTAGGAGTATGCAAGAAATGAGCCCCACGGGTGCTATTGGATCAGTCTCACGTTGATGGCCTGGAGGTGGCTAAAATGAACAGACCCACAAGAAAAGAAACATTCTCTTCTTAAAAACTAAGAGAAGCTGGGCGGCTGTTGTGCATGCCTTTAATCCTAGCACTTGGGAGGCAGAGGCAGGCGGATCTCTGTGAGTTCGAGGCCATTCCAGGACAGGCACCAAAGCTACAGAGAACGCTTGTCTCAAAAAACCAAAAATAAAATAAAATTAAATTTAAAAAAAAAGCTAAGAGATGTCTGTAAACCTAGGGCAGTACAGGGTTGGTATGGCACAGGGGATAGAGGTAGCAGCAGTTACAAAATCGCTGACTTCCCACCCCAAAGCTGACTGCCACAAATCTACCCTGCCGTCCTCTGAAATCCTGGGGCTGGCACTTCGCAAGCCATTCCTTAGAGTTCCTTGCCAAAGGGAATCCCACCTGGATTCAGCCAATAAGAGGGGAGACACTAGAAGGGGTTTCTTCCTCTTCTCCTTCAGTGGTCTGCGGGTGTCCTCGGCACCGGTCCGTAGGAGCATCTGTTCCTTTTAGTCTTCCTGTTTGTTCTCTATGCATCCATCCCTCAGAGGTTCCAGCAGCTGTTGGTGGCCGTCGTTTAGCACTTCTGGGACTGCTCCTCTGAGCTCCTGGATTTCAACAGTCCTGCCTCCTCTCTCCATTTCCCAGCTGCAAGGATGACAAGCTGCTTCCTGTCACCGGGGTCCCTAGTGCCCCTTTTCCCTTGCCCAGTGCTCCAACACCCACACAACAACCAACTCTCTATACCAAAATTCCTGCTTGCATGAGCGGGTGTGACTTTGCTCGCCTCTCTGGAGCCGGACAGCTAGGTACTGGCTGCCTGCCTGCAAAAAACGTAGGAGTGCTTCCGAGAGTACCCACCGGAAGCGGAAGCGGCACCACCGCGACTTGGTCAAGTCTGCCTCTGCTAAGTGCAAGAAATCTGAATAATTGCTAACCAAGAGTTGAGCATACGTGGGAAACATTAACTCTCCACTCAAAGGGCGGCAGAGTGGAAATCTGAATGTCAAAAAAAAAAAAAAAAAGTCTGTGTCTACACATTATGGGTTCAGAGCCACATCATCCCGGAGCCTGAACGGAGGTCAGAGGGTGACCTTAGGTGTCAGGTTCCTCATAGCTCCCATCTTGAGACAGGACCTGTTGTCCTCTGCTACATAGGTCAGGCTAGCTGACCCTTGAGATAGGGGTTCTCCTCTCTTCACCTCCCATCTTTCCATAGGAACACTCAGATTACGACAAAATGCTACTCTGTCAAGCTTCCTGGGGCCCAAACTCAAGTTCTCTTTCATGTGTATTTAGCTCTGTTTACTAAGTCACGTCCCCAGCCCTAGTACCCGACTTTTAAAAATCATTTTTATGAAATAAAATCTCTTTACCTTGCTAACGGTTGTACACATAGAAAGTACAAAGGAGGAAAGAAAACCTAAAATATGTGCTCACTAACTATTGACATTTGAGTCTATTTTCTGCCCTGTCTGTTATCTATTTCTAGATTTTAAAACAATTATTACTTTTAATGAACACTTGATCGTTAGGAGTTTTCTTATGATAACATGGCTCTAAATCAAAGAAGGCTGTGACCTTGCTTTGTCACAGAGAACTCATCGTTTTCACTCTGGGACAGGAGCTCTCTGACCCAGAAATAAAATCCAGGACAAGGCTGCAGACTCCTGTCTCTGGCATGTTATTACACTTCTTGATTTAAACCATAAAGCAAATAAGAAAATCTGTGCACATACCGGAGGAGCTCCTTGCACACTGAGACCGGCTCCTGGCATCAGGCAATGACAAACTCCAAAGGAATGTGGAAGTTAGCTTGCCCCATAAAGAGTGGCATGTTTGGGCAGAGGTGCAGCCTAGGTGCCCGGACTAATAATCCTGATCTGCAAAACACACTGAGCATTTTATTTCACGTGTTTGTCCATTCATCCATTTATCCATCCATCTGTCCATCCCTCCCTGTCTTTCTCCTCCCCTCCCTTCTTGTGGTTAAACAAGACATGAGTTCAGTAGGCTCAAGTATTTGGATGCTTACCTCCCTGACTGGTGCCTTTGTGGGCAGATTATAGAGCCCACAGGAGGTAGAGAGCTTTGATGGAGGAAGCACATCGCTGAAATCAGGCTTCGAGAAGGTATAGCTTGCCCCCTGCCCAAGGTCTCACTCTGCTGCTTATGTGTAGATGGAAACGCTATCAGCCAGCTTCCTGCTTCTGTCACCATGCCTACCTACTGCTGTGCCTTCCCTACCATGATGGAGTCTTCCCTGTGGGCCAAAATAAACTCTTCCTTCCTTAAACTGCTCTTGGTCACAGTACCTTGTCACATCAACAGAAAAACTAGACAATGCCATCCTACACACGGGCACTGGAACAGAACAGGACTGTCCCTTCTTGTAACACGTCTTACTCAAAGGACAACCTCCAGAGAGAAGGAGTAACAAGGCCGAGCACACACACATGGATGAAGCATTCGGGCATTACAGGCCATTGTTCCTGGCTCAGTCACAGACACACCTGCCAGCAACAACCTGGGCCTCCTAAGAAGTCTTCAACTTTGACATCTTCTCAGATCAACTAAGGGAGCACTAGCTGCTGGGGAGCTGATGTTTAACTAAGTTTACAGTTACTTATCAAGTGCAAAACGGAAGCATCATGAGTGATTGCACACCCACTAACAGCACTGAAGGTTATTACATTGAATACAACAGGAATTCAAGGAACGATAAATGGAAGCCCCATTGTGCTATGTCCTTAAGAGATTAAGCAGGTATAAAGTAATATCAGAATAATCAGAATACTGTTATCCTAGAATTGTAAACAGAACTTCACACTTGAAAGGGGGATAGTAGAATACAAACAGAAAGAATATAACAGTCATTGTTAGGTGATGCACGGGTGCTCCATCCTACCACAAGGATGTTTACTCGAGTATGTTCATAGAGACTTTATTCATAATAGTCAGACGCTGGAAACAATCTAGATGCCTCTCAACTGAAGAACGGATAAAGAAAGCGTGGTGCATTTATACAATGGAGTACCACTCAGATGCTAAAAAAAAAAAAATAACACTATGAACTTTTTTTCCTTGTAAAATTTGAAGGAAAAAGAAGCCATTGAGCTCAAGAAATGCTTCCACAGAACAAAAACTCAGAAACTTTACAGGAAGAAAGACACACCAACACATACCAAAAGAAAAAGGGAAACTTCTCTGAAAGCAGGAAAATTCTCTCCTAAATAACTCTGTCAAAGAGTAAATAAAAGTCTTAGTAAATATGCAAGAAAGCAACCATGAGCTACAGAACAAGGGCTGATGCCCACGACACCATCGGTACCCCACGTGAAAGCATTGCCGAGGATTTTCCTCATCTTCAAGACTTAAAGATAAATGCACGAAGGCACTGGAGAAAAATAATTATATAGTAAAAGACAATGGAAAGAAAAAAATTACCCAAATACAGTCAGACAGCCTAAAGAATTAGGGAATGTTATAAGTGATCTCCAAAAGGTGATTTTTGGAAAAACCAAAACAGTAGATGAACTAACTAAAGGAAAACAGAAATAGATGACAAACATGCAGAACTAAAAATAAGAGAAGGGTAGCAGTTATTGGTGTTGAGAATTAGAAAGAGTGAAAGAATGTTTCTTATTTTATTTTTTTAAGAAAAGAAATTCTACTATGAGATAGAAGAGGAAACATAAATTATAGAGACTAACAATCCTCGGTGGAAAAAGTCCAGGGAACTCTCCTCGCTTCCTGAGAATGCCAAATCTGGATGGTTTCAATGTGTGATTATTTCCCTGGTCAAAAGAGTCTTTCAAAATTTTTTGTGAAAACAACATATTTCCTCAATTTTGATTCTGATACAAAAAACAAAACAAAACAAAACAAAAAACCACCACCAAAGAAACTACCAGATTTCTTATCAGTACTGATGTACGGATCTTAACTAAAATATCAACAAAGGACTCATGGGAAAAAAAGGTTTCCAGAGAAGGCAGAACACTTTCTGCAGACCAAGAAATTGTAAATTGTTCATAGCAGTAAGTCCACTGAGTGAAAGATATTGATTTCCTTGAGGGATGATTAAAATGACATTTGATATAGCCCATCGCTTGGCAACCCACTGCACAGGAGACTATATGAGGTTATTTTGACACAATTTTACACATGCAGCAGACACTATTGAAAAGAAGGAGCAATGAGGAGGAAATTGGTTTATTAGTTATTAAAACACAGCGCAATGTTGTCATCATTAAAACAGCACCTATTGGTTTGCGACCTGCCCATCCAGCACAGAGGCCTGATCTTCTGCGCCAGGAGACCTAGCTTTGGGGGTTGGCGCCTTGTTTGCGACCTGCCCATCCAGCACAGAGGCCTGATCTTCTGCGCCAGGAGACCTAGCTTTGGGGAGACCCAGCGTTGGGGAGAGCCAACATTCGGGAGAACCAGTGTTGGGTAGACAAGGAGACCTGATCCGGGAAAAGAAGATCCATAAGGGAGCATTCGGAAGAAGAGATGGGCAGACGCCAAGGCAAGAATTCACCCAACAAGCTGAAAAGCAACATGAAGCCACCAGAAACCAG
>NC_022013.1:49237910-49243698 GCF_000317375.1 Microtus ochrogaster | reverse complement strand
GGAGGGGGAGGGAAATGGGAGGCTGGGAGGAGGTGGAAACTTGTTTTTTTCCTTTTCTCAATAAAAAAAAAAAAACAGCACCTATTGGGACTGGTGGAAGGATAGAAGATTGATAAACCATGGCAGACATTCAGACACAGGTGACTATGTATGCAGTGGGCACTCTATCTGAGAATTTAATATATAAAGAGATTCATAGCATGATAAAAAGCACCTGAGTTCATGGAGAAGAGATAAACACCAAACTATCCAGGAGGGAAAAAACACCCTAGAGTTGGATCCACAGCTCATATCCTACATCTGGTTCAACGTGAAGCTTGGGACAATTCAAAGCACAGCAAATTAAAGCCATAAAGGACAACAAAGAAGTGCTGGTAAAAGGCGATGTGTAAAATTTAAACATCTGTCAACAGTAACTACGGAAATAGTCCATAAAACACTCACCCAACAGGACACCATGTGAGCATTAAAAGATGAGGGACCACTTTGAGAAGTGTCATAACCTGTAGGAAATCTTGTCAACTGAGACTTGGGATACAACACTGCACGTGGTATATGACACCCAGGCACACAGAGAAGGAAGAACATAGACACTTAGGCAAGGCATGTCTGCAGATGGACAGGCCAAAAACCGTGTTTGCGAACCGGGAGGGGACCTGGGTAGCTCAATGGCTGGAAGGAGACATTTTCACTAAGGACCTTTCATCTGTTTCAGTGACTTTTGGAATGATTAATACCTACAGCACAAAGAAGGGGACACAAAGGTGGCAAACACGAGGAAGAATGGATATTTTCCCAAACTGCTGTGGAAATAATGCAGTAGCATGACCACGGCATCAAATAACGTGGGGTGTGTGTGTGTGTGTGTGTGTGTGTGTGTGTGTGCATGTGTACATGCACGTGTGTGTGTATGTGTGTGTGTGTGTATGAGAGAGAGAGAGAGAGAGAGAGAGAGAGAGAGAGAATGCTGCATGAGCCGTATGGAAACATAAATGGAAAAATAAAGATGTCTTTCCTGCCGAGTGTGGTGTTAGTGACTCTAGAAGCTGTAAATGCCTTTGGGAGTTAGAGACTAGACATCTACCCATGAAGCAGACACTCACACTTAAGGCTAGACATCCACCCGAAGTGGACATGCATGTTAGAAGCTGTACATCCATCTATGCGGTAGACACCCATTGGTTTCATTGTGGGGTCGATGGCACAGGCATTTAAAGGACCCATGATACAGAAAGCCAGCGACCAGGGGAGAGAGGGAGAGGAACCTGGAATGCTCTTTGGGAGTTGACAGTAGTGGCAGGAAGGACTGAGGCTGGCCTCACTGTCTCCTTCACGGAGCGGCAGAAACTGTTCCAGGAACCACACAGGCTTGGGAAGCAGTTTTACTGGGTCTTCATATTTTCCAGAGGAGACCAGAAATCCAAATTTGTACTTGGAATCTCCTGGTTTTAAAATCCTAATTCGATTTTTAAAATAAAACCACTGCCTTGGCCAAATCAAACATACCCTGCCAGCCTCAGCTGGCATAGAGGATAGCCAGCTCAAATCTCCGAAGAAAAGAGACTCAGTCTTTAGACAAACACAGAAGAATGTGCAAGCCCTGCCATCTGAGGAGCAGCAGAGCACATTTCCCATTTCTTCACGTGTTTCTGGAGCTCCTTGTGAAGAGCCAGGTGGCCTGTTTTCACAGCCACTTCTTTCCTTCCTACATTGGAGACAGGATCATTTTGGACTTTAGCCTTATGGAATCTCAAGTGGATTTACTAGATTTGATTCTTTATGACAGACATTGAGACTTTTCTAAAAAAAATTACCTTCAAAAGGATGAAGATGTGCTTACTCATATACTGTTACCCCTGAAGACTGTCCAAAAGAGGACCTGCATGTATTTAGAATTAGAGAAGTACCACTGAAATAGTTATGAGTCTGTCCAGTGTTGAAGAGGACTGCACGCTAGTGCAGGCAACATGTGTGTCCCAGTCTTCTAGGTGTTGGAGAAGGCCGCTAGTTAGTTCTCGGCCGCTTAGCCCCAAAATAATCACGCAGAAACTGTATTAATTAAATCACTGTTTGTTCCATTAGCTTTAGGTTCTTACTGGTTAGCTCTTACGTATTAGTTTAGCCCATTTCTATTAATCTGTGTAACACCACGTGGCTGTGGCTTACTGGCTAAAGTTCCGGCATCTGTCTCCAGTGGGGCTACATGGCTTCTCTCTGACTCCACACTTTTCCCCCAGCATTCAGTTTAATTTTCCTTGCCTTCCTCAGTTCTGCCCTACTATAGATCCAAAGTAGTTTTTATTTATTAATGGTAATCACAGCCTACAGAAGGAAATCCCACATCACCTCCCCTTTTCTGTTTAAATAAAAAGGAAGGCTTTAATTTTAACAAAGTAAAATTATATATAACAAAACAGGTATCAAGCAAGAATTACAGTTACAATATTTATATCTACTTTCTATTTCTAGGCCTTTGGAAAAGGATTGAGCACTGTAGGTTTGGCTGCTTACTATCAAGATTATGCCTTCCCCTCCCTCCCTCCCTCCCTCCCTCCCTCCCTCCCTCCTTTCCTCCTACCATTACTTCCTTCTTTCTTCCCCTTGGAGAAGGCTCAGTTCTTTGGACCTGACTGAATGCAGTAAGCCATTTCTTTCTAGGGAGAGTTGGCATGCCTGTTTGTCCAAACAAAGACTTTGTTTCAAACAGAACTAGCCCAGGCACCACCTTAACTTCCCTTTGATCAATAGCTGACATAGGCAGGCTAATGACACTAGTCATGTGCAAGAGGAATGCAGAGCCCTTCACGAGCAAGTGACAGCTTGGGTTTTCCCCCTGACAACATGCATGAGCCACAAACTGAAGTCTGCATTGTAGAAGTGCTTGTGGTCCTTAGGAAACACATGCTACACTTGTTATATTATGTTGTCAATATCATATTCCCACAGAAATAGAGTCCTTGGGTAGGGTGTAAAGAAGACATGCTTTAGTTTTTATATTTTTGCTTTTGTTTTCCCAGAATAAAGTACTTTTACTGGTTCACATGGTTAAATCCTTAGGGCTCTCTGTTTTTTTTAGTTAACAGAAAATCTTCATTATAATCATTCAATAAATCTTGTACCTGAGCAGAAGCACAATATCTTAGATCAAATGCTTCATAATTGTCTCTCCTTTCACCTCGCTTATCTCTCCATCTATGCATTTTCTGTAGAACATAAAATTTTCCCTGGATTGAAACATTTCTTTCTGAAGAAGCAGGAGGGGCTCATGAGACTCACAAAACAAGACGATTAGGAGACCCAGAAGCTCTCCCTTGAGGATTCGTTATACAAGCAAAGGAGACTTTTGTGTGGAAAAGCTGTGATGAGGTAGCTTTGGGAGTTGTCACTCATGTAGAGGCTGTAGGTCTACTGATCAACTACCATGTGCTAGGAACTAGACATACAGTGCAAAACAGAAATAATATATATTATACTATACTTACCGAGAGACCCAGTGCCAATCAAGATAACTGTTCAAGCCAATGGGAAATTACAGTGTGAAGAGCCATGGAGCAAATGCCAAGACGTGGGGTTTGTCTAGAAGTGGTGAATGGGGTGTGAGTCCCAGAGCAGCCAGGCTTAGGATGAGAGCAAAGGGCAGGTATGAGCTGCCTGGGCAGAAAGGGAAAAAAGGTAAAGCCCAAGCCTCGGCTCTAGGAGATGGGAGCCTGGCCCACAGAATGCTGAAGTCATGGAAAGCTGGCATAGGTAAAAGGAGAGAGGCTAGGGGCATCAGAGGAGATGATGCTGCAGAGGCCAATAAGAGCAAGGCCAGGCAGGAGTTTATATTTATCATAAGTTGAAGGGTTTGGGCAAAGGAAGTAAGAGTGATTACATCTAGAGCTGGGTAGTGGTGGCGCACGCATTTAACCTCTGCACTCAGGAGGCAGAGGCAGGCAGATCTCAGTGAGTGTGAGGCCAGCCTGGTCTACAAGAGCTAGTGCCAAAGTTACAGAGAAACCCTGTCTCAAAAGAGAGAGAGAGAGAGAGAGAGAGAGAGAGAGAGAGAGAGAGAGAGAGAGAGATTAGATCTAACCCTCACAAGCCACTTTGGGGGTTGGACAGATGGTTTACTGGTTATGCTCTTGCAGAGGACTGGAGTTGGTCCCCAGCACCACCAGGCAGCTCACAAATGCCTAAAACTCCATCACCGGGGCATCTGGCATGCTTTTCTTACCTCCAAGGATGCTTGAAGTCACATGCACATACACACATGGGCGCGCGCACACAC
Organism: Microtus ochrogaster; assembly: GCF_000317375.1. Lineage (NCBI taxonomy): Eukaryota > Metazoa > Chordata > Mammalia > Rodentia > Cricetidae > Microtus > Microtus ochrogaster. Next base: position 49,239,428 of record NC_022013.1, on the reverse strand, counting down.
ATAGGTGCACACACACATACCTGTAATTAAAACCCCAAAACACCCAACGTCATCCTGGATATTGCGTTGGAAGGGTGAGGGTGTCCTGCATTCATATCAGATGGAGCTGTGGGTGGGCGGGAGGTGACAGAAGTGAGGAGGACTTGCTAAAGCATTACACAAGGAAAAGGGCACTCTTGGATGGGAAGAGTCAGAAAGAGTGAACTTGTTATATTATTTTGGGGCTTAGACGCAAAGGATGCTTCAATCTACTCCAAAGACACTTGCTTAGCCATGTTCACTTCTGCTCTCTTCATAACAGCTAGAAACCGGGAATAAGCTAAGCATTACTCAAAGAGAATGGATAAAGAAAATGTTGTACACACAGGGGAGTATTGGTCAGCTGTTGAAAAAAAGTCATAAAATTTGTAGGCAACTAGAAAAATCACCTGGAGCGAACTACCCCAGACCCAGAAAGATAAATATGGCTTGTGTTTGCTGATGCGTGGCTATTGGTCATTAAATAAATGATAATAAAACTATAATCTGTAGAGACTGGGGCACACATGGATCCCAGGGGGACACACTGGGGGGGAAATAGAATAGATTTTATGGTTGGACTGGGGCTGGGGTGCAGGAATGAGAGGATCAGGTGGGGAGGGGGAGGGAGGGGGAAGGGAGATGGGCTTGAGGGAGGGAATGCAAGGAGAGACAAGTAGAACTGAGGGATATTTGAGGAGCGGTATGGAAACCTAGTGCAATGGAAACTTCCCAAAATATAAGCAGGCAATCGTAATGAAGTCCCCATGTAATGAAGGAGAAAGAACCCCTTCTGTCCATCTCTTGTCACTATCTGAAGCTTCTAGTACCAAGGCCAGGTTAACATCAATTAAGTTGTTGGCCAAAGGGGCCCCATGGAAATCCCCAAACAACTCAGGCTGTTGCCAGGACAGTAGAGTCATCTCTACAAACTGACAGCAAGGCCCCATTGCTGAAGACAACACCCACACAAACATGGAGCATGAAAGGGGTGAGCTGATGCCTATACGGACCCTTCACCCCAATATTCTAGTGTCTTTGGTATGGGAATGTACTCTGCAGGCTACCAAAAGAGAAATATAAACACAAATCCAACCCCCAAACTCTTGGTCTACAATGGGGTCTTGCCTGCAAAATATGTGAGGGCAAGGGTGGCACAAAGCGTGTGGGGTGACCAAGCAATGTCTGCTGTGACTGAAGGCAGACTTCGTGAGTTGGAACCCATACCTGACACTGTGTGGGTGACCAAGAACCAGAGTGTAGTGAGCCCATAGACCTAGGATAAAGCCAAACACTGTTGGCTTAAAAAAAAGTAACCATAAAATGACTCCTAATAATATCCTGCTATTCTCACAAACCAAGTACTTTATTCAGCCATCATCAGAGAAGCTTCCTCCTGCAGCAGATGGCAACAAATACAGAGACCCACAGCCAGATATTACAGAGGGAGGAAGGGAAGGAGAGAGAGGGAGAGAGGGAGAGGGAGAGAGAAGGGGGGAA
>NC_022013.1:49236613-49237747 GCF_000317375.1 Microtus ochrogaster | reverse complement strand
GGAGAGAGAGAGGGAGGGAGGGAGGGAGAGAGAGAAGGAGAAAAAGAGAGAGAAGGGGAGGGAGGGGAGATAGATAGATAGATAGATAGATAGATAGATAGATAGATAGATAGATAGATATTGGAACACACATCTCTAAATCAAGTGTTTTCATCCAATCCCTCTCCTCAGAGCTCAGGAGCCCTGTGGAAGAGGAGGCAGTGAGAGCCAGAGGGGATGGAGGACACCTGGAGAACAGGCCTTCTAAATCAATTGAGCAATGGTCGTATGAACTCAGAGGGACTGAAGCAGTGTGCGCAGCATCTGTACTAGGTTTTCTTCTCTACTATAACTTTCAGGTTAATATTTTTGTAAGACTCCCGAATGTGTGAATGAGTGGGTCTTTGATTCTTGTGCTGGCTCTTGGGATCTTTTCCTTCTATTGGTTTGTCTAACTTCTATATGATGGTTTTTGTTTTATCCTGTTCTATTTTATTTTGTACCATTTGGCTGTTATCTCTGAGAAGCCTGTTCTTTTCTGATGAAAGACAGAAAGGGATGGATTCAGCTGGGAGGGGAGGGGGGAACTGGCAGTAGTAGAGGGAGGGAGATCTCTAATCAGGATGTAATGTGTGAGAAGAGAAAGTGTGAGCTAGTAAGGGAGGTTGAGGAAGGCTGACTCCCGTGCTCACAAGAGTCTAGGAGGTATGAAGTCCTGGGGTCCTGAGGATTTTAAAGCATCAAAGCTGTGGGAAGGGCTTGTGACAGAAAGGAGTAACCTGAGTGTTGGATCTGGTAAGAAGTCAGAAGAATCTTCATGGAGCCGCTGATGACTTTAACAAGTTCCTTGGTTACCAGAGGGATTGTGTTAGAGTCAGTGGGAATCGAGGAGACAGACATGGTGCTCACTGGAAACCCAGGTGAAGAGGGGCTTGTGTGGATGGAAGGGGTGGGGACAACTAGGAGTTGGCTGCAGGGGGTGTGCAGGGGTGGGGACATCTGGGAATCAGCTGCAGGGGTGTGCAGGGGTGTGCACGGGTGTGCAGGGGTGTGCAGGGGTGGGTGTGCAGGGGGTGTGCAGGGGTGGGGACATCTGGGAATCAGCTGCAGGGGTGTGCAGGGAGTGTACAGGAGGTGTCAGAGGTGTGCAGGGAG
>NC_022013.1:49230405-49236513 GCF_000317375.1 Microtus ochrogaster | reverse complement strand
GGTGTGCAGGGGTGGGGACATCTGGGAATCAGCTGCAGGGGTGTGCAGGGAGTGTACAGGAGGTGTCAGAGGTGTGCAGGGAGTGTGCAGGGGGTATGCAGGAGGTGTGCAGGGGATGTGTAGGGGATGTCAGAGGATGTCTGGGGATGTCAGGGGATATCAGGGGGTGTGCGGGGGTTGTGCAGGGGATGTCAGGGGTGTGCAGGGGACGTCAGGGGTGTGCAGGGGATGTCAGGGGTGTGCAGGGGATGTCAGCGGATGTGCAGGAGAAGTCAGGGGGAAGTCAGGGGATGTCAGGGGGTGTGCAGGAGAAGTCAGGGGATGTCAGGGGAAGTCAGGGGATGTCTGGGGATGACAGGAGATGTGCAGGAAATGTGCAAGGAGTGTCAAGGAGTGTGCAGGGAATGGCGGGGGAGGGGAAATAGCTGGAAGTCAGCTTCAGGTCATGTGCTTTTGAATTAACTACAATGGAGTTTTACTCAGCTATGAAAAATAAAATTATGTTTGGTTTTTTTTTTTTCAGGAAAATGGGAGAAGTTAGAGCCCATCGTGGTACAGGAAACACCCAGTGCCACAAGGACAGGTGTTTTGTGTTTTCCCTCATATATAGGATAAAACTATGAAAGTAAGTAAGACCCAGAGAAAGGGGAAGGAAGGAAGGAAGGAAGGAAGGAAGGAAGGCATAGACTAGAGTAAGAGGATTCTTTGGCGGATTCTGCCAAAGCACAGCATACGCATGTGTGAAAATCTCAGAGCAAAGCCCCATGCTTTATAACTAAAACTCAGTAATAAAAGAGAAGTAGTGAATCAAAACTGAAGTAAAACCTAATGGAAGATTTGGAGATTTTTAAGAGCGCATGAGGATGACATATAAACATATATAATATATACATGCCCCCTCTCTAACCCTAACCCCTAACTCTAACCCTATACACACACACATACACCTATATACTTATATACACCCCCCACCCCCCACCCCCCCAATTTTCTCTTAAAGTGGAGGAAGGGAAAATGCTCCTAAGAAATCCTGGGAAGGGGTCCAGTCTGAAGAAGAGGGTCTGGAGTGTAGAGAAAGCGATAATCCCCCCCCCCCCAGCAGATGGAGGAGAGGCCGTGGATTCAGACAGAGGGAGCGGCTTCTTTGAGATGTTTCCTTTTTAAAGTGAGCCTACTTAAGGGCTGTAGGAAGGACTGTATGCAGAGGTGTGCAGAGGACCGAGTCTGCACATTACAGAAACTGGAAAAATACATTTAACAGAGACACCTAGTGGACTGATGACCCATTAGGGGAAGTCACTTGGGTTCGGTGACTTTCCCCCTACTGAACAGATCTGGCCAAAGCCTCTGGCAGGAAGTTGGGGCTCCAAGGGGTCCAGTCGATCAGAAGGCATCCTTTGCATTCATTGGTCCACAGTCGGCTGGGATGGGTGCCTTTGAATGGAGCAGAGAGGAGGGAAAGGAAGAGCTAGGGAGCAGGCTGGGGCCAAGGCTGGGCCCAGTAAACACTTGGGGCACCAGGGAAAATTCTAAAAGGGAAGCCAGCCATGGAAGCGACGCCGGAGTGCCGGAGGTGTGGGGGCAAGCCAGGCGGAGGAGGCAGAGACACTGGAAAAGGGAGAAAGGTCTGCACTCCCCTGGGTAGGCCGGATTTCCAAACCAAAATAAACTTGGGGAAATGAAAGGAAGGGCAAGGGACAAACAAGTAAGCTGCCTTCGGCCCCGTGCTCTCTCTCAGTCCAGCCCTTGGCTGTAGCGGAGACTCTCAGCTGAAGGCCTGAGCTTTGAACTCTGTTCTACTTGGATAATCACACCTGCCTTGTGCATGGGTCCTGCACATCTTCAGTGGGGGGGCTGGCACCACCACAGGCGGCTTTTACGCCCCCATGGGTCAGAGTGCTGCGCTCTACAGGCTGGGCCCAGGTTGGCAATAAGTCCATTGTTTTATTCAACAAAAGACAACTCGGGCACTTGGAGGCCAAAGAACTAGAAAGAGATGACTCGAAGTAGCAAAACTAGGTCACTCTGGGGCACTGGTCCTTCACCTCTCCGGAGCTCAGGGCTTTCTTAGCAGTTCAGAGTTGGAAGGAACCCCAGAGATCGCTTGCTTCAGCTTATTTTTAGACAGTGAAGTGGAAAATGAGAGACGTGCCCAAGGTCACAGAGCCATTGGTGGCGAACCTTAGGAAGCTTCTGGATGATTCCTCTAGATTGCCCAACAAGTACGAGTAACTGTCCTAGGAGCATAAAACGTATGTAAACTCCGGGGTGGTTGGTCTTGACAGCAAGCCCAAGTCTCCTGCTGCTACAGAGTGTGACATCATGGTCCTAGGACTCCTCCTGCACCCAGACACGCTGGACCAGAAGCACGACCTCCCAGTCACTTTGGTTCTCCTGAAACATGACTAGTGAGCGCCCGTACCCATCAACCACAGACAGGCTGCATTTCAGCGTGGGGGCACCCAAGACTGCGCTTCCCTTAGCTGGGTCCAAAAAGTGGAAGCAAAAGCAAAAGAACGGCAACAGTCTTGACAGGAGGAGGCAGATGGAAGCAGAGGCCCTCTTTAAGAAAGAGGAACATCTTGCCTCTGCTTCCAGGCATTGGCTGTGGGGGCGGGGGTCATAGGAACCACGCTGAAGAAGCAGGGTTAGGAGCAGAGTTCAGCCTGAGGTTTTCAGTCAGCTACACAGAGTGAAAAGTGACTTTCTTTTTTTCCCATTCTCTTGCTCTTTTTCCTCCCTCCCTCCCTCCCTCCCTCCCTCCCTCCCTTTCCTTTCTTTTTTTGGAAAACAAATATTCACTCTTAAAATGTTTTGAAATGTCAGAATCTAGAACATTATTTGTTTGGAAATGCTGTTTACTGGAAATACCATAGCACTTAGAAAGAGCTCTTTAAAGCTGGGGGTGGTGACCCACGCCTTTAATCTCAGCACTCCGGAGGCAGAGGCAGGCAGAGTTTGAGGCCAGCCTGGTCTACAGTTCCAGGGCAGCAATGTCTTTAAAAAAAAAAAAAGAAAAAAAAAAAAAGGAAAAAACTCAACCAACCAACCAACCAGACAAACAAAAAACCAAAAAAAAAAAAAAGAAAAAGAGAAACGAAAAAGCTCTGTTTATAAGATAGATGCAAAAATCCAGCTATAGGCTTAAGTGATTTGTTCTCGTTACCAATTCTTTTAATTTCATCCTTTCCAATAACTTTTTCACCAATAGAAACTTAAGCTTTAAAATTAACTTTATTGAGATATGATTTCCCTACCTACCCATCTAGAATATACAATTCAAAGGGCCATGGCACACCCTGTTGCCTAGTCATGCCGACGATCAAGCTTGGACCGTCTTCTCAACCTCGTGAGGAAACTGCGCTGTCCAGCTAGTCTCTCCCTGGTCCCCAGGACCAAGCGACTAGACCCCGCCGTTCATTTCATATAAATGGAATCATATGGATCGTGGTCTCTTTTGTAATTGGTCAGCTTTTGTTCCAATACTTTTGCTCAAATAAGAAAACTCGTCAGTCAGCAGGAGAAGAAATGCAGAGGGTTTTTTGGTTTTGTTTTTAAATAAAACATTTTGTGAGCATAGACTCTGGCTCCTGCTGACTTGCTTGCCATGCGACTAAACCGGTCAGTCCTTGTGTGTTGTACCTGGAACTCGTGGATTGTGCTGTGTGTCCGTGGCAAGACTGTAGACATGGCTCTGTCACCAAGGGCCGTCAGTGATAGATAGATGGCCTCGTCTTTAGGAAAGATGACAAACATTTTGGGGGGATTCTTACATCTCAAGACCTCAGTCTTTCCGCCCATTCTCTCCCCACTGGCTTTCTCACTTAGTGAGGCCGTTCCTGTGTTCCGTTCAGTGTGGCTTGTTCCTCTGCCATTTACACACCACCACCCCCTCTCCTCAAATCCTCAAGAGTTCCCAGTTCCTGTCCACCACCCCTCTGCTCACTGCACAGCCTCTGAGTGTCTGCTCTTAGTCCCCGAGGAAACAGTTGCCAGCAGAGGAGAATTCACCTTGCTGTCTCCTAACAGCATGGACACCCTCTATATTATTGTTGTAGGGGGCGGGGGCTGCTTGTTGGTTCCAGGCCACTTAGCCCCGAAATAATCACACAGAAACTGTATTCATTAAATCACTGCTTGGCCCATTAGCTCTAGCTTCTTATTGGCTAACTCTTACATCTTAATTTAACCCATCTCCATTAATCTGTGGCATACCAGCAAAGTTTCAGTGTGTCTGCCTCTGGCGGCAGCTCCAAGGCTTCTCCCTGACTCCGCCTCCTTTCTCCCAGCATTCAGTTAAGCTCCCCACCTAGCTCTGTTTCCCCTATAGCTCTGCTATAGGCTCAAAGCAGTTTATTTATCAATGGTAGTCACAGCATACAGAGGGAAATCCCACATCATATTATCATGCATTATTACTATGCTCAAGCGGTTCTTAGATTTGCCTGTGCACCAATGAAGTTAAAACAGACTGCTGGACCCCAAACTCCAGAGTTTGTGAATGCGCAGGTGTGGGAAAGGCCTGAACTCTGACACACCCCCTCTCCCCGTGCTTCCCAGGCTGCTGGCTTGGAACATGCTTAGAGCATGCTTGATGTCAGCATAGCAGGCAATGTGGCCCTGTGTTCCCTTTGGCCTACCTCAACACTGGGTCTGGATTCTAAGCCCCCATCTCAGGTATGTTGCCCCAGCAAGTCTCCCTTTCCCTCCTGACTCTCATTTGCCACTAGCTCTCTCTCTCTCTCTTTCTCTCTCTCTTAATTGGGCAACCTATTTATGGGCACACATGTTCTTTCTTGGGTCTGCATTTCTGCCTCCCGCTATTTCTTTAGGTCCCACTTCACTTCTCTATGCCCTTTGCCTGGAATTTCCATTCTGGGTAGATTAATAAGCTACCTGAAAATCCTTGTCTCAAATAATTCACACACACACACACACACACACACACACACACACACACACGAGAGAGAGAGAGAGAGAGAGAGAGAGAGAGAGAGAGAGAGAGAGAGAGAGAGAGAGAGAGAGAGAGAGAGAGAGAGAGAGAGAGAGAGAGAGACACTAGATTTTGTTCCTTGACTAGCAATATTCCCAAAGTCCACAGAGGGCAGAACCTCTCACAGCAGAGGCACCAGAACTGTGGATAGTTGGAGGGCCAGGTAGCTGCTGACTTAAAGCCAGGCTGTGACGTTATGGTAGCCATTACTGTGGTACCCTTTAGGAACGATATGAAGAAAACAGTCATGGAATCAAGGTCATTGGAGGAGGAAGCTCAGGACAGGAACACTATCCTTTAAGTGTGAGAAGGCTGGGGGAAGATGATCACGTTTGTAGAATAAGCAGGACCAAACTGGATATGGTCCCGGTCCGCTTGAAAAACATCTCTGTCTTTTGGACCCCAGAGTTTGTGCCCCAAATCACTATGTTTCTCTGAACTCTGCGAAAAAGTCAAAGGTACTGCCTAAAATGATGAAAAGGATCAATCTAGAAACAATGAGTGTGCTCTATGAAATGTCTCAGTGCCCTCACTAACCAATTCAGCAGAAATCATGTGAACCTTAAATCACGTGAGACCTTAAATTCATGAGGAAAAAAACCTCTGGGAGACATATACTAAATTTACCCAAAACACTATACTCTGAGGTTAATCTAGCACAGGATAGTTCTATGTATTTTTATAGCACTTGTATGGTTAGTAATCAGGGTTAATACATGTCCACTAAATTATGAAAACTTAACATGTCCACTATATTATGAAAACTAAGACAAAACTTATACAATGACAGCAAGGAAAAATGTTTAGAAATATCTTCACCAAAAACATTACTAGCATGTCTGTTTGTATGTTCAGACATGTATGGGTCCACATGTATGTTCACACATGTATGTTCACACGTGTATGGGTCTATATGTGAGTCAGTATATCTGTGTGTGAGCCCTACATCTGTGTGTATGTTCACACGTGTATAGGTCCATGTGTGAGCCGGTACATCTGTGTGTATGTGCATATATGTATGGGCCCATGTGTGAGCCAGCATACCTGTGTGTATGTGCACATGTGTGTGGGTCCATGTGTGAGTCAGTATACCTGTGTGCATGTGCACATGTGTG
>NC_022013.1:49229529-49230186 GCF_000317375.1 Microtus ochrogaster | reverse complement strand
ATGTGCACATGTGTGTGGGTCCATGTGTGCGCTAGTATACCTGTGTGCATGTGCATATGTGTGTGGGTCCATGTGTGCGCTAGTATACCTGTGTGCATGTGCACATGTGTGTGGGTCCATGTGTGTGCTAGTATACCTGTGTGTGTGTGCACATGTGTGTGGGTCCATGTGTGAGTCAGTATACCTGTGTGTATGTGCACATGTGTGTGGGTCCATGTGTGAGCCAGAGGGGGATGCTTCAGCTCTTCCTTCAGGACTCTGCATTTGGCTCTTTAGAAGCAGGATCTTCCACTGATCCTTGAGCATCAGCATGGCTCCAGGATCTGCTTTTCTCCATCTTTCAGAACTGCGGTGACAGATGCATGCTGAAGCACCCAGATTTAATTGAGTGCTGGTGATTCAAATTCAGACTGCCGTCCTGGCATGGATGTCACCATACTGACTGAGACTCCTCACCCCTGCACGGCTTTCCCTGCACTGACTGGGATGCCTCACCCCTGCATGGCTGTCACTGTACTGAGACTCCTCACCCCTGCACGGCTCTCCCTGCACTGACTGAGGTGCCTCACCCCTGCATGGCTATCACTGTACTGAGACTCCTCACCCTATATGGCTGTCACTGCACTGAGACTCCTCACCCCTGCACGGCTGTCACTG
>NC_022013.1:49203074-49229135 GCF_000317375.1 Microtus ochrogaster | reverse complement strand
CTGCACGGCTGTCACTGCACTGAGATGCCTCACCTCTGCACGGCTGTCACTGCACTGAGATGCCTCACCTCTGCACGGCTGTCACTGCACTGAGACTCCTCACCCTTGCACAGATGTAAAACATAGCTAGTGATATGCTTAAGTGATTGGCCAAACAGTGATTTAATTAATACAGTTTCTATGTGGTTATTTCAGGTCTGGGAAGCCGGAAATGAACAAGTGGTCCCTGCACAACAGATTGGCGCTCCAACATGTGCTACCTAAATTCACATTAAACCTGAGAGGACTTGGAAAGGAACTCTAGACACTAACAAATAAAGTTTAGTAGCATTTTTTTTCAGATGGGCTCTGCTTGCTGACAGCGTGCTGCAGCTCCTTTAAGAGAGGTCTTCCTGATTCAGCAGCAGGAAAAAAAAATACCTGCACAGTTTTGAACCAGCACAAACTCTGACTCTTTTGGGAGGTCTGGCTATGGAACCTTTAAAAAGGTTTCTGTGAGCAGTGTGCTACAACTTGCATAATGGCAACATAGACCTGCTATGTGCCTAAAAATGGGGCAATGTGCATGGCTCTCAGAGGCAACAAACATGTCCCTGCCATGATGAACTGGGCGGAGCATGCAGGAAGGGCCATGTTGGCCCTAGGCATGCTCACTTAGCATTAAAAAAAGAAAAGGGCACACAATGGGGAGCTGAGCCCAGGCCTAGCTAGGGCAGCACACTGTGCTGGTTCACTCAGACGTGCCTGCTTCCTTCAGAAAAGGAAGCTGAAAGCTGGCACCTGGCTCACAGCAACTGGATGAAGAAAAGGCTGAGGAAAAAAATTGACCTTTACTGCCCCAGATGGCCTAAAGGAGGGTCTGTTAACGGAAAAGATAGAGGAAGAGACAGGGAAGGAGGGGACAGGAAAAGATATGGGAATACTTTTTCCCTTGAAGAAAAGATCCCATGAAAAATAAGAATAGCAAACAGCCTTCTTATTTAATAAAATAAGAGTTTAAAATCATATCATAAAATAAGATGAAAGGGGGAGTGCAGAACTAAGGGAACTACCTGGGAAACAGAGAAACAATAAAAAGGTAAAGAAAGGCAGGGAAACCTGAGGAAACGGCCTATGAGCAGGAACAGCAGAAGTTCAGGAAGGGATGTGGAGGGAGGAGGAAGCAAAGACACCTGGCATTTCCAGAGACAGCAATTACAACAGGCCAGGCAGGGAGAGGCGTCACCCTAGTTGGTTTCTGTGGTTGCATTAAAGACACTGTGACTAAGAGCAACTTGGGGAGGAAAGGGTTTATCTGGCTCACACTTCCACATCACAATCCATCACTGAAGAAAGCCAAGCAGGAACTCAAGTCAGGAGCGGGAAGACAGGGGCTGAAGGACACCAGTTCTGGCTTGCTCCCAAGGCTTGTCCTGCCTGCTTCTTTGTAGAACGCAGGGTCACCTGTACTGAGGGGTGGCACTGTCCACAGTGGGCTGGGACCTCCCTCATTTCTCATTTGTCAAGAAAACACCCCACAGACTTGCCTGCAGGACAAATGGAGGCATTTTCTCAATCAAGAGTGTCTCTTCTCAGACGTGCCTGAGTCTGTGTCAAGTTGACAAAGTCCAACCAAAACAGCGTTATATGCACTAGAAACTTCTCAGGAAAGAAGAGACTTGAAGCCACAGGTAAAGGATGCACTTGACTGTGAAATGACACCAACCCTGGGGACCTGATCCTGGGATGGTGAAGAGGAAGGAAGTAAGCGTCACCTAATGTTCTCCTACCATCACACAATGCTGTGGCCACATCCCCCCCCCCCAGAGGAATGAGTCTAAAAACAGACACAAGCTAGACCCAAACCCCAAGCACCCGTAGTGTTCCAGGAAACACCCGATTGACAGAGCACCGACAAATGTTCTGGGCTGGGCTGAGACTGGGTCAAGGCCCTGAGCCTTCTCCCAGCCTCCCAGACTTCGTATGGAGTCCAGCCCCAGCTCTAAGAGCAGCGCTTTTTATTTCTGGGTGGAAGCATTTTGAGTTGTGTGATTTTTGTTTGTTTGTTTTGGCTTTATTTCTTATGTATTTCTGCTGTGTTTAAGATGTAAGGGCAAGGGCTATACATGCTTACAGACTATTGAGCATCATGCATTATTATATTTTATCATGTAGCATTCTGAAACTAAGAGGGAATAGAAGACTTTCTCTCATACTTCCAGTGACGATGGTTTACTGTTTGTAAACTGGCACCGTTAGTCTTGTAGGCACCCCATGACCCGTCCTTGGGGTGCTGGGTGGTATCACAGAAACATGGTCTCACAGAAGCACTTGGAGTAAGGGCTTCATGACCAAAGTACTACCTCAGTCATTTCTCCTCTACTATAAAATTCTGCCTTCTTGCTAAGGATTGACATCCTTTTGACTACAGTGATCATCAAAGCACAGAAGTGGGGGAGGGCTAGAAGTTTATAACGCTGTGCCCAGGAAAGGCGGTTTACACTGTTACCCTCAGAAAACCAGGGGGAAATTCTCACAGTCCCTCTTTTTCTCTCTTTCTCTCTGTGTGCGTGTGTGTGCATGTGCGCATGCACACACATGCACACACATATTTAATTTATTTTGATTAAGAGTAATGATCCAGCTTCTGTGTGGTTGCTAGCTTATTCCCATGGCAATCTGAGAAAGAAATACTTGTTTTATCAATGAGAAATTACTCTGAAATTTTGTATATACACTTTTGATTTCTACAGAGTAGTTCTGTCCCTTTCTTGTTATTCTTTTTTTTTCTGAATTAATTTTCTCTCAGAGGAAAATGCATATTTCTTCTTCTCCTTTTCCCCCTTCTCTTTCCTCCTCCTCCTCCTCCTCCTCCTCCTCCTCCTCCTCTTCTCATCTAATACATCTGAACGTCAAAACATTAAACACGGGGCTGCTGAGGTAGCTCAGGGTAAAAGTGCTTCTGTGAAAAGCTGGCCACTCATGTTCCATCACAGGGGCCCTAGCATAGAGGGGAGAGGAGGGAATGGACTCCAGGAAGTTGTCTTCTGGCCTCCAGCCTGGACACTACTCTCACTTTGCACATACACATGCACACACACTTAAACAATAGCATTAAACTTCAAATAGGTAGAATTTACTCCACTGTTAAAATTTTTTTCAAAACTGTTCATAGTTGGGCAGTGCGCTTTTTTAATCCCAGCACTATGGAAGCAGAGGCAGGTGAATCTCTGTGAGTTCCAGGTCATTCTGATCTCCATAGCAACTTTCAGGCCAGCTTGGGCTACACAGTGAGGCCCTGTCTCCAAATAAACAAACAGACAGACAGACAAACCCACCCCTTCACTCATGTGGTCATGTAGACAGATGGTAATTACATATTTAGAAACATGAAAAGTATCAGATGGTTTCACCAAAAGGAGCCAATCTTTCAAATGGCAACTGGAAAGCAATAGTACATCTTTTTCTAAACAGTTTGCCTCGATGCCTATCTCTGAACAGCATGCAGGCTTTTAAAATGCACCAGAGGTGTAGACAGTTGGGTTGGTTGCTGGAATGGGAACTATTTTATTAAAATGTGAGCATGTTTTAATTTGCAGGTAGAGTTAGTGCTACAACCAGCCTGGATTGGCCAGACCCTGACTTACTTCACAGGTGAAATCCAAGGCTCAGGCAGAGGTGAACTGTGAGTGCCTGCAGATACCAAAACAGCTGGATGCATGGAGATCCACTTGGCTGGGCATTCCAATAGGCCTGTAATCTTTAGTGCTTCAAGCAGAGGTGCTGGTTATGTGCATAGGGCGCTTGCTGGGCTAGTAGCCAGCAACGGAAGGACCAGTTCATCACTGCTGGACTTTATTCATGCATTGACCAGGAGCTGACCGATGGGATTCCTGCCTCGTCTGTCCACATCTCTGGTCAGACAGGGGCTCTGGGACAAGCCTCTCTCCTATTGGATCCCACAGTTTGCAGCTGAACTTCTGTTCTCTAACGTTATTTGCTAAGTGCAGGTGCAAGCTTCCATCCCGTTTCCTAGGGAAAAGTGAAGGACTCTGCCTGTCTATCACCTGACAAGACTACTAATATCTAGGTGAGGAAAACCCTTGACTTTCTGGGATTCTTCTCCCTGTGTTGCCCAGGTTTATGAAATTGTTGTCTTGGAGACGTGCTTTGAAAACACAGCTCCCCGGAAGCCTGGGAGGGTAACCTGCTGTTAGTGATGCTGAGAAACCTTTTATTAGATATTCTATTTATTGAGATGTAGCTGTCACCTGAGGCTCAAAGAAAAGTCCTACAAGTTCAGAAGAATCGAGTGCTGGAGTCAGTACCGTTTACTTCACTGGCTTATCCACTTAGTTTAAAAAAAAAAGTCAAATCATTGTTAAAAAATGAAACAAAAGTGGAAGGTTATCATGTTAAACCAAATAGCCAGACTCATCGAGACAAATGTTTCATGCTTTCTTTTTTCTTTTTTTTTTTTTGGTTTTTTGAGACAGGGTTTCTCTGTAGCTTTGGTGCCTGTCCCGGAACTGGCTCTGTAGACCAGGCTGGCCTTGAACTCTCAGAGATCCTCCTGCCTCTGCCTCCCGAGTGCTGGGATTAAAGGCGTGCGCCACCACCGCCCGGCTTATTTCATGCTTTCTTTATGTGAACTTTATGTATATACTTGTTGTGAACATGGAAGGGAGATCACAGACATCAACAGGATGAGGGGGGACAATAAAGTCCATGACATAGCATGAGCAAGAAGATGTCGCAGTGAAACGCATCTTTGTACTGTAATTTACACCCCATCCCCAAAGCTATGGGCAGCTATTGGTCACTGGGGGAAGGAAGAGACATTTTCTTCAGGGGTATGACCACTGCTAAGTTGCCCATGTTCCTATGAGTGACCTTATTAAACTCAGTGGCTCACAAAACAAACAGCAGCAATTAAAAGACATGAACGTAGAATGGGAAGCAGCCAAGAAGAAGGGGAACCAGTGGGAGAAGGGGACAAAAGAGGATCAAAAGAGGATGAAGATGATCAAAATACATTATATATTATGAAAATATCACCATGAAACTCTTTATTGCGTATAATTATATATGTTGCTAAAACTTAAAAAGTTAATTAAAAAAAATCAATTGACTATAAACTTAAAAATCAACGCTACAAAGTCCAGGACACATTTTCATGCACACAGAGCTTGTGAAAATGCTAACTGAGACAGGGTTTATTCTGTTTTACTCTTCCACCTCCCAAGACCAGTTGCTCTAGGGAAGAGGGGAAGGAAGAAAGGAAGATAAGCTCCACCCTTATCCCTTTCTAGAATGTTCATTCCCAGTGTGGCTAGACCTGAAAAGCAAGTATGTCCAGGAGTGAGTGCTATGAAGGAGGCCACCGAGGCGCGCGTGTCCAGGAATGAGGCCTGTACACTCTGAGGAAGGACACTAAAGCGCTTCTGGCAAAGGAGGAGAGGTCTTCTCTGGTCCACTTTGTTACAAAGCTGCATGTGTACTTGCCTGCCAGACACTTGTACTATTTTTCTCAGGGAAAAGTTCTTACTAGAAGTAAAAACACCCAATGGCGCTGGCAGGAGGTGGGGCAGAGGCAGATTCTGGGCCACCCAGTGGATCCCTTTTGAAAGTTCCAGAAGCTGCCAGCCATCTGCAATGGCTTCCTAGCTTACAGAGTGACCTGGTAACCTTCAGAGTTTAATTTCTCAATCAAGTACACGCTATGTGTCCCTGAACTCTGATGCTAGGAACTTCTTCCTTTATACTCTGCGTATTGCTATGGCTTAGAGCAGACCCCAGCCTACAGCAGAATTAGATCAGGCATGAGACACAGATGCAATCCCCCTCACACCAGCCATCAATAATCACCCAAGACAATGCCCCACAGACTGTACATAGGTCAATATGATAGGGACATTTTCATATTCTCTCAACTGAGTTTCCATCTTCCCAGATGACCCAAGCTTGTGTCAAGTCAACAACAGAAAAACTAACCCTAACCAGCATGCACACACACACACACACACACCACGTTGATTAGGCAAACCAGCAAGTAGCAGGCACGATAACAGGAACATGAAGCTGAAAGATCCTGTCTTATGCATCCTGTCTTCTCCTCCAAGCATGAGGCAGAGAGAGTGGGGTGAGGCTGTGAAACCTCGAAGCCCACCCTCAGAGACCCACTTTCTTCAGCAAGGCCACACCTTCTAAAATGCCCCAAAGAGTGCCACCAACGGGGGACCAAATGTTCAAACACCCAAGCCTGTGGAGATATTTATCATTCAAATCGTAACAGTCGCTTTTCCTCTGTCTTCAGATATCTATTTGGTAAACTAGAAACATTGGTAACCTTCTCTTTTAAAAGCTCGGTGCATCTATTAAATGTAAGGCTATGGCCCGTGGCCACATTGACCAACAACCACTCACACAAGTACTTATATTCCATTTCAATCATCTGCCACATTGTTTAGTTATTTTTTTCTGTGTGTGTGTGTGTGTGTGTACGTGTACATGTGTATCCATGCTCTCTGTGCATATAAACATCTGTGTGTGTATGAGCGTGTATGTGGTTGTGTGTTGCATACGGCAGCCTGAAGTTGGAGTCAGAAATCATTCTGAATTACTCTTCATTCATAGAGGCAGGGCCTCGCCATAAAACCCAGAGCCGGAGGCTACGGCTAGTCTCAATACTCAGCTTGCTCTGTGGACCATCTATCCACTTCCCAAGGCTGGAATTACAGATGGGTAACCGCGTCTTCTTGGCATTGATGTGGGTCCTAGGGATCTGAACTCTGGTCCTCACACTTATGGGGCAGGAGCTTTGTTCACTGGGCCATCTCTCCAGGCCTTCTCTGAAGCTCTTCATTGACTTCAATTTTGACCCTGCAAAACAAGTGCTCCCAAAAGTTGGCCAAAGAGGTGGCCTTCACAGACAGAGAAGCGACTGAAGAAAATAGAAGCAATCCCAAGTGGATTGGTCACTCCAGAGTGACCTTACTTTAGGAGAGGTGTAACACATAAGCCAGACTGGTCTGATAGCCTCAGCTTCCATTTCCATGAGGGGCAAAGCAGAGGCACCGCCATTATCACACTGAAACAGGCCTGTTTGAAAATCCATCTGCTCTTGCTTTAATTTCAATTTCTGGGAAGACCAGATAAGTGGCTTGGTTTCAGCCTGGTGATGTGTGATTTGCTGTGATGGACAGTCTGCAATGCCTGTCGTCTCTAGCTGGTGTTGATGTTGCTCACCCAACGACCACACAGAGGATCAGTGGTGTCTAGGGCAGTGAGAGCCTCAAGCCTGTCTGGAGGGAATGGGTGGTATCATCTTGCATGTGTTCTAACAATCTTTCTTTCCTCATAGTTGCACAGGATTCTGTCCTCCATCTGCCTGGGAGGTAAAAGCCTGGGGTCACCCTTGCTTTGCTTTATTCTGTCACTGAGTCTTCAGCAAACTGACTTGCTGAGTCTCTTACCATCTGTAGCTGATGCTACTTACACAAACCTCTGGTGATATGTCCGATGGAAATACCGTCTTTGTGGGCTAATTTATAGAGTGTTCAGAACAAACAGTGACAGACAGGGAGGGGCAAGAAAACAGGAATAACTGGAGAAACATATCAATGACAGCTTTTATTAACTTCCACAGATCGATTTTTTTTTCTTTCTGGGTCATATGCATGCATGGTGCTATACAGCATTCAAAAACTGTACTAGAAAAACCAGGAAATAGCTGGGGATAGGGTGTATGCCTATAATTCCAGCACTTGGGAGGCTGAGGTAGAAGAATCAACATGAGTTTGAGGTCAGCGGGCTAGTATTAGAGAGTTAGTCATCCAATAATATATCCAAGATGGTGTAAAAACAAAAGAAAACAAACAAGTGTCCCTAGGCCAAACTACTACCACCATCACTACCACCACGACCACTGCCACCACTGCCGCCACCTTTGCCGCTGCCACCACCACCCAGAAGCCAAAGCAGCAGCAGCAGCCACAGCAGGAAGGAAGGCAAAGATTAGATACACGTATAATGTTTACAGCCTTTGGAACAATCAGTTGCAGTGACTCACGTGCCTTCTCTCTGATTGTGTTTAAACTCACAACTAGATAAATTAATATCCTGTTTCTCACTTCTGTGGTTCCGAAATAGTGAATTCATGGAGTAACTTGATCCCTAGAAGGGCAGTGTTGAGGTGGTGGCCCTTTAAGAGGTGGGGTCCCTGGGGTCACTTCTCTTAGAATGGGTTAAGGTAGGCTTTAGGGGTCCCCTGGCCTTTCATAGGAGTTGTTACAAGAGTGATAATGATCCCCGAATTGCTGTTCGGATCTCTCTCTCCAGATAGAACAGCTTTCTCCAAGAGCATGCCCGCTAGAGTGGTGCTCTCCCGCTAGTCCCAACAACTCCGTGGGGTAGGCCTGATCTCAGATTCGAACCACATGAACTGATCTAAGAACACTTTTAATTATAAAGTTTCTTTAGGAAGGTTCAGGATTGTTTGTTGTATTCACACAAAACTACATACAAACCACATGCTATGCAAACAGCACAGTATCAGAGCATCTGCTGAAGAAGAGCATGATGACAAGATCCAGGAGACTTTATTCACTGTACAGACTACCACAGTATCCCAGTCAGCAGCTGTCCGTACATCTCTCTCCCTAGGAGAAAACTGTCCTGCCAACGAGGGTTTCCATTAAAGACCTGCGATTACCCACTTTTCCATTTATTTTTCCATGGGGGAGGCAGATTATCCTGTCTGTTTGATGGCATTTACAATTTGAAGGGACAACATAGAACCTCTGCTGAATAATGCGTGAGAGAATTCAGATCACATCTACTTTCTTTACCATCTACTTTGGCTGACTGAAGAGAAAGAGTTTGAAGAGCATGCAGCAGTAGTTTGGGCCCCAATTTCACAGCATGGTAGGTTGCCTTTATTTGTTTTTGATCATGGCATGCCTATAGTATCTTCAACCTTACATGTCTTCTCTGTAAAAGGAATTAGTGTTCCTACTTGCTGTGCTAGATGATAGATTCACACACATCACTGAAATGGAGTGCCCACATCAGGGATTCAGTGATACAGACATGCCATTGAGTACCATCAAACAGCACACACAACAGTCACATTCTGCACCATGCCCAGAGTTCATTTCAGGGAGATCTGTATCATGGCTGTAGAATTATCACTAATTAGCAAATGGCCTACTCTACGGCTGGTACTTCCTCTTCCAAGCATGGCTGAAATGTGGATTCTGCAGTTTGGGTTTCAGTATGAATGTAAATATTTGTTTGAAGAAGGAAGAAGGAAAGCAATATATAAGAGTCAGCCTACAGCTGCAAAAGAACTGAAATGTCATATTTTCTCCACGCTATGAAACTCACAGCAGGGGAGAACTAAAAATTCAAACTTAAAAAAAATTAAAAACGTGTTCTGATAGTTTTTCCTAAAGCATCATAATTTTTATACTTTGGAAATTTGAGTCCGGGCCATGCAATCTGCTCTCACCTCTCTAATCTGTCAGATGAAGAAGGCGAAACAATTACTGCTGAGGCCTCTGCTGGTTCTTTTTAAGGATGTCCTGGGACGTGGAGGAGCCAAGGAAGAGGAGGAGCTATGTCTGAGAAATGATTCCCAGAGCCGCGGTCTACCGCTACGCTGCTGTAGGGCTGCTTTTGGCTGCCCAGCTAATTCATCTGTAGATTACGTGTGCTCCAGCGTGATGGAAATGTGTGTTTTGCCCAGTTTCACGTCTGCCACTTCTTCGAACTTCATGAGCTAGAAGGAGCGTCAGTCCACCCTTGTTCCAAAGCTGAATCCTTGGGGTCTTTGAAAACAGGGCGTGAAAGACCCCCAGCTCTACCTTCTGAGATTCTGACTCTGTAGTCCAGGCTATTCCCCTAGACACTCAAATGTGGAAAATCCTCCCTCCAGATGATTAGACACACGCCAGGTTTCAACGCAACGCAACACTGAGCTCATTTGTCCCTGAAACTCTCTCCCTGGGTGCTGAAATGCCTAGGGACTGAAAAGGAAGGCGCCTATAGGTCAGTGCTGTGTGTTATCGTCATCCATCTGTGTGTCTGTCAGTCCCCATCCCGCGTCACCTGTCCCCCCATAGTGTGAGAAGAGGAACAAACACAGAGAATTCTCAAACTTATTTCTTTGTTACCCACTTCTTTATGCTTCTAATGACAACCTTCAGAGGGAAACTACTATGGCAATTCCATCACAATGGCTAAATTCAAATGCCCTTTTGTGTGACTAAGCATATATGCATGCATACAGACAAGCATACACCAAGAAGCACTGCATAGTATAGTTTTGAATCCCTTTCCCACTGCACTGCCATTCCGTGTATTCTGACATTTAATGAGTGTTTGTGCAACTCATTTGAAAGCTTTCACCATTATCCACGTCAACTGTTCACTCACTTGTGACTTCACTCAGTCACCATGGTTTCAGCCCTTATGACGTGGTAACAGCCTGAGATTAGAGATTATTATTGGTGGGCTCAAATCTAGGCTCCATTCTTTCTCCATAGTTTGGCTTTGAACCTAATTAACATTTGGTTATAAACCTCAATTTTATTATTGGTCAAAAGGAAAGTTCTAGAATACCCTCCCATTGGTGGTGGTATGAGAAGATGCATTTTCAAATGCTTGTTTTGGGCTATGGAGATGGATCAGTGGTTAAGAACACTTGTTCCTGCAGAGGACCAAGGTTTGAATCCCAGTATCTACACTGAAGTTCATAAGCACCTCTCACTCTAGTCCCAGAAGATTCATTGCCCTCCTAAGATACCAGGTGCCTACATGATGCACACATACATACGTAGGTAAAACACTCATACACAGAAAATAAAAATAAGCAAATAAAAAGGTAAAATAATTGTTGTGTTGCCTAGGGCTTGACAAACACTATGGGGACGGTCAGTGACTCCCCTAAGATGCCTTTATGGGGTTGGGTCCTGAAGGACACAACACGGACAGGTAGATGATGTCAGGGGTAGACGTGAGGTGGCAAGCACCAGTGCTGAAGTCAGTATCTGCAGTGATGTCTTGGGGACATCGTTGTGGGCGTCACATCTCTGAGTTGGCAGCAGTATGTAAAATAAACGGAAGTTAGCAGTCTGTCACACTACTGAGAGTCAGCCTTGTCTCACTGGAAGAGATGTGGGCCAACTCTAATTGTCCCGTGAAGTTTTCAAAGACAACATGCTTCAAAGGTGTGAGCTTCTGTCCGTCTCTTTCTTTTGTTTTCTTTTTAAGGGGTGCAGACAGAATCGTAAGTTGCCAGTTCCGTGACTCACAGAGGGAGAGGGAAGCTCCTGTGTGACGGAGACGCTGAGGAAGACGCTGTGGAAGACAGAAGGGGCAGCTCTGTGCGGCCTGAGCTCGATCTGGGCTCCCCCAGCCCCTGAATCTCATCAGCTCCCACAACCGACCCCCAAGGACTCCGGCTGCTCTGGGGATTGTTTTCATCGTGAATGGGAGGGGCTACTGGCACCCAGGGAGCAAAGGCAAAGATGACAGTAGGCATTTTGCCACATACACGACAGTCCCTTAGAGCAAAGAACTGGTGGGTTTATGACACCAGACAGTAGTGCCAATCTAAATTGGAGTTTTGAATACTGTGTAAATCACTGGGGCAGCTTCTTAACACTCCAGCCCGTGAGCTTCAGACTTGGCAGGCCAGGGGTGGGGACCAGGAGTCTGTATTATAAAAGCCTGGAGGCTGCTGGCTCCATGACCTCTGACCTGGCTCTGCTGGACTACGGTGCTTTCCCGCCCAGGCCTAAAACTGAAGAATGTCATCACTTAGAAACATTTTGAATGAGAAGCCTCCAAAGTTATGGCTAGGGCATTGGCCAACCCGAGCTGTTGAATTAGTTGCAGAAATGCATAGGAAGCGACAGTTGGAAAATGTGAACTATCAGTTGTCAGCTGTTGCTAATGCCATGTCTCCTCTCAGGGGTTCCTTGGGAGAAAGCATTGTTGAAGGTAAGCCTGAGGAACATTTTCTCTAAAATGCTGCCTTTGTTAAGAAATCAGCGCTTACATCAAATAAACAGGATTCCGGATTAAAGGGGACATAGACGAGTAATCTGGCTATGAGAGTTGCTCCATGAAGTTATTTTTTTTCCACCAAGCTTGTTTTCTTTCCAGATCGACTTCTCTAGTTTGATTTTTCACATTTAAGTTTGGGCATTTAAGACAGGTGAAAGGAATTCATGATACTCTGAGTACAGGATTAGAGGGAGGGGCTATGGATCACCAGATAAAAGGTAACATCCACACGTACAGGAACTCTCTCTGGATCCTTATTTTATTAGGTAAAATGCACACAGTATCTAAAGTAATTCTAGCATGTGGCTCTGCTCTACTTTTAGAAATAACGAAACAGCATGACGTTTCCCATAGAGAAGAGGGAGAAGAGATGACACTCCGGCTGTACACGCACTGGAAAGCATTCGGACTTGTATCCAGGCTGCTGTGATAAACCCCATGAGTGTGTGGTTACAGCCCTCCACTGAGGACTCAAGGCAGGAACCTGGAGAAGGAACTGAAGCAGAGACCTTGGAAGAGCTCTTTTATTGATTTCTCTCAAGGGTACACTCGGCTTTCTTTATTTGACAGTTGAGTTCAATGTGCCTAGAGGTGGTACCACCCACTGTGGGACGGGCCCTTCTACTCCAATTAGCAATTAAGAAATGCCCACAGACATGCCCACAGGACAATCTGATAAAGACAATTATTCACTTGAGGTTCCCTCTTCCTGGAGTCAAATAGACAACCAAGATTGGCCATCACAGTGAGTAAGATTGGCTAAGAATCTTGTGCCTACTTGTAGAAACCAAACAACCAACCAGAGAACTCCATTCTGCTTGGGAAACAGGTGAATGCCAAGGGCACAAACTGAGAAGTTCGGTCTCTGCTTATCTCTCCAGGAAAAGCCCATTTTTGCTTCTTTAATAGGCAGAGTGATATATACTTTTTATAAAAGGATGGCATAAATTTTCATTTAAAAAGAACCCAGAATTATGGAAAAGGAAGACACATTTTGATGCTAACCCCCTATTAGAGTTGCAACATTTGAGAAAACAAGCATTTAGAGAATCCGTAATTATGCCTCATTGAATTGGCTTTCCCACTTAGGTTAATGCCTCCAGAATTTTTAACTTCTCACATGCAGAAGGAACCTTGTCTCGGCTCACCTGTGATCCCAGCAGCCAATGTGGCTTTCACAGATGCTCAGCACCGAGCACACACCATTCACTTCCCCTAGCCACATATGAGAACTCGATTTGATTCACGCTTTGACAGTAACATGTCTAAGGGCTATGGTTGGCAGCCACAGGGCAGGACCTCACAAACCAATATCCTAAGCAGCAGGCCCTTTTACATCACTGGCTACGAGCTGGCTTTGGGTAGAGTTCTAGAGCCATGTTTTAGGGTTCCCACATAGCTCCACGGTATGTGGCTGGGGCCTTCTTCACTAACAGACATTACCTATTCATTTCCACTGTGAGTTCAGGCTGTGTGCATCAGATCCCAGGAGCTAGTCTTTCTTCATTTTCCTACCGATATAAGTGAACCTGCCAAGACCTACATTACCATCTTGAGCCAAACACACAGAGGCATTGTTTTCAACCTATGCGTCACAACCCATATAAGTGGGTTATTAAACCAATTTAGCCATTTGCAAGTAATTTTAAAGAAAGTCATACCAAACCAAACAACAACAAACAAACAATAAAAGAATAAAAAGGGAAAAGAAACAGCAGACTGGGGAGCGTCAGAGTTCAGGGTCTTAAGAGGAAGAACCATTTCGTAAACCTTAGGCTTACGCTGCTAATACGCCACTTGTATTCTTGGTCATGACGTGACTGTATTCTGTGCCAGGGACTGTGGCCATCAGTTGGAGAGGCTCCACACGGAATGATGCCAGCAGGGCAGAAAGAAAGGACTTGCTTATGGAAATAAAAGCCCCTCTGATTTCTGATGTTTGTCCAGAGAGCGGGCTAAGAAGAGGGAGGCTAGGAGGAGACGCAGGGTAAACGGCAGGAGTCAGTGTGGGGTTTCAAGCCGGAGTCTGCTGGCCAAACAGGAGGGCTGGCAACTGGACAAGTGCGACTTTTATTGCTGCTGATTATTAGCCGGGTGAGGACCTAGGAATTTTTAAAGAAATTGAGCATGCGATTTAAAGCTCTGGACGGGCCTCAGGTATGAGCCTCCACCCCGCAAAAGATGTCCCAGTCTCATGAAATGCATAGTTGATAATTTGCACAAAGTTCCAAGTGTTAGAAATGACAAACAAAAGTTCATGTGTGAGAGATGCAGAGTGTAGTAGGTTGGAACATTAACAATTGCCAGCCCGTGGTCATTTTACTCTACAAAGATGGTGACCTGGTTCTGCCTTCAAAAGCTCTGCATGCCGAGGGTTCTCCAGATAAACAGTGTGTTAATGTATAATCGTGCGCCTGTCCAATTGGCTATCAGTCAGCCTTACTTATTTATTATTTTTTGAGGTGGGATGTGGGGGGAGGCGAAGGACTAAAATACAAGTTGTCTTTCAGAAATGACACAGAAGTTAAACTATAACTCGGTCTTTATCACAGCCGACTCACAGAAGCCCTGACCAGCCCCAGGACTTCGATTCTTGGGCAGTGGGTATAATCACAGCCTAGGCAGAGGCAACTGAAAAGGTGTCATGGTTTTTCTTTCGTGAATTTTCCTAAAATGTTTTTAAGTACTCTGAGACAGGACTCAACGTCCTTATTTATTTGTACGACAAAAAAATGAAAGAAACTCTTTACAGTGGGTCATTTATCCACCTTGGGCCACCGCACAGCACGGCTCTGTTCCCACAGTGCTGATAAGCAGAAAATCCTTCAACCTTCCCCACTGATATCGGCCCCAGTGAAGATGGCAAGACACCCATCTTATGTGCCAACACTTAGCTTCTCCTGCCTGATTTTTGGCTGTGGCAGACACGTTTGCGCTCCTGAATATCACTTCCTTGTGGAGAAGAAAATAACTGGGCTGTGCTTTTCTCTTTTTTCTTTTTTTAAAAAATTTCTCAGCCACCTAGAGACACGTCCACAAGGCAATTAAGTTTTCCATAATTTTGAGCTGAAAGAAACCAAAAGGAAAGAAAAGCTGAGAAAATCTCCACACACTGGCATTCAGAAAAGACATTAGGTGCCTTCTTTTATAGCTCCGAAGAAGCGGTGGGGATAGTGCAGATTTAGCAAGACGCACAGACTGTGTGCGTGTCCTCGTGAGAATGGAGGGTTCTTAGTGTCTGTTTGTCATGTTCTGCAAACAACTTCAAAGACATGGGGCCGAGCTTTTTTCTGGGCCATTCCTAGATGTCTGAATTGACACAAGAGGCATAATGCACAAACAAAATGTTCTTTGCAGCCAGCATCAAGCCACAGGCATGTTCTCTGTCAGCTTCTAAATGAATACCGAACATTTTGAAACAAAGAAACCTATGGGTCAAAGCTCCCCCTTCAGTGTGTTCAAAGGATTGTGATCATAATTTTGATCCTTTCAACAGTTCACTTCGGTTTCTGCTCCTAGGGACCCGATGCACAATGAATTGGTTAAGATATCCCAATTATTTGGGAGCTAGGAAGCAGGTTCTTTAGACAAGAGGAGCCTGGCTTCTCTAGCAACTGGTCCTGGATGGGCGATACACACGGCTATGCATAGAGGGACTGACAACAGTGACCAATCTTGTAACCCTGCAACCTGTCACCACAAGATCCTAAAGCTGGCGTCTACTCTGGAGGCAGAGACGCTTCTCTGCTCCGCCAGCCACGACTCCACAATGATTTTTGAGACTTTTCTGATTCACCTTACTCTAGCAGAAGTATCATGGGATACCCGGCCACCCCAGATGTCTCTAATGTCTGTATTGGCAAGGAGTCTTTCAAACTCATCAGCTTTAAAGAGGACTTGCTCTTGTCACTGAGAGCCTTACTCGGCAGAGCCAAAGAACAGCATCTCCAAGATCACACCCCCCCACCCCCACCCCAGGTCAGAAGTCCAGCTGTGTATCAGCCCAACGCTCAAACAAACTCTGAACTCTGAACTTTACCTTACAGATAGTAAGGCAAAGACTTCAGAAGCAATACCTGGGAAGGAGGAGGCCCATTGCAAGTGAAGGGATGGGTGTGTGTGAATCCTAACTAAATCCATGCTATGCAGGTGTGGAGGTCAAAATGCAGGCTATTCTTTCATAGACTTTAATTAGCAAACAAGAAAACAGGACTTTTATTGAATTTCGACTTCCGTCCCTTTCATTTCGCAAAGGGCACAGGCAAACCTAGTTCAATGTGACGTCCATAGTTGAGCTACGCGTGATTGCAAAGCACCACAAGCCACTGAATATACAGGTTCTTCTCACGCACATTTCCCTCAGCAGAAGGCCCTGTTGGTCTTGTACATTGACATCGAGAGTGCAGGCCAACCCGGCACTGGGAATATGCATTCAACATGCCCCCGCATCCGAACACTAAATGCCAGGGAATTCAAGACCTGAAGCTTTTGGAGTGTTAACAAGCTACCACAGGGGAAGATTCCATTCCTCACCTCAGGTGAGGAGTCTGGCAAAAGAAGCATATTAAAAATATCGTGAGATTACCCAGGCTGTGTGTAAAAAGGCTATGTGAAACATACATGATTTTGTGTTCTGACTTGGGTCTTATTCCTAAGAAATCTCAGGATGCACACGTGAACCTGTCTAACCCAGGATGAATCTGATACAAAGTGCCTCTGGCTTCAAGCATGCTGTGCTTTGCTGTTTTCTACAAAAATGCCTGTTTCTTTGGAGCCCATGATTTTACTTGTTGAGAATGATCCCACAGACAGACAGACACACAGAGCTCTCTGTAGTTGGGTGCCCTGCTTTTATTAAAATACCCTTCTAAAGAGCCCCATAGTTGTAGTAACTACGAAAAAGATGTTTTCAGTCCCCAGTGGAGTTAGGAGCACATCTGATTCTCACACTTGGAGTTTGGATGAGGCCCTGAACTGAAACCTCCACACTGTTTGCCCCATCAGCTCCCTGGACCTGATACGGTGTGCACCACATTGTTTGGGCCCTTCTTTTTAGCTCAATCAGAAGCTCTGCCTTAGAGAGTCAGGGACAATCTTATCTCATGGACAAATCAGGTTCTCAGCCTTGTGTCTGTAAAGTAGTGGTTTGGAATGAAAAAGTAAATGGCCTCATCTCAGTTTACAGTTCTCACAGGGTCATTAAATTTTAAAGATAATAAACCAGTAAGGGAGGGGGCATCGTCTTTGAGGCTCTTAGTAAAATTAGTCATAAACCTCAACTTCAGATTATAAGGTACAGACTCCAAACAGTTGGAGCCGCCTGCCTTGACTTGGAAGATGGCTGTCCTTGGCCTCTGTGCGTGCGTTAAAAGCCTCCCTCCTCCGGCTGCTATAACAGTTGCACTATAACATATGCTGCAGTGGGATTTAAAACTGTATTTGCTGGAATCCAACAGTTTCTCCAGAAATTCTAGAAAAAAAAAAGATTTTGGCACAATGCTCACGTAGAATGATGATTCCCTTCCCATCTTTTGGAATGGGAGGTAGCGCATATGGCGGATCACTCAGAGAGCACAGCTGTTGTCGGCAGCAGGAGGAGGCAGACCCAACTCTTTGGGGATCTTGGCCTGCCAGTCCTGCACAGGGTTCTCCCTGGCCTCGCTTTCAAGTCTCCGAAGCCCAGGATCAAATCCAGCGCCATGCTTCCTGGCGGTGCCTCTCCCAGCAATGTGCTTCAGCTTCTGCCTCAGCCCTGGGACACCCCAGCCCCGTCCTCATAAAGGGGCAGTGATCATCAAGGAGATGGAATCCACAGGCGATTTTGCATGGTATGTCTTTATGGGTTGATTTCGGTTTCATACACGGCACTAGCAGCACTTGGCAGCATGCTAGAAGTGCGGACTCGGCTTACAAGTTAGGACTGCAGCTTTCTGGCCCTCTGGCTGGACGATGGGTGGGTGTCAAACACCGTTGTCCCACAAACTACATCAAGACATTTCAGTGCCAAAATAGAACTTTGGTGAAATTTTTAAAAATTTACACTTATTTAAAACTTCGCAAATTTAGCCATGCTCCTAAAAATACCGTTTGATGTAACTTCTCAGCTGCGAAGTTTTTGTTTGTTGCTTTCTTTCGCCTAATTTCTTGCACCTGCTCCTGCTTGCTGGCCTGCCCACAAATCAAGTATGAAATGTTAGCTAATTACAACCGAAATTAGGGGAGCTACTTGTGAAACTTTCCTGAGTCATGACTTTGTGATCCTCTCCGAGCCTCTCGTCAGTCCTAGACACCCAGCACCTGAGCAGACCAGAGACGGTTGAGACTCGGAAAGCGAATAAAGCCGGGGGGGGGGGGGCTCTCATCAGAGCACGGGGTTCCTCCTTCCGGTACCACCCAGCCATTCTGCAGAGAGAAGCTCCCACCCTGGAGGAAGAATTGAAAAGCAACCGCACGTGATTTCTCACCGAGAGAAACCACTTCTACTTATTATTCAGAAAGTCTGTCCTGGGAGTCTTATCAAAGAAAAATAAGAAGACAAATTGGGAGGTCACAACGTGTGTGTGGGTTGGGGGGAGCTGGAGGAGATAAGGGGCGGGGATGGCTATGATCCATTTTATTCATGCACGGAATTACTAAATAATATGTAATAAGATGCGTTTTTGACAAAGAAAGTTCAGAACGAAACTCAACATCATTTTTATTTAGTGTTATATACCACGTCAGACATGCACAAAAGTATAGGTAACAACCTGTCAAAGTGCTTGCTACTTCCATTGACCAAATTTACTTTGTTGTACTGCTGGATTTAGTGTTTGTCTGTCCTATGTATATTTGTATTCTGTTTACTCTAGAGGCATGATAATATATTTTTCTATGTAATAAGCTGCCAAGAAAATAAGGCCAGAGGAATTTAGAGCTCTCAGATGGAATTCAGGTAGAGGGTGTTACTTTCTGAGCGCCACAGAATTGGTTAAATTCCAAAAGGCCACTTAGGAGCTCTACCAAGATGGACCATGTCCAGGTTATAATGCAGTAAAGCAGATCTCACACAAAGGTTAGTTCAAGCTCACTACTTACCACCCACCCTACTCAGATCCTTTCCAACCGCCTACTGAACCTTGCCAGGAGTCTCAAAACATCTGGCCTTTGCTTGGATGTGCAGACTGTTTCCACAAATGGCTGGAACAATTCTCACACAGCTTGCCTTTGGTACTGTGACTTTGCCAAGCCTCTCAGCAAGGTAAGTGGGCATTCTGAATTGAGCGTACCTGAGACTTATTTTGACAAAGAGAGTGACAAAGGGTTGCTGGGTGGCTTCTCAGCCTACACTTGGGGCAGCCTTACGGCGTCTACTTTTTTGGTATTCTGGGAAGCTGGCTACCCTATATGTAGAGACACAGATCTCCCTGAGGCAGCCATGCTGTGAGGGAGTCTGGACTAGTCACATAGAGAGAGACTCAGAGAATTAGGAAAGGCACATGCCTCGTGAGATCCCAGACAGACTGGACTGTCAAGCCCAGAAGACAATATGCAAGGCAGAAGATCCAGCCAGCTGAATCCAGTTCAGACTAAGAGCCATAGGAAGTTACTGTGCAGAGCCCTTTCCTCTTGGGGGTAGGGAAGCAATTAGTTAATGAATTACTAGTAACTGAAACACACAACCTCTTTTAGTCCTAAGGTATAAGCCAGTATTCCACCTTGGCCAATGAGATGGAAAGGCAGTCTGCTATGGGAAGGATTTTTGGGACAGGATATTTCTTGCCACAGTGAGGCCATAACACCAGGAGAAACTTCAGGTCAACAGCTATTAGTTACCTTCTCAATCAGAGCAGCTCAATCAATCATGATTGCCCACAAGCAGTCCTTACAAGAACAGGCCAGTTGACATTATGCTATAGGAGGGGAGGGTGGAGAGTCAGCAGACTCCCCCTGAGATTCTAGCAATTCTCTGGGTCCCCCCTCCAGGTGTGTGTAATCTTGTACCAGGTGCACATGGTCTCAGGAAGTGTTTGTCAAGTCTCTCTAGGAATATGACGCAGTAGCACCAATTTCCCTTCCAGGCTATGTATATAATTGTGTGGGCACATATGCTTGGAGATAGGAGGGCTTGTGACTCAGAGGACAGCCTGGGAACAAAAGGCACCACATGGAAGACACACTAATTGCCTCAGAGTACTGACTTTGGGAGATAACACAACTGTATTAGGGTTTCTATTGCTGTGAAGATGAACACGGCAACACTTACAAAAGAAAATATTTAATTGGGTGGCTTTAGTCTAAAACTGTAGTTATCATCATGGTGGGACATGGAGACATGCAAGTAGACATGGTGCTGGAGAAGGAGCTGAGTGTTCTACATCTTGATCCATAGGTAACAGGAAGTAAACTGTCTACCACACTGGGTGTAGCTTGAGCATAGGAGACCTCAAAGCTCATCCCCCATAGTAATACACTTCCTCAACAAGGCCACACCTAATTCAACAAGGCCATACCTCCTAATAGTGCTACTCTTTATAGGAGCCATTTTTTTTCAAACCACAACATTTCATTCCCTGGCCCCCAAAAGCATGTAGTCATATCACAAAGCAAAAATGCATTCAGTCCAACTTCAAAAGTCCCCATAGTCTATAACAGTCTCAAACTCATTTAAAAGTCTAAAGTTCAAAGTCTCTCCTGAGATTCATGCACTCTCTTAACTGGTAATCCCCTGTAAAATTAAAATCAAAAAGCAAATCACATACTTCAAACATACAATGGGACAGGATATATATCACCATTCCAAAACATTGAGAAGGGAACACAGTGAGAAAATATTATGGACCTAAGCAAGACTGAAAACCAGCTGGACAAACTCCAAACTATCTAAATGTCTGATGTCAAAATGCTCTTCAGATCTTCAACTCCTTTCAGTTTTGTTGACTGCAACACACTTCTTTCTCTTGGGCTGGTTCTACTCCCTATTATCAGCTTTCCTTGGTGGTTATCCCACAGTTCTGGCATCTCCAACATCTTGGGGTCTCCAAGGCAACCCAGGCTTCAGCTTCACAGCTTCATATAATGGCCTTTCTAGGCCTTCATGCAGGGACACCCTTGACACAAGCCTGGCTTCAGAGGCTTTCCATAGTCATGGAGGAGGATTCCATACCCTTTTCTTCTATCCCTAAAGTGAGACCCATGTAGCCAAAGCTGCCAAGTTCTGCTGCTTACTGAGGCTGGAACGTGGCCCCCTCATTCAGTCATATCTGAGGCTGGAACATGGCCCCCTCATTCAGTCGTATCTGAGGCTGGAACATGGCCCCCTCATTCAGTCATATCTGAGGCTGGAACATGGCCCCCTCATTCAGTCATATCTGAGGCTGGAACATGGCCCCCTCATTCAGTCATATCTTCCCCAGCTTTCTGCTTTTGATGGTTTTCTTCACTGCTTGGCTGTCCTGAAACTTGATCCGTAAATCAGACTGGCCTCAAACTCAGAGATCCTCCTGCCTCTGCCTCTGGAGTGCTGGGATTAAAGGCATGCACCACCACACCCACCTCTAAGCTTTCTTTTTAATTCTTTTTCACAAATTGGAAACCTCGTTGGGTGGGATCCTGCCCTGAGGTCACCACTCCCTTTATTCCATTTCTTAATCTGTCTATCTCCTTGAGCACAGCTTTTTATTTCCATTCTACTTCCTGGTGCCCCTTTTCTCCTCAAACTGTACATTTTGACATTTTATATTTTTCCTTGCTCACACTTTGATCCTTTTCATTATAAATCTTTATTAGAGTTAATAGCAGTAACACACAACAGAGTCTATAGTAGGTTGTTTTGAGATTTCCTCTGCCAAAGCAATTTATCCAAAACTCTTACTTTAGCCTCAGGCAGACTTCTCTGACAAGGGCAAAAAGCAGCCACATTCTTTACCAAAATATCACAAGAACAATTGCTAGGCAACATACTGATGTTCTTCTCCTCTGAAACATCTTGAGTCAGGCTCCCATAGTTCAGATCTTCCATGCTCCTACTAGTATGGCCCATTAAAGACTGCTTAAAGCAATCAACTGCTTTCCTAACCCAAAGTACCGAAGTCCAAGTTCCTCTAAACAAAAACGTGGTCAGGCCTATCACAGCCCTAGCTCCTGACGCCAACTTTTGTCTTAGGGTTTCTGTTGCTGTAAAGAGACAACATGACCACAGCAATTCTTATAAAGGAAAACCTTTAACTGAGTTGCTTACAGTTTCAGAGGTTTAGTCCATTATCATTGTGGTGGGACATGGCATGCAGGCTGACATGGTGCTGGAGAAGGAGCTAAGAGTGCTAAGTCTTGAACCACAGGTAACAGAAAGTGAACTTTGTACCACAATGGGTATAGTTTAAGCATAGCAGACTTCAAAGCTCACAGTGACACACATCCTCTAACAAGGCCACACCTACTCCAACAGGGCCACACCTCCTAATAGTGCCACTCCCTTTGGGGGCCACTTTCTTTCAAACCTTTAAGTCATTTTTTTTTTAAATCTGGAGTTCTATAATTCTCAGCCAATTACCGTAAACCCCACAGATTTGATTTCAGAGATTGAGGACTTTCCTTGAAGATTAGCTGCAGTTTTCCTTCTAACTGGTGTCTAGTGCAGCTATCTAAGTTAAGAGACACAGGATGGTGATTTGTCACTCAGATGCAAAAAGACAAATCGGCTATTAATTCC
The DNA here is from genome assembly GCF_000317375.1 of Microtus ochrogaster. Classification (NCBI taxonomy): domain Eukaryota; kingdom Metazoa; phylum Chordata; class Mammalia; order Rodentia; family Cricetidae; genus Microtus; species Microtus ochrogaster. The sequence continues at coordinate 49,206,394 of NC_022013.1, read as the reverse complement.
ACAATAATATCTGTTAGTTTTATGAAATATTACATTCAGCACACACATACACACACACTCACGCACAGTCCCTGGAACTGAGACACCATGTCTAATTCCTCAGAAATCATATTTTAAATGCTTTCCTGGGTGTGAAAACTTAGCGCCCTGGTTTCTGGAAATCCAATTTAAATGCAAAACGGGAGCTAATATTCCTTATAGGAGTCACACATGAGAACAGCACTGTGCGGCTGAGACCAGCTCAAGACAGCCATATGAGATAGAGAAATGAACACATGTTAGTCTGTAAAACTTCCCTTGAACATCCTAAACGTTTTCACGTCAGTGGGTATGAGTGACATCCCCGACTGAGAAGCACACACATCTAGAGGATGGACAGGGACATTTACCTTTTGGGAATATAATGAGGCAGGATAATCATGAGGCAGGTGTGTCCTCCAGGTGGGGCAGGGCGTGGCCATGGATATTCTATTCAGATTAGCGGTGCCATCTGCCTGAGACCCTCATGAAAAAGCAACTCTTCACATCCTCTTGTGGAGAGGGGCAGAGGACACCCAAGAGATCCTCACAATAAATAATAATCTTACAAACAAATAGGTACAAGCAAGGAAACGGTTGGTATATAGTGACCCTGATACTGCTGAGTGACTGGCTGGGGCTTTTTATAGAGCCATAGCTGAGTATGTTTTTTTAATGCAAAGAGCTTATAAGTTAATTTTATTTCATTTTGTTTTGTATGTGTGGGTGTTTCGGCAGCACATATGTCTGTGCACCATGCATGCATAGTGCCCATGGAGGGCAGAAGAGGGTATCAGATCCCCTGGAACTAGAGTTACAGATAGTTGTTAGCCATCATGTGGGTGCTGGGAATCAAACCCGGGCCTCTGGCAGATCAGCCAGGGCTCTGACTACTGAGTTATCTCTCCAGCCCAATGTAAGCTTTGTATCAAGTAGAAAGACAGAATTTGTTAAGACATCAAACTTTTTCTAGACTTTTTAAACTTAAATTTTTATTTTAGCAAGTTTGCTAAGCATAGCAGCACTTTTGGATCCAAGTGGAACTTTCTAGCCTTCTTCACTTTCCTTGGCTTACCTAGACACCCAGGAAAAGGGAGACCCATGGGACATAGAGTGTTCTGGATTTTGGAGCTAAGCCTGGTTTCCTGAGGTCTGAGTTCCAGGGCTGGACCAACCTAGCATCCTTAGACTGAGCTGTGACAGATGTCAGATGTTCCAGCTGCAAGGGGGTGGGAGGGTCCAGAGATGTCTGACTGGTCAGGAGTGGGCAATGCTCCCCTCCCTCACTGTTTGATATGAGAGCCACTAATTGCTATTGAGCAATTGAAATGTGGCTACCAAAACCAGCAGTAGTCAGTTGCTTCCCTTTATTTAGCTCGGAGCTGCACTCTAATCTTTTAATCTAAAGGTCGCTTGCTCCTCTTACCCCAATTTTTCACTTAGTTTCTAGTTTCCTACATTTACGGGGCCGCGACTCTCCATTGTCTTTTGATTTCGCTCGGAAGGAAAGGTCAGGTGTGCTTCTATTGTTGCTCGAGTGTAGTCGAGAGCTTAGGCTTAACCATCAGCATTAGCCCACTTCTTGACGGAAGGAAAGGGCTAGTCTTGAGGAGCTCTTTGATCTTCCATTAGGGCCCAGTTAGAGAGACAGGAGTTATTTGGAAAAATGAGAGCCACCATTAACAAGGTCAAATGACAGCATCCCTGAGCTTCCTAGTTTAGGATAATATGGACTTCTGTCAGAAGCTAAATGTCCAAAGGTTCTGCTAAGAAACTGTGAGGCAATTTTACAGTCTAGGCAACTAACTCATTTTCCAAATGCTGTCTTCCGCAATTACTGTATGTTTGGAGATGGATTATCCATCCTGCTAATTCCTGGCAATTTCTCAGCACAGGGCATAGGCTGGCTGTAAGATTTTTTTTTTAGTGTGTGTGTGTGTGTGTGTGTGTGTGTGCGCGCACACTCGTGGGCACTTCCATGCACGTCTGTCTGTCTGTCTCTAGGTCTAACAACGGAGCATGGCCAGAAGGCACACACTGCTCAGTGTGCAGAAGGAGAGCATGAGTCACTCCACATCCCCCTTCTGCCGAGCCTGGGAAAGTTCCAGGAGAAAGATAGCCCATGAGTGGTGGTCAAGGGTTTACTTACACGGCCTGGTGGAGTGGGAGAGCATCTCTCGCACAGAAGTGTAGCTCCTTCAGGAAGTCAGCCCCAGAGGGCTCTCTGCACACTCTGTGTTGATGTTTCAAAGCCGTAGGTGAATGCTGCTTTGCCGACTTCCAGCAAAGAGCCCCTGAACTACAGGATGCCTCAGGTGGGGAAGATGGTTAAGATCCTTGTTTCTGAGGCTTCATTCAAGGACCAGCTTCCGTTTCCTTGGCAATGTCAAGAGGCCCTTCTAGCCCCATGAAATGTTGCCTCTTGGACATAGTATGGGCACTACAACTTCAGAGGGGAGATATTTGAAGGTACTCAGTGTAAGATAGAGCGAATAGATTTGAAAGGATGCAAAGAAGCAGGAAGCACAGTTACGTGAAACACTATGTTTTCCATTAGAACGCACAGAGTCTTCATCCACAAGTGGCCTTACTTCTGAGCGTCTCCCTGGGAGAGACAGTGGGTTTCCACAGAAACTCCATGTTCCTCTTCTCACTTGAAGACAGAGGGACAGGAGCAGAAGAGATACAAATGCAGGGGGCTGCAGAAAGGGATTCTGGAATTGTTGTGATTTCTTTGAAACTGCCCTTCATACTACAATTCTCCTTTAAATCAGTCCTCTTTCTGCTGGTCCCCACCCTGCCATTTGGACATTTATAAGCTGAAGAGGATGATGTACTAGACAGGACGTTAAGACCTTATAAACAAATACATAGTCATTATAGAAACATAATAAAGTCTTGTATGTTGAAGCCCCACAGGCCTGGGCAAACAGTGACGTGCTGAAGAATTAGCTGAAGGCAAGAAAGTAAGGCCCGTCATCTCCTCTGGTCTCACCTGAAGTTGTGAACTTCAGCACCCTCCCCTTTACCAGTCAGTGCACACAGTGACAAGGCTCTTTGGCATGTCTGAGAGCTTTAAAAGATCTGTATGCCGGGGTAACACCCAGACCAATTGATCAGAGGTTCTAGGGTGCATCTAGGCTAAAATAAAACATTTGTTTCATTTTCACTATCTTTGATTATGTGTACAATGTGTTTGTGGTGTACGTACATGGGTGTATGAATACTGTGTGCATATGTGTGTGCTCATGCATATAGAAGAAGTGTGTCCTGCTCAATTATAGTCTACCTTACACCAGTTT
>NC_022013.1:49202317-49202719 GCF_000317375.1 Microtus ochrogaster | reverse complement strand
ACTGTGTGCATATGTGTGTGCTCATGCATATAGAAGAAGTGTGTCCTGCTCAATTATAGTCTACCTTACACCAGTTTGTGCCCTAGGAACCCTTCTATTTCGACTCCTCTACAGTTGCCAGGGCGACAGGCACCACAGCCACGCCCAGGTTTTTATGTGACTTCTGAGGATCTAAATTCAGGTCCCCATGCTTGTCCAACAATTACTGTTTTCCCCTGAGCCATCTCTACGGCCCTGTAACCCTTTCAAAACTACAGCACGCAGCATGTTTAAGAAACCGAGCTTTAGAATCTTAACTTTAGAGTCTCTGTCTCTGTCTCTGTCTGTCTGTCTGTCTGTCTGTCTGTCTGTCTGTCTGTCTGTCTCTCTCTCTCTCTCTCTCTCTCTCTCTCTCTCTCTCTC
>NC_022013.1:49200700-49202217 GCF_000317375.1 Microtus ochrogaster | reverse complement strand
TCTCTCTCTCTCTCTCTCTCTCTCTCTCTCTCACACACACACACACACACACTGCTGAGCTGCACCTCAGACTTGCTGAGTCACGTGTTGGAGGAAAGGGTGTGCAGACACATTACTTAAAAAAAAAAAAAAAGCTTCAAGGTGACCTTGCTTCTCACTCTTCATTGAACATATCGGTTCTAAAGTACTGAATCTCTGTGGTTGATGGTAGGCAAAAGAACTATGGATAAATGAAAAGAAAATGCTTTCTTAAGATTTGGCTGTAGCCACGCGTGGCATTCCAGCCCAATTCCATCACTAAAGTGACAGAGGCAGGAGGAGGGCTAGCCAAGGCTACATAGTGAGCTACAGACCGGTTTGGGTAGATTGCAATATTATTCTTTTTCCTTTTAACAGAACTCAAATCATTTTTATTATTTTGGTGTAGAGTTTGTTTAAACTCTAACACCCTTATAAACATGTGCACAGATTGCACAACAATTATGTGACCAGCACAACGTTAAAAAGTCCAAAGTTTGCCAAGCCCCCAAAACCACTCCTCCCCAGCTCCAGGAATTACCTTCACTCCTGGGATACCACAAAACGGGCTTTCAGTGTTCTTACATGTTGCAGGACCATGCAATCACAGTAAAACTGACCTGGTTTAATACAATTAATTACTAAGAAATAATTAAGAGGCCAATAATATTCGAGACGAAATGGCCTTATCACTCTTATTTGTGGTTATTGCAAGCAAGAAGAAAATGAGGTCACGAAGAGACCGTATTCCAGAAAGTCATATACTGCTAGTTACTGGGTGCAAGTTTCAAGGACTGTGCGAGCCGGAGCCCAGGCCCTGTCACCAAGGTTCAGACAGGTGTCTGCATCATCCACTCTGAACAGGTGAGCAGATGGAGTCCCCAAGGCCGGGCGAAGAGGACAGCCCTCCACCTGGCAGCAAGCCCTGGCCTCTCACACGTCCACCCAGTGGGGAATTTAATCTGCCACACAGTTCTACAAACCAGCAGGAAAAATGCCTCTAAAACATGCTTCTGGAAATGGCTAAATTGGTTGTTTCTTTAAAAATCCATTCCAGAAATACTCAGGCTCTCTACTCCCCCCATCTCCTGAGGAGGAGTGTGATGTGTGATCAGTGAGTGGTTCTCAACCTTCCTGATGCTGCACCCTGTAATACAGTCCCTCGTATGGTGGTGACTCCCAACCATAAAATTATTTCGTTGCTTACTTCATCACTGTAATTTGCTACTGTTATGAATTGTAATGTAATTATCTGTGTTTTCTGACGGTCTTAGGTGTGAAAGGGTCGTGCGACTTCCAAAGGGATCGCCACACACAGGTTGGGAACCTGCTGCTGAGAAGAACCGATGGAAGAAGGAGCCAAGAGCTGTGCAGTGGGCCCAGAGGATCTTTAAATAGAGGAGAGTCCCTCTCCCTCATCTGCTTGAAGAGCAATCAGGGTTCCCTGACCTGTGGGAAGTCCAAGGACCGCCCACCTCCATCCAGGTTTAGTAAGTTGA
>NC_022013.1:49138959-49200405 GCF_000317375.1 Microtus ochrogaster | reverse complement strand
TGATGAAGGTTAATATTCAGGAGGATGCCTATATGTTTGTCTTTGGATTCACCTTCTAATTTAGCTTCTCTAGGATCGTGAATTATAAGCTCACTGTCCTTTATTTATGGCTTGATGGGGGAGGGGGAGGGAAATGGGAGGCGGTGGCAGGGAGGAGGCAGAAATCCTTAATAAATAAATAAATTAAAAAAAAAACAGGATCCTGATGGTCACAATGTATGTTTGTAACAGGGTTCAGCCTACACTTCAGGGCTCCTTGTATTTTGTATTCTTTCTTTCTCTAAACTACACTACCCCAGTATACATTGAATTCCTTGGCAAATAAACTTCAGTGCTTTTTTTTTAAAACCATTAACATTAAAGATATTTTAGAATAAAAAAAATAGAGGAGAGTCGGTGGGTGGAGCTGCTGACATCTCGGAGAGACGTTCAGTCAAGAGACACAATCTCCCAGCAACCTCCCTGGGAGTTCCTCTAGCTCCTCATCCTCAATGATTCCTGAGCTCTAGGTACAGGAATTGTGTTGTAGATGTATAAAACACACACACACACACACACACACACACACACACACACACACACGTAATATTATACAGACCAAGCGGGCTGTATTTATGTCTTTAGAAACACACACACGCACATGCACATACCCACCCACCCTTAAGAGCCCCAGCAGGGTCAGTCTCACTTCTGCGTGGAGCAGGAGGGTTCAGTCACTTGAACCGAGGATGCTTTTCTAGCAGTCCACCGTGAGCTGTGTGTGAGCATCCTGGAGTTGGAACAGACACCTCTACAATCTACAGCCTTTAGGACTCATTCTCTATCCGCTTGTCTTGCCTACAGTCACAGGTGTAGTTACCCCTGTAACTTAAACACTTCCCAAGACTGAAGGGACAGAGTTTCTTGTCAGGCTGGAACTAGGGCATCTGGAGACTTATCCAGAGCACATATGAGTTCTTAACAGAAATCCCAGGTAGCCTTGAGTTTCTGGGCAAGTACCCCCCCCCCCCCATAAGCAAACACGCCAGAGTATATACCACTCGGGGCATGTGGTTGCTTCAGATAAGGGAGCCGTGGCCCTTTTCAGTGCGCTCCCACTGGCTCACACACCCTGGGAATGTAGGGAAGTGGGAACAGGGCAGGAGACCATTTTGGTTGTCCTTGAACTGCCCACGCGGCCTCTGAGCTCCTGGACTGCGCGGCACTGCTGTTTTCTCACTTACTCAGCAATGGCTCTGTGAAAAGCAACTGATTACATCTCTAGCTGGGTCCAGTCAAATGACAAGCCAGTATCCCATGTGCCCCAGGCACAGAGGCAGAACCTTCCAGGACTCCCGGAATTGAGCAGACACTCACCATGTGAGGAACTTGAGAGACTAGTTTGTGCGTTCTGCTCACTTGAGGTTGAGCAATGACTACCAGGGAGGCTGGCGACATGGGAGCATGCTTGGTTATGCTAAGCATGAAGGACAAATGCATACACTATCACAGGGGTTGCAACTCCCAGGACCTTCTTTTCAACACCTCAGATTTGAATTCTGGCAGGACCGACCAGCACTCCGCAATCTAGAGCTGGGGACTTCCCGTTGTATTTCTCAGCTCTTATGTTACCTACGATACAGCTAGGCCAGAATCGCTTTCCCCATCACTTCCCAGCGCCTACACGTGGACCGCACTGTCCAAGGGCTGGACATTATAACTCTTTTAAAATGGTTACTTATTTTCTAGCAGGTTTAATATTACAGTACATACGAAAGCCATGTTCAGGGCTTAATCCCAGGAACTATGATCTTATTTGGAAAAAGAGATTTTTCTTGACAGCTCGTGTCCTCTCCCGTGCAGTTAATTTTCCAATTCTGCTGCTCAAGTGTGAGCTCCTGAGGAGAGAATTCCAGTTCTTTTGCTCAGGACTATCTTGTATTCAGCCAGTATTTAATCAATATTTTAAAGGAATTAATTATGTCAATAAGACCTGATTTTTCGATGCTTCTTTATTAATTTTTTTAATCCAACTACCTTGCTACAGATCCTTACTGGTTATGACTGATTTTTACGCAGAGCTCTTTGACTTCCATAGGTATACAATGCTATCAGCAACAGTTATGCCAATTATTTCTTACCCCACTAAAGTCCCTGGGCTCCTTACAGTGACAAGGGCTGTGGCAGAAGTAGGGGCACTGCCTGTGAGAGGCATACAGAGCAGCAAGATTTACAACTTCCCCTGGTTTCAGCCCTCTGCCACGGATCTCTGCTGGGAGCCCAGGCTCAGGCACAGCAGCGCGTTGGTTGTTGGCAGACATGATGCAAACCAAAGACTGCTAAGTGCCACTGGCACTGGGCTGGCTCTGCGCCTCACTCCTCAGCCCATACCATGACAGCATGCCTGGGCTGGCTTGCCGGAGGAGAATAAAATGGGATGCTACAGTTTTTCCATTGTTCTAGTAGACACTGTTGGACCAGAAGCAGTCCTCCTCAGACACAGAAGCATGCCCAGTCACGGCTGGAGAGCTGCCCGGCTGATTCATAGCTAGGCACCGACGTGGAAGCAAAGCCCGCCAGAGCCCCTGTTGCCATTGGCCATGGGAGACATACATGTTTGTTATCATTTGCCCAGTCGGGTGGCTGATTTATGCACTGTTGAGACAGGAAATGATGCTTTTTATGAGAAGCCTGGAGAGTTATATCATTTAGAATTTTGATGCCCATTAGTCTTCGCTCTCTTATGGCATGTTAAATAAAAAAAAAAGGAAACAGGTAGTAATCGAACTTTTAAAATCAAAGTAGTAGATGATATACCATTCCTGGGTACATATCTAAAGGATTCTAAGTCAGTGTGGGACAGAGATTCCCTGCACTTCCATATTCCCGCAGCACTATTGACCACAGTGAAGATGCAGAGAACCCCGAGATGCCTGTCAATCAACAGATGATGGAATCAAGGTGAATGTGACCTGTGGACTCAACCAGGTCTTACTTATCCACAAAGAATAAAATTATGTCATTTGCAGGGAAATGGAGATCATAAACATACACATGAAACAATAAAACGTGCCAAAGTCAAAAACACAAATACTGCATTTACTTATGTGTAAAATAGAGTTACACACAAACACGCATGCACAGACCTATAAAAGCAGAAATGGAACTATATGGAAGGGAGAAAAGGTTATGGGGCAACCATGAACACAGTACATGGTATACATCCACGGATGTCCTAATAAGGCCTGTAGTCTTGTACAGGGAAAATTTGTAAGCAAGCATTTAATCTGGAAAGACGACTCAGAGGTTGAAGTATTTATCACACAAGCATGAGGTTGGAAGTTTGAATCCCCAGACCCTGAGGAAATGCTGGTTGGGATTTGGGGCTTGCTTGTAATTCCAGAAGGCAGAGACAGGGCTCACCATGCCCATGGGCGCTGGGTTGCATTAAGAAACTCTGCCTCAAAGAAGAAGGCACAAGAGTGATTGAGGCTGATTGTGAACATTGTCCATGGGCCGGGACATGTACATACACACATGTGTACCTCTCCCCCATACGTGAGTGCTCACACACATAAAAATATGCATGAATACACATTTACACATTGCAACACACACACACACAAACACACATACACACAGAAAAAGAACTTTACAAATGCCTTTTCTATATGTACTGTTATAACCTTTTATAAACTCCTTATTTTATGGACTAGACACTTGACTTGGCAGATGTCTTGATTCTTGCTCACATTGTCTGTAGTGTGAGTGAGAAGTGTCCCCTATAGCCTCATGCCTTTCAACACTTGGTCCCCAAGTAGGGCTCTGTTTGGAGAGGTTATAGGACACTTGGAAGGTGGAGTCTAGCTGAAGCAAGCTTGTCACTGGGGGTGGGACTTAAGGGTTACAGCGGAGGCCCACTTCCTGTTCCGTCTCTCTACTGCTCATGTGTGGGTGAAAAGGTGACCAGAGAGCTTTGTGTGACCAAAGAAGAAGTGAAAACACTGATAAAAGTGAGGAGGGCATGCTCGAAAACCGAGAATAATTATACAAAAGCATATTTAATTCTAGCACAGTAGATATGCTTAGACAAAACAGAATGTTTCCCCATAAAGCAGCAAACAATGGACCTAAGAAATAAAGAACTTAATCAAAAGAGATGGCCACCAAGAGTCAATTATCTAAGCAGTCTCTCTGTGTGTGTGTGTGTTTGCATAGGGGTAATATGAGGGTTGGGTAATTGCTTAGTTAGGCTCCATCAAACCTTTAAAGAGACCATTCTATGCTATTCTAACAGTTTCAGATTGAAACTATGAAAAGCCTTAATTCATCTTAGGCATTATACAGACCAGTAACTCTCAGAGTGTGTTCCCTGGGCCAGCAGGGGCGGTGCTGTCTTGACCTTGGCCAAAAATACCAATTCCCTGTCCTAGCTACAGACTTACTGGATCACAACAACTGAGGCCGAAATCTCAACTAAGGCCCGTGTGAGCACCTGGCTGTGGAGTAGCCCATGGCCTTTATTTGGAGAATACATCCCCCAGCTCTGCATCTCTTTCTCTTTTTTTCTCCCAGCATCATGATTTGTCCTCCAGAAAGGCTACCTTGAAGACTTGCTTTCATATTTGTCTCTGAAAAACTTGGCACGATGCGCTTTTGTGTGTGGATGTGTTCTGGCATTTACCCCTGATATCAGTGAGCTGGCCACTCATTTCTGTGGAGGCCCGTGGAGGTGATTATTACTGGGAGCCTGTGGGTCGTGTGTGGTCGTGCTGGGTGGGGTGGTGGGCGCATCTCTAGTGCCCTGCTCTTGACATTTCTGTCGGCAGTTGAAGTTGGGTGTGTAGATGGGGCTAAGTGGAAGAGTGCATGGGTGGTTGTTTGTTTATGTCCAGATATTAGTTTCAGTAATAGGTGGCTGCTGATTCAAAACTAATTTAGACATGGAAACCTGCATGCTGCGCCGTAAACACTAAGTAAGAAGCACAGTTGCATCCTGAGAGCGGACCAGCCACATTGACTTTGGAGCATTTCCATATATTGTGATGGCGAGGTAAAGAGAGGTGTGGACCGCATGTGACAGAAGCCAGGTGTTCCCGCCCACCATCCAGCTCCCCCTTGAAGGGACTCTAGTTAGCCCAGGTCTGACAATCGTGGCTTGGCAGGACATGCCTTCTCTTCTATTCCCCCTGCCTTGTTAAAACCCTTTAAGATTATGTTCCTAAAGATAGCCACCCAAAGTCTCTCTATCCCTGTCTTTGGCCATTTCCTCCTCCTGAGGCTGACTGTCAAGGTCCAGCTTTCAAAGTATTGAAGTTCAGCAATCAAGAGCTCCTTTTGGCTCACCGAATTAACAAGCCCAATTAAAATTCAACATGTCATCCTAACACGGGTTTCACTCTTTATCCTTATAAACCACCATTTCCTTATGGGCCACATCTGTCTCCTCTCTCTCCAGAAAGGGTTCCTCTAGGACAAATATCCCTGCCCCCTCTCCCTTGTTCCTTTCCCCTTCTCCCTTGTCCTCTGTCTCCTGTCTTTGTCTTTAATTCCCTGGCCTCTGTCCCTCTTGGGTAAGTAAATCTTTGTGCTGAGAACTCGGTCTTGGGGGCCCTCAGCTGATATCAATCCTTTCACCCCATATTTATAATATTATGTAGGTAAATATGATCAGTCTTAAAAAATGAGAAAGACATGACCAAAAGGAGTCCAGGACCATGTTCTATATCCATTCAGAGTCAAGTTTGCTTTAGCCTAATCTTGCCGTGGTCGTCCCCCAGGTTTCTTAGAATAATTTTCTGACCCTAGTTCACGCCTGAGAAATCTGAGTGTTTCCTTCCACAGCTGACTTCAGAACTGTCCTTTTTCAGAGGACACTTACACGTCTTCTCCTTGTTAATTCAGAACTGCTGCCAAATTGGAACCCTTTAAAAATGCATTGATAACCTAGGTCCATAGATGCACGAATCATTACACATGGTATATAAAATAAACCATTCGACTATGAGCAGCCTGGTCATCTAGGGATTGAAGGTTTACCATTTTGCCGTGGCACTCAGAAGAAATAGTTTCCTGTAGTTCAGGTGATCAGGAGGCTCACAACCATAATAGACAGCAGCTCAGTGGAACCTAAACATCCTGGCACATGACAGACCTCCTCTGGACAACTCAGATTTCTCTGTCTTTGGCCACGCAGCTTAAAAAAAAATATCTGTTTTATACATATGACATGTAAATTGTATCACAAACTCCTATTTTCCCCTTTCTGTGTCTAAGTATGACTTTGCCATTTCCCCATGCTATAAGTATAAGCAACAGTTTAAATGACTGCCAGAAGCCCACACATATATGATACAGTTAGGGCTCTCCTATCAAAAGATATCTGGTTGATTTCCAAATACAAATAATAGCATTTATGTGTTAAAATTTATTTCTAAATTCTATATTATTTCTTTAGGAAAATATTTTGCAAGCATTCTAGAAATCTCCAAAACTATTACTTGAAAGAATATGAGATGCTCATTGAATCCTGAACAGGTCTGCTGATCATTGCTTTGTCCTAAATGTAAAATGCAGCCTCATGGCCCACACATCCAGGGCTCCAAGCATATGCTGACAAGCACTGAGATAGCCCTGTGGCCAGGAAGTGCCTGCTCACCCCATGAACTGTGAACACCCGGAGGCAGGATCGTGACGGTGTAGCCATGGTTGGGCAAGATACTAGGCAGAATTACATAAAGTATTCTAGGAAGCTGTTGGGAGGTAGAGGCCATTAAAACAGCAAACGACAGGCCAATGAGATGACTCAGCTTGATGTTGCCAGGCATGTGCAGGCGCATATGTGTGTGCACGCTCCCACAGAATCAATCAATCAATCAATCAATCAATCAATCAATCAACCAATCAGTCATTCACTTACTCAATCAATCAATGTAAAAGTTTGTTAACAACACGGACACAGCACCGACCAAAGTGTGGCTTTGAAATGTGGGACTCTGTGATAGAACTGAACAGTCTCAGCGGAAGGAGTTGGGTGTCACTGGGCTCTGAAGTCTCAGCAAAGTTTGGCTCGAAACTCCGAGATGTCAAGTCACCCCCTTTGCTGTAATCCAGATCTAAACAGGTAGCCAAGCCGACAGAAGTGTTCTGAAGTGACAGGGGCTCTTGCTGAGAAAGAAGTGTGAAGCCCCGGGAACAGGCCTGGTACAAAGGAGAATGAGGGACCGTACCACTTAAAATTCTAATGGTCGCCTTCTGTATCTAGGTTACTTTGACGCGAACACATTTTAAGTCTTGTTCATGTCCCGCCCACTGCTTTATGCGTCCTAACAACTCAGCTCATATTTGTTGCATTTTAACTGAACATATGCTGTTTTTCTATGTAGTTATTTGAAGTAGAGATTGTCCATGTCTTTGATCTACATAAAGATTCATGCCTTTCTTTTGTTTTTATGCCTCTGTCAACCTGGAGTTCTGGAATTTTCCTTCCTAAGGATAAAGGAAACTGTTCCCCTTTTCTTTTCTCTCTTTTCCCCCCTCCTTCCTTTTTGCTTCTTAGGTTCTACATTCCAGCTAGAAAAGCCCAAACAGACTTGTTCTTGCTTTCTTCCTTCATGTGGAAGGCTCTTCCCAGCTCCTTCCTGTTGTTTCCTTTCTCTGGCCAGTTCTGACATCACCAGAGGGACCTGGCTACACCGCCTGCCATCTCTGTCACAAACCCTCTCTACCCTCACTTCTACTTCATCCCCTCTGTGTTTTTAACATTTTCAGACTCATAAGGACAACTCGTGTGCTCATCCACACAACAAAAACCACTGTCAGGAAGCACGGCAGAAGGCTGGGATGTGGCTCACTGGATACTGGCTTAGCACGGAAGAAGCCTTGTTTGGACTCTCCAGTACTGTATACACGAAGAACAGGCCTGTCACCCCCGCACTCATGAAGTAGAATCAAAATGATCAGAAGTTTAGCATCAGACTTAGGGAAGCTGTCTCCAAACAACAACAACAACAACAACAACAACAACAACAACAACAACAACAACGGATAACAAAACCACGACAAGAAGTGTGGTGGAATGAAACACAGCCTCTTTCTTTAAAAAAAAAAAAAGTTTTTTTTTTTTTCACTGAAAAAAATGATTGCAAACATTGTTTGGGGAGCACTAAATCTGTCTCCTAGCCACAAAGACAGTGACTTCAGATTTGAAATGGCTAACTTGCTTCCTGCCTCCTTAAAACATGATTCATAAAGATAGTCTTATTCATTGGTGTAGAGCTGACAGCACAAGTTTTAAATATAAATGTTTGACAATGAACACAATTACAAATGAAAATCATACAATTTTTTCTTCTTTATTTTGGGATACTATTCTTTCAGATAAAAGTATTTGAGTGTAATATCCACCCTTTTTCCTGACAAAACTTACTTTTGAAATCTGTTTAACCTGTCATAAGTCTATATTCTGTGGGAGATCTTGATATTACTGGACCGCTTAGCAATGCACAGAATTTGAGAACAGATGTGAAGAACAGAATTTTGATCTGACTTTTTACAATTTTTAGGATTTATTATAAAAGCACTGCTTAAACAATCCTGAAAACCCTGTTTCTGTAGTCAACACTTTGGGTAGATTGGGGATGGCTGAAGGAAGAGGAGGTAAGGAGAAAAGCTAATCAGGGAAATGCAAGGCTGGGGAAGGGAATGTGGAGTGGGGGGGCGCTAACCTCAGCAAAGGGTGCACAGCACATCAGAGGTCAGCCAACATTTTTATGCTACTCAAAATCCTTCCCCACGTGTTTATTTAAAACCTGATTCCCAACTATGCTCTGTTTATCTTTGCAAATGAAGGTAAAAAATATTTTCTTCAACACAGCAAACTTTTCACCGAATTTAAAAATCAGTGATGCATTCCTAAAGTTTTCTATAACAGAAACATATTAATAACCTTTGAACTTCAAAAATAAGACGACATGGCCACATGCCCATAATTCTGGCAGCTGGGAGACAGAAGCAGAAGGGTCGAGAGCTACACAGCAAGTTCCAAGGCAGCGTTGAGTTGCATAAAGAGACTCGGTTCCACGAAAACCAGGGCAGACTTGGGGGGGGGGGCTAGCTCAGTTAGGAAAGCACGAGCCTTGGAAGGATGAGGACCTGAGTTCGACCCCCAGGCACGGTGGCAAGAGCTTTAAAGTTTAATTCTGAGGAGGCAGAGAGGCTTCCTCGTTGGACAGATTAGCCTGTGTCCTGAGTCCCAGTCCTCCAAGGAGAGGAAGTGGATGGTGCCTGAAGAATGAGGCTGAGCTTGTTCACCAGTTTCCACATTCATGGGCACATACATACATACGCCTTACATAGACATAGCCCCCCACATACACACACATGCACCCCTTACATAGACATGGACCCCCACATACACACACATGCACCCTTACATAGACATAGCCCCCACATACACAATGTACCCCTTACATAGACATAGCCCCCCACATACACACACATGCACCCCTTACATAGACATGGACCCCACATACACAATGGCCCCCTTACATAGACATGGACCTCCACATAGGTACCTGAACACTCCAAAAAACCTTACAACAAAACAAGGATTGAGGTACAGTTGTAGAACACTTGCTCCAACACACACTAGGCCTTGGGTTTCACCCTCAGCTCACAGAGGAAATGAATGAGACAGATGGTTTCTTTCCTTTTCTAAAGGCAAAAGAAAAGGGAAACAAACCTTTATTCAAAACCTTTTGTTTCCGTAACTGCTTCTCACAGAACTTTAGGCACCGCGCATCTGCTCTAGCGTTCACTAGCTAGACTGCCTGGAACCCGATGAAGGACTCATTAGACAAACTGCCAAGACTCCCTTCTAGAATTTCCCCCTCAGGAGGTCCCACTGGGACCCTAGAGCCTCGGGCACTAATGAGCATCCTAGAAATGTTCTAGTCTGGATACCACAGTTTGAGAGCCACCGCTCAAGTACAGTCCCTCCCAGTCTGGGTGGTTTTGTTCCCCAGTGGACACGGAACTATGCTAGCAGGAACCTGGGATGGTCAGCATGGTGACATCTAAGTGGGGGTGCCCAATGTGGAGTCGCCCACCAGTGTCAATGGTGCTGCTGAGAAGTGCCTACAGGAATTCTCTCACAGAGTCTCCCTGCTTAACAAAAGCTTAACTAGCGAGTAAAACAAGGGGTGCTCATTCCGAAGGAAGCCTTCCCCTAAAGTGGGGTGATGTCACAGGCATTAAGTTAATTGGGTGGTGTCTCCAGAAGATATCTGCTGTCATCTTCCCCAGTGTCTCTGTCTTTCCCACATACACATGTCCATTAAGCTTATAAAACACCACACGAACCAGACATGTACTCATCCTGGATGTAAATGAGGCCCTGTGCATGGCAGAGGAGGGACGTGAAGCTGCCGAGGCGGGGGGGGGGGGCACCTTTCTTCATCCTCCCAGGGGCTGGTGTCATTATGTCCGGAGTGGATAGCGTTCTGGAGACATGTGCCATAGAAGGGGGGGGGTTAGCAGCACACTGCTCTTTCCTTGTATGATCAATACTTCTCTCTAACATCATTTTTAATGATAGAAGATCATTCATGGCACCTTCGCTAGAGTTCAAGCAATACTAGGGCGGGTTCAAGGATTCCCTTCAACCTGTCTGAACGTTAGACAGATTTAGGCTTGAAAGAATCTTCAGGGACCATGGCACAAAGCAGCCGGCTCTCAGAGGAAAGGGGAAACATTTCCTTGTCAGGTGACTTCACTGTGCCCCTTCCTGCCTCCTTTTACACCTTGGTCCTGGCGTTAGCAAATGGTCCATGGGCAAGGCTGTCTGTGGCAGAAAGCAGAGTTATCCTTGCTTCTTTCTTCTCCCTGACCTGCCCCATTCATCTGTCTCCAGGGGTTGCAGATGTGCCCTTTGAAAGTCTAGAGTGGTACATCTCAACATTACATCACTGGATTATAAAACAGCCTTCAGACGGCCTAAGAAGTTCTCCGCTCTGGTTTCTCTTCATTGGCATCCAGGGCGAGCCTTCGAAGCACACATTAGATCCCTCAGCCCCTCTCTGCATTTACTACTACTAATAGGTCCAAAGATCTTATGAAGACACGTCAGACTTTGAACCCATAGGGCCCTGCTTCCCATTCCCACTGGCTCCCTTTCCCTTCTTCCGCTCTGTTTCCACATTGCTCCTGAGCTGTGCTGTGTTTCATAAAACACTGCATTTCCTCTAATCCCTGCATACATCGTATGCAGGTGCAGGTTCACCCAGCACGGATGGGGAGGATCTGGAAAGGAACTGCGTCTGCATCGAGCATGTGCAGAGTTTCCTGCCTTGTCAGTATAACCTATAATACATATAACAGCTATTCACTTGATAGAAGCTATTACATACTTGTTAGATCTCGAGGACGAGGGCAGGTTATACACACACATACATGTATAAATGTAAGGAGTTGGGCATCTACATTTTTTTTGGCATTCACTGTTCATGTACGTCCTGGAACTAATGCCCACGAAGGCTGAGGGACAGCTGTACTGTCCTTTTACACGGGCTCTTTTCCCTGCCGAGAACCCTTGACTGCTTGCCCCTGCCTTCTGCCCCACTTCTCACTATTTTAGGCTGCAGCTGAAATAGCACTTCCCTTGGGAAGCTCTCCTTGACCTCTTAGCTCAGAGCTGGGTGCCCCGCCCACGTGTTCTTTTGGCACCTCGTAAAACTCCAGATTGTAATTATCGTCTGTTGTAATCGTCTAGGGCCCCCAGAAGCTCACAAAATGCTAAGAAAGTATGGTCCCCATATCTGTTTATTCAATCACAGCTTCTGCGCTGAGCACTGTACCTGACATGTAGGAACTACTGACTGGACTTCTTGGTGGGGAAATTTCATCAACTATTTTGTCCTGGGAACGAATCGAGTGAAGCTGGGGCGGGGGGGGGGGGGAGATAAAATTTTGAAGTTCCGAAGAATCTTTCTGGAAGGCCCTGAAGTCCATTCATGCTTCTTGTGTTTCCCATGAATGCACCCACCCTTGCGGGGTGAAAATGTCATGAAACAAAACTTTCCTTTTGCTATCGAGAAGGGACTTCCTTCTGCCCCCCCCCCATTCGTTGTCGGTTGGACCTCGTTCTCTAGTAGAGACCCACAGTGATCCAGAGTGGCCGGCCCTTGGGCACCACGGTGAGACGTGAGCTCACTCACTGGGGTTGGGCTGCAACATGTAAGGTCCAGTAAGTACGGCTGGAGACAAAGATTTTTGTTGTCAGCCCAGGGGAAGACCTTTAAAGGTTTAAATTGAGGCGGTGATGTCATTGCTTTGTGGAAGATGCACGGGAGGCTGCACCAACAGTGGAAAGACAGAAACCGGGTGCAGACCACTGGGATATCTGAGTGGGAGGAGGGTGGTGTGACCGCAGATGGTGCGAGATGTGGTCGGGAGGTAGGAGATAGATGCTGCCGTGAGGGTGGATTGGGGGAGGATTAAAAAGAGAGGAATCCTTTTGCACAGATCTGGGGCTGACAATACTTCTATTGGCTGAGGTAGGAAGACATGTCCTAGTCACGTCCTGGGCTCAGCTAGGTCTCACCCCACTGGGAAGGATATCATGAATCCTGCTCCAACCTTCTGTCTTTCCTCTCAGCAATTTGAGAAATCCTTGCCTATTGCTAATGCTTTCTGGGGCCTGTGCTGATTGCCTGGTTCAAGAAGTGCCCTTTGCACACAGAAATGCCCAGGATAGAGCCTTAGGCAGATGTCCTGCCTGGAGAAGAAGTGCCAGCTGTTCACCTGCACCTCATGTCTGGAAAGCTGCTGAGAATACCCTGCTGTCCGCTAACCGTTCCACCCTCCGGATTTCATCCCCCTGGGCCTTCTCAGAGCCCACCACCCCAAGGCCTTTGGAAGCCATGCTTGTCTCCAGCATTTTACAGAGGGTGTTGAGCTTCTGGTGAACACTCTGTCATTATGTAGCGTTATCCCTTTCCCTTGACACACAGTTACTTTTCTTCCCCATGGCTCAGTATTATCTGAAAAAATCTGGCTCCATTTCCTCATCTGCTCGGAAGGAACTGACGGTAGGTTTCTTCTCTCTGGAAACACTGAATTATTTTAAGTACACTTCATTTTCTATAGTGTCATTCACACATCAATGAGAATTCTTCTTTAAAATAAAAGCCTTTAAGCTCCCATAATATCACCTTTCAATTCATTTTAAAAGTTCCTTTTTAAAGCTCCAATCCGGCACATATTTGGGGTTAGATGTGTATTGTCGGTGCCCACACAAAGCTAGAACGCTGTCTACAATGTTCTCAGGAGGAAAAAGGGACCAGGATCATGAAGAATCTATGCAGGAGCACGAACTAGGTCTTTTCTTCCCTTCCTTTTCTTTCTGTGTTCTTTTCTCAGCTCACAACCTTTAAAAACCACCCAGAAAAGATGATGTTTTGCGCATAGACCATTCTAGCACTGAGCTGAGCATTCTGTTCCTTCTGCCACGAATTCTCCCAGTGGTAGACAGATCTTCCCTTCCTTCGTTATTACTGCGTTCTTGAGTAAAGGGGGAACTTCACAGGATGCAAGCGTATGTCCTGGAACCCCAGAAACAGCCCCACGTACACCCAACCCAGACTTTGGTGTCGGTGAAGCTCCAGGTATGTCCTTTACACAACAGTTCAATGTGTGATGATCAAGGGACCACACGGGGGAAAACCAACCCCACTGAAGCTCTAGCCAAACAACTGGAGAATTCTGCCCAGCTCCTGATGCTCTCAGCCACCGGCAGTCCCGCCGGCTACACACTTGCTCTCTACGTGGATGTTATAGGATTCCACAAAATCCCTGTTCCTCCTGCCAAGTTTGCATCTATAAGAAATGCACTTTCCAGAAAGTAGGTTATTGTTATTATTATTTTTTTTAAATCAGGGGGCTGCTTTCCTACTATTCTCCCCTCAAATAAGCAAACCTTTTGCTTTAGAAACGGAAGTCAATGTGGCCCACACCTGCTGACAGATGCAGTCAGCCCCACAGACTCTTGGACTCAAGCGAAACATCTTCACCTTAGGAAGCTGCCACTAAAACAGAGGATCTCCAACACCCAGCCTCTAAGGAACATCTCAGTTATTTCTATAGATCTGGCAACCACTGAACAAGCTGACAGTACCTTACCAGGAATGATTACAGTTTTCTATCCATAACCAAATTCAACATCTTTTTTTTTAAGAATAGAAAAATACCGTATTTTCTTCTTATGCTTCTCCAAAGAAAAATTTTAGTTTAGAAAACACATCATCATAATCTCCATTTATTAACTGTAACTTCTTCCTTTGCCTCCCAATATAAATGGTTGAAGTCCTCAAGTTTATTTATTTATCTATTTATTTATTTGCCTCTTTAACTTCAAGATGCAAAGGAATTGGCTGACAGTACACTTGTGGAAGCCTGCCCTTGTTAAGGACATGCCAGAACGTTGAGAGGCTGGCCACTGGGTGTCCATGCCCTTCAGAGGTACACACCTTCTTGACCCACTCCCTGACTGTAACAGAATCGAGGGCATTACAGGACCAAGTGGATGCTTACCTTGTTCTCCTCAGGGCTCTGAAGAGTTGCAGGCATCTCCACACCCGGTCCAGTCTCCAAGTTAGACAGAATGGAGGCTCTGCAGGCCAGCGAGCTGCTGCTGGGAGGCCAGGGTCACAGCCCGTGTTTGTATGGCCAAGCTCTCCCAGTCACGCACTCCTATAGTGCATCTCAGATGCCCGGGCTCAGCAACACTGGGCCGGTGTCATGACCGCGAGCACTGTGCACGAGATGCTCCTCCCAGGCAGCTAGCTCACAACCCCATGTTGCTCTCCAGGAGGGCCAGGGGTTCCCTGTCAGCCTCCTGGCCTGCTGCCGGAGGCCAGTATTGCAGCAGGCAGCCAGCAAAGCGTGTGGTAACCCAACCCCTTGTTGAAATGAGACTCCCAGCATCAGGAGGCTCCTGGGCAGCGAACACCTGACGCGCTACCCTAGCTACCTTATCCACGGCCACAGCACCATTAGAATGTTCACTATCCTCCTGGCCCAGCACGGTAATAATCATAATTGCTGAGTGAAATGGCTCTGTCCACTAATTATGCTACTTGTAACCGGCCACGAGGGTAATAATAATTTGGCTTGAAACAAGTCTTTAGGTTCCTCATGTCTGGGAAAAGTGCTTGGGTTAAAAGTCATGAAGATACAGGATTGATAACTGTCATGTAAATGTCAGGTGTTTGGCTTTTTAATCATCATTATTATTATTATTTTTTTTTTTTGAGAAAAAGCAGGGCTTTGAAATTGGCCCCGCTCCCTGCTGGGGAGCCTGACAATGGCTTTAATTTGCTTCAGTTAACATGTTTCTGCCGGTGTGCCAGTCTGGAAGCTGATAGCACGCCAAGGCAGTGCTCCTCTAGGGAGTACTCCATCATCCTCATTTGTGGTCTTCTGGTAGAGACTGCCACAGCTGCAGCTGAGCTATGGATGTGGCTGCTGGTGAGGGACCCAGGCAGGAGCCTGCTGAGGCAGGCCAAGCAGAGGCAGCGCCACGCCCCGATCTCAAAGGCATAGGTCAGTGCCGTAACACCCTGTGAGCTCTCAAAGGGGCTAATCCATTCCGTTCTCTCTCCTCTTCCATCTCCTCCTCCCTTCTTTCTTTCCTTTGCTGGGCAGACACTGTGATCTTTTCCCTCGTTTCCTTCCTTCTTCCCATCCTGCTCTTCCTCTCTCCTCCTCCCAATTCCTTCTTCTCCCGTTTGTCTCTCTCCTGTCCCGGGACCCACTCACACGCTATATGTAGTTCACTCTATTTTACTGTCAACCTTTCTGAAATGCTTAGTCTCTAATTACCCAGCTTTGCTGATTTTCCTCCTCTTCTTCCTTCCCCCCTCTTTTGTTTTCTTGGAAGACCACAAGGCAGACGTTCAGGCTAGATTTTTCTAGAAGGTGGTTCTCATATCTCTTCTACGATCTTAGCCTCAGTTGCTTCCTATTAGGCCAAGGTAGTACTTTACTCTTCAGCCTAATCCATATGACCCCGTCCCCAATGGGTACAACTTGAGGGCCACCCTGGCCCCTGCATCCATTCACAGTGCACTAGAAGGCATGGTGACCCCTCTAAAACATACTTTGCTGGGTCACAGGTCAGAACCCTTGCTCCCTGCTCACTTCTTTTCTTGAAAACCTGAACACACCCCCTCTGACCCTCATCGTTCCTGGCTCAGGCAAAGCTGTTGCTTTCCGGCTCCAGTTACCAGCGTTTCTTTCTCTCCATCTCCCCAAATAGGCTAAGAGTTCCTGGGGCAAAGGTGTTGCCGACTCACCCACCCAGCAGTTGCACAATAAACGGGTGCCAGATGAACTTTGACTCTCTGAGTTTTACAAGTATGAAAAGTCTACACGGAGAAGTACAATGAGCCTGAGAACATGGACTCTCTGTGGTTCGAGCAAGGTGCTTAACCTCCTGGTCTTGGTCCTCTATCTATAGAGCAGAAATGATATCGCCCATGTCTGGGGGGGAGGCGATGGGGACTTAACGAGTTGCTCCGTGTAATCAGTGACATCACCACACACAGCAACAACACAGCTGGAAAGCAGAGACTTCTGCTTCATGAGAGTTGAAAAAAAATGGAAGTGATTCTGGTAGCCCAAGGCTGCCCCTGTTGTCCTTGAGGGAGAAGGTTCTAGGTGCTGTTTGGACAGGCTTGATTTAAACGAGTATATCCTTTGTTAGAATGTGTGTGACTTAATCTTCCAGGTGGAAAGAGAGATGCTAATGCCACATATGAAACTAAATTCCGCAGGAGAGCTAAGCACGGGCGCGGCTACAAACAGGGGTATTGCAATACTGGGTTGGTGGGTCCAGAAAGCATACGGTTTAAAAAATAACCTAGCTAAGAGATTGCAATTTTACATTACCATAGATAGGAAAGTACACATTGGTTACTGTTTAATAGACAGTGTGCTTGCCTTCCAGAAAGACGTTCGAAAGAAACCTAACACCATACAATTTAACCTCAAAGAAGTTAAAATTCAGTGGTTAGCAAGGGGCCATTCTGGATTCCTTTGACCTGTAGATAAACCCTGAAAGGAGATTCTCTAGGCTGAAGAGCCCTCCATGACCAGCCCTGCAATGTGAACATCTCTGTATCGCTTGGCCATGCTCTCCTGTAGGGCCCCAGGCTCTTCATCCCTCAGAAACCATCAATTGCCAGTATCTTCTCACCTGGGGATGGAACTTCATCATCCCCTCCTTATCCATGGTGAGATTTTTTTTTTTCTGACTTGATCTTGTGCACACGGATACAAGCCAACCTGGAAAAGGCCCACGGAGACTCAGTTGGCAAGGCAGCTGACTCCCTGTTTAGCCTTCCCCTCCCACCTGTAAACCCAGCAGCTGGAACTTCTCTAGAAAGGTCCTTCTGCTTGATCACAAGGTAGATGTTTCTAGTTCTTTGAGGAACCAGCACACTGCTCTCCCTAATGGGTGCACTGTTTTCCCATCTATAGTGAACAAGAAGTTCCCTTCCCCACAAACTCAGTAACATTTATGTTCCTCTTTCTTTCTTTCTTTCTTTCTTTCTTTCTTTCTTTCTTTCTTTCTTTCTTTCTTTTTCATTTCTTCTTTTTTTTGTAATTTCCTTTCTTGATCTTATCTATTCTGACTGGGTTAAGATAAAATTTCAAAGGAGTTATAATTTGCATTTCCTTGACAGCTAAGAATGTTGAGCATTTAAAAAATATTTCCTTTTGTATTTTTTTTCTTTCAAGAAACTCTATGTTTAGTTGCACACTCTACTTTTAAATTGTTTTCCTTGTTTGTTTTTTTTGAGTTGTTTGCATATTCTAGTCATTAACCCTCTGACAGATGCGTCACTGGTAAAGGTCCCCCCCCCCCATTCTGGAGGCTCCTTCCTCATCTGAATAATGGTATCCTTTGCTGTAAAAACAAATCCGTTTAATTTCATTAATTCCCATTGGTCAACTGTCGATTTTAATAAACTAATCAACAGTCTTAGCCAACTATGAACTCTGCAAGCTACAAAGATAACAGACCTGGCAAGATGTGCCCACTAACGTAACACTTGTACAAATGTTAAGGTAATAACCAACCATGTTTCTCTGTTTGAATTTAAAATCTGAGCCACAAGACACAACTCAGGCCTGACACCAAAGTGGGCCAATCCCCCATGACTGGCTAGAGAGAGGAACTTAATCCTATTATTCTGGTAAACTGGCATAGCAATAAGTTGCCCCGTATGTTCTTATCTTCATACTCAGAGATCAGCGCATCTCTTAGTCCTCATTGGAAAAGCTTCTATTTACAGTAGAGTGGCAAGGAATACAGAAACCCATAACTGGCTAACACGCAGAGAACAGGACACTGTGGAGTGCTCAGTTCTAAACAGGACATGCCTGTCACACCTCTGTCTCCACGGCTCAGGGAGCATTGCAGAAGATGGTGCTAAAAGATCCAGAGGTAACAGTGGATGTCTGCAGCCACACGGTGTTTGCCAGACATCAACATGCTGTTCAGTACACATGAACTGATATAGTTGTAACCGTGTGCACAAGATCAAGTCAGAAAAAAAATCTCACCATGGATAAGGAGGGGCTGATGTAGTTCCACCCCCAGGTGGTGAGAAGCTATTGGCAATTGATGGTTTCTGAGGGATGAAGAGCCAGGTATCTTCAGGGATGGCATCTACTAGATTGTTCTATACCCATGTGATACAGGTAGAACTAAATGTACTTAGTGGGTCGCAAAAACCTGGGAAGGAAAAGTGGTAGTGGGGCTTGAGAAGGAATTGAAGGGAAGGGAATGGATAATAGATTTAATCAAAGTACTTTATCTCCATCCATAAGATTATCAAACAATTAAAAAAAACTAAAAATGAAAAAAGATCTTTCTGCTTATTACAGGGGCCTTTGCAACTGGCTTCAAAGGCTTCCAACAAAATGTATCACTCTAAGCACTTGCTGTCCTGGTGACAAGGCTGGGGCAGCTTCCGGCTTCTCTGACAGAGCTAAACTCTGAGTTCCTCAAGGCTTCAGCGCGCTGCACACTCTCTAGGACTCAGAGGGCGCTCACTCAGAGTTCCGTGGACAATTGGTGTAGCCACCGATTCCTGTGTCTGTACAGACCCTGGCTGAGGCCCCTAGTGGGAGAAATTCTCGTGCTTCTCTGCGCATGTTATCAGGACCATACCCTGAAGAGGACGAGCATGAGGCATGTCCACCTTCGACAGAACTAAAATGATTAGCACTAGACAGCTGTGCCCCAGGGAGGAGACCTAGGATGCCCCCAAAGGCTCACTGCAAGTGTAGTAGTAGAAAAAGCTAAGAATTTAAAAGCTACTTTGTGAACCATAGGGATGCTTAGCTATTTCAGGTGAAAATGCCAAGAAAGTGCATGTTAAAGCCACAGTGGGCTGCCTCTGTCCACCCATCATAAGGACACATTAAGAAGAACAGCCCTACCCCGGTGCTGGAGACAAAAGGGAACAACACAGAAGTCTCACATACTACTGCTGGGAGTGTAACTTTGAAAAACTACTCTGTTTAGAAAGGAAACTGTCGAGGAGGTGAGGAGGCAGCTTACAGGATGGAAGAAAAAGTATCTATCAGTTATACATCCGACATAAGATTAATATCTAGAACACACGAAGAACTCAAAAAACAAAATGTCAAGAAAATAAACAACCCAATTTTTTTTTAAAAGAACGAGCTTTGGAGCTGACTGTTGATGGCTAGTAAATACTTTAAAATAATCTGAGATCATTAGCCATAATACAAATGTAAATTAAAACTACCCTGAGATCCCGTATCACCCCAGTTAGAGTGGATATTATCAGAAAATCAAATGACAGCCAACACAGGAAAGCTGTGGGGGGAGGAGGGTCTTCATTCATCGTTGGTGGGAATGGAGACCGGGGTGGACCATATGGAAATCAGTGTAGAAGTTCCTCCAGCGTTATAAAATAGATGTCATATGATCCAGCTATATCTTTGCCTCCTGGACACATACCCAAAGCCCACATGCTCTACTATGGAGACACTTTCTCATTCACGGTCAATGTCACCTGATTCGCAGCAGCTAGGGAATGGAATCAGCCTGGATGCCCGTCGAACATGAGCAATAATAAAAACGTGGAGCACCACATAGTGAAAAACAATGAAAAATCGAAACTTTCAGATCAACCGAGAGAACTGGGAAAAATTATACTGAGCAAGGGAACTGAGATCCAACAAGCCAAATGTTCTTTCTCCCACGTGGATCCTAGCTTTGAGAGTTTAGCGTTTGCGCTTTTAGCTTGGGAGCTCCTAGGGAGGACGAGAAGCTGGAAAAGGATCGCTGGTGAGAGGAGGTGCCGCAGGGGAAGGGAGCTAGGAGAACACGGGTGATAGAAAGTAGAGAGGAAATATACTGAGGGTGAAAAGCTTCAAACAGGGGTAGGAGAGATGGGGAGGTAGGGAAAGAGGGTTGAAGGATGTGCAGGAAGCACATATGGAAACATACTACTCTTTAAGTTAGTTGAATCATATATGGCAACAAAAACTTAGTTAGGAGGGAGATCTCCTGCATGACTTGATGATGCTACTCCCGGAAGCCACTGTTTGTTAAACAGCACCAGGTATGAGGCTTCTCCAGGGTTGGCCAGAGAGGCCCCATAAGCCCTCAAAACAATACAGATCCTTGCCATTCCTCTTGGTTGCCCACAAGAACCAGCTGGTAAGACTCGGTTACTGAAGACACCACACGCATTGGCTGCAGGATATAGAGAGATCAATCTGGAACGGAGCCAAAAGTTCCGCCCTGCTGGCTGCCTTCCATGATGCTGGAAGGTGTTGTGCAGCCTATGGGGAGAAAAAGGCATTAGCGGCCCAGCTATGTAAACTATGAACTGCGATGCCGGTCTGCCAGGTAGGATGTGTGCATGGCTGCAATAGGAGCATGGGAGGTATGGCGGTGACTACCTATGCTGGATTGCCTTTATGAGCTGCTCTACAGGAGAGAACACATTTCTGATACTGTAAGCATTGCCAAAAAACCATTTCTGGGGTGAGCATAGAGCCTAGGAGTATAGGAACCTACTACCATTGTTTAGCTCATTGACAGAGCATCAAATTGCCTTCTAAATATTTATATTTGTGCCCAGAGACAAATGCTATACTTGGCCCCAATCAGAGGCAATAAATGGCAGCAAATGTAGAAACTCATGGCTGCTTCTGATGCTGAAAATAAATGACAGTTGACTACCTTGCCCTAAATAGAACATTTGTACCACCCCCCTAAGGCTCAGCAAACTCTGCAGAAGTAGACAGAATTAAAGAGTCAGAAGAAAGGGAAGAAAAGAGGATCCTTCCAGAGCAGGATACAGCCATTAAAAACGTGATCTCACAGCAGCAGAGGTTGCCGAACTGAGCCCGCAGAAGGTGAAACCTGTAAGATGTCAATCATCAACTAGGAAGGATCTCATGTGGTCCTACCTCCCCCTACCTCCCGTCATGAACTACAGGCTACTGGTAGATTCTAGGAGAGGGACAGTTATTGTTTCTGAGTTATATGGACAATGGTGAGCCTACTGTCTCAGTGGATAGTTCCAAGGCTGTGGCCACAGATGGCCTTAGTTAAAATCAGTAGGTCACAGAAAACAACAAAAAGTCCCAAAGAGAAGAAGAGGGCTGACAGAGATGGGCAACGGATAAAAGGTGACGGGGTTAGGGCAGTCAGAATAGGCAAGGTACGTGCATGAAATTACCAAAGAACAAGGTTAATCAATAAAAACATTTGGAATACAGTGAAACATGTACCTACCTAGGACAAAGCAAACCTACTTCTAGGTATATTAGTCAAGTGACACGCAGGACTCCTCAGAGTTCCAAGCTGTGAGCAATGCAGTTTTCTATTATTCAGCAAGATGGCGACCTGTTGTATATTCATGTAACCAAGACTCCTCATCAATAAAAAGGATGAAATACTCAGATTCCAATCATGTGATATTGAACTTTAAACATCAAGCATGAAAGAGTATCTTTTATCCAATATCAAAGTTCAAGATCAGCATAAATGAGGGAAATTCAGTCAATACTGTTGAAAATTAATTTAGTGGGATCCTGTCTCAAAGTACAAAGTAAGAAGAGGGATAGGGTTAGGGTTGGAGGACAGACCAGGTCCTTGGTTCAATCCATAGCACTACAAAACACAAACCAAGCCGGCCGGAGGTGGCACACGCCTTTAATCCTAGCACTCAGGAGGCAGAGGCAGGCAGATCTCTGTGAGTTCGAGGCCAGCCTGGTCTACAAGAGCTAGTTCCAGGACAGGAACCAAAAAAGCTATGGCGAAACCCTGTCTCGAAAATCCAAAAACAAAACAAAACAAAAAACAAACAAAAAAAACCCCACAAACCAAAACACAGCTCACCTAGAATCTAAGTGTCACATAACTCTGAGATAACAGATTGCATGTACACCATCTGACACAAGAAAAGTGGCCATTGGTGAATGTCACAGACACCCTGGCATGGTTGTTTTTATGAATAATAAAAAGATGTGTTCAAATAGCCAAGGATAAAGATGCCTCCGGTCAGGCAGTCATATCTGCATCCCAACCCCCCTTCTCGTATGGATGAAGACTTTGGCTGAGTTCTCTGTTGTCGATCCCTCTCTCCGTCACTCGCTTTGAATGAAGTCATCTACTTAGGTGACAGTCCTTGAATCTGTCACAAAACATAGTTAGATCTTCCTGAAGGCAAGCACACCAGAAAGAGGGACAGTAAAACATTTCTGAAAGCATTCCAGAAACAGGAGAAAGGCCACAGAAGATCAGAAACCTCAAACCCTTGAAGCCTGGCAATGTCTGCCGCACCTGTCCACCCCACAGGAAAGAGACCCAGAGAAAAACACATTCTCCCTTCCAAACAGGGCTATGGCTATGAACCAGGCTCCATTTGCCTATACCACACAAAGACTTGGAGAATTTCCCTTCTTCCTCAGTGTTTCTCAATGGGAGGGACAAATCCTTGGGTCTAGCACATTACACAGAATGTCCTGGAGGCCACTAGCGTCCCAGGCCTCCCTTCGCTGTGACACTAACGTCATGCCTGGAACCATTGCCATGGTGGTAGCTGTCATGAATGCTTTGATGAAACACATTCTGTGTATTCCAATCTGTACCAGATTAGAATTCAGAATCAGCGTTCTAATAGGTGATGGTAGCAGCGAGTATCAACTGTAAATATCGGTGTCAAATAAAATAGTGACAGCATCGTTTTAAACAAGTGTGATTGCATTTAAAAATCTCAATTCCCACCGTCTTTAGAAACTACTTGCCCCTTCCCTGTCCAGTCCGACCGACAGTTGGCCTTGCAGCTGTGGACTTGAGGTCTGGGTGGCAGGTGGACTGGGTGGCTAGCTCCACATTGTCCTTCTCCAGGTCTCCACGAGCGGATTGGGTGAGGGCAAGAGCCATCTCCTCTGTGTGTGCCTGTCCTGCTTTGTTCCCCTCTCCTTGGCTCCCTATGAGGGAAGACCTATAGGTGTAGCTTTTGGAAAATGGAGCGGGGCAGGGGTGTTGTCTAGTCGCAGAGAAGAGGCAGCTACCTTTTATAATAGTATTTTGGACACTGAGTTATATAAAAACAAAGTGTGCATGTGTATGTGTGTGTGTGTGTGTGTGTGTGTGTGTGTGTGAGAGAGAGAGAGAGAGAGAGAGAGAGAGAGAGAGAGAGAGAGAGAGAACCTTGTATGCATGTGTGGTGTGTCCATCTATGTGCATATGCAGAGGCCCTGAGGAGGACTGTTGTGTGTTCTGCTCTATCCCTCTGCTTCCCTTTGAGACAGGGCCCCTTACTGAACCCAGGGCTAGCCTGGCAGCCAGCAAGCCTCAGCAATTCTGTTTTTACCCTGAACAGTGTTGGAGTACAGGCCTGCATGACCACATAGATTTTCACATGGATCTGAACTTGGCTCCTTATTCTTGTGAAGCAAGCGCTCTTACCCAGGCTCATCTTTGCGGCCCGAGAACTACAATGCACCAACTTCACTTGATCTTTTTCTTTTTTCAAATGTAGTACAGAAAACTCGATATTACATATGAGACAAATTTGTGGCATTATATATTTAGCAGATAATACTGGATTACAGCATATGGTCAAGAAAATAAATTTCAGAAGTCTGTAAGAAATACAATTCATAACATGCATGAAGCATGGAAGTCCATAAGAAATACAATTCATAACTTGCATGAAGCATGGTTATTACAGTAGGAAGGCAGAAAGGGATATGAAAAACATTGTTGCCTAAAATGACTTGGGGAGACACAGTGGTGTAGGAACTCATCTCTGTATGTCCTTAATCATTTAGGAGAGTGGGCCAGGGGGCAGAGGCACACGCCTTTAATCCCAGCACTCGGGAGGCAGAGGCAGGTGGATCTCTGTGAGTTCGAGGCTAGCCTGGTCTACAGAGTGAGTTCCAGGACAGGCTCTAAGGTTACAGAGAAACTCTGTCTTGAGACCCCCACCCCCCCCCAAGAAAAAAGGAAAGAAAAAAACCCTAAAATCAAGCAGAAACCAAACTGTAGTGTTCCTAAAGCTCCTGAGAAAACTGGTGGAGTTTTGTCAGCTTTGTCTTTTCTGACTCTACATCTACCAAACAAGAAAGTGTTCGTTTGTTGTACCTGCTTGGGCCAGGTTCTGCTTCCAGGCCTGTTTTACGAGGCTCCTAGGGTAGCTAAGTGGGTGAAGTCTGGGTTCCTCCTGCATCTCTGGCCACCAGCTTTGGACTTTAGCTCTCTAGCCCTGGGCCATGGCAACCTTCCTTCAGCTCTTTATGTTAGGCTTAGAGCTGATGACTGTAGGGGACAATTACCTGGGAACCCAGGAATATGACTGTGGACATATTTTCTCTTCCATCATTATTATCAGAGTTCTGACTCAGAACATTGCAGTGAAATCATTCTTGTCAGAGGAGTTGGTGTCTCCTGCGGCCAAACAGCATGTGAGCTTAGCCCTAAGCTCGTTTTATTACACAGCCCTGTGTCTAATCTTCCTGAGAGCAGATCAAAGCCATTAGCACCATCTCTCACTGGTCTCCTTCTGCCGTCTGTAACAGAAACCCCAAGTGCATTAAGCAGTGAGTTCCAGGCTGGCCCTGGCACAGCAGCCTGAGAGAAATACCCCGAGTGCCACATTCTTGTTTCTGGTTCCCACCACACTCCACGTTCACTCTCCTTGTGGCTTTAAAAGCAGGCTCACCAGCGTCCAGGTTTCCATAAAATGACATCATCAAAACAGTCTTCGGTGGCCCAGAGACAGTGTCACCATGACAGCTCCCTCTGTGGCTCCAGCCAACTTCAGCTCCTAATCACATGTTCCAGATGTTTCCTTCTCTCCACTGAGGACTGGCATCTGTATCCCTTAAAAAGGCAGCCCCTCCACACTCCAAGCTGGACGGGGGCCGCACACTTGGTAGGCTCATCTTGGAAGATTGTGCAGTAGCAACAGGGACAGCTGGATGGGGTAGAGGCATGGAGTGTTGGCTCAGGCAGTCCTAACCTGACAGTGCATACAGTCCCCAGGATCTTCTTTGAGTGTCGTTTCTAAGTTCCCAGATAGCAAGGGCTGGGACAGTCTGTAGCCTGTCAAGTTCCCTAGGCCACTAGGCACACTGGGAGTAGCCAAGGAGAGCACCTTAGAGTCCTGAGCGCTAGTGTTCAGAAACACTAATTGTCACTGTGTGCAGAAGCAGGTTCCTCCAGGGACGGTTGTCCGAACACTCCAGAAGCCTTGGAAATGGGTTTAGAAATGAAGTCTGTGAGTCATTACCCAACTAATCCACCACTTCGTCATCATAGTTTACCATCTCCTCTTCTCTCAAACGCGCACGCAGCTGCTTTCTTCCCAGCGTCTGAACAGATGAGACCCTGCTCTCCCTCAGCTGGGCGTCTGCAGCGCTGGGTGGAAGAGGCATCTTAAGTTGATTCTGTGACTTCCTTCACAAAGCAGCGAGTTTTGAAAGGACAGACTTTGCTAAATAAATGATTTCTGTTCAATTTAGTTTCTCTCTCACTATTCATGCTACGGTGTAAGGTTTGCTTTAAGTGGGATGCGTTGCTTTCAATCCATAGCTGATAAGTAGAAACGACCATACCCATGGTAAAAGCAAAAGGCTTAGAGATCCATTCCATTCCCCAATTATTTTGCGATTGCAAACTGGTCCAACTGCCGCGGCGCGTTTGAGGTGAGCTCAACTCCTTGTAAATGTGCCATCTCATGTAGTCAGCACGGGACTTTGTATGTTCCAAGCGGGCAAAATGACACTTTCACATCTTGGGTGGCGAATGCTGTGTGCATACTGTACACCTAACCCCACGGCAGGTGCTGCCAGCGGGCGATGAGAAGTGAGAAGATGAGGGAAGAGGGGGAGCACCTGGCTGCATTCACAACAGAATCAAACCGTACTAGAAATGCCTACAGCATCTGGCGAAAAGCTGCCTCCCAGACCAACCTGGTTACGGCTGACAGGGCATCTGCCAAATTAAATGCTTCAAGGGAGCAAGCCATCGGCCCTCCCTCAGCTAACAGGAGTTTTAACAGACCGGAGAACTAACTTTTGGTTTTTGGACTATCTACATCTTGCCATCCTTGCTGGTTATCCTGCTCTGGGTAATTGTGACTTTGAGGTTGTCATACTGTGTCGAGGTCTAAAGTAGAGGTGACAAATTTTGAGACCAGTATTAATAAGCCACAACATGGCATCAGGTGGGAACGGAACCACGCGTCGCACACAACAATAACAGCAACAGAGAAAACCTGAAACTGTGGCTGTTAGGGAACCCCACTGATTACACTTGTCCCCTTTCTCTCTTCACCTGTGCAGGAAGCAACCCCGCTTGAGACAACGCCATCCTTTTTATCAAAGGCTTTCAGGTGTCCGAAGCTACCATCAGCTCTTTGTCTTTCATTTGGATTTGCTAAAAACATAACTAGCAAGAGCTAAGTAGAGTTGCTATTTATCTATTTAGGGTGTATGTATTGTGGCGCACATATAAATCAGATAATACACTTCAGAGAAGTATCACTGGTGGTGTTCCTACTGGTGGGGCATAGGACTTTGCATAGAGAGAAGCTTATTTACTTGACAGCAGGTTTTCCCAGAGGGAGCTGATGGCTAGCTCCTCTTTCCGCTGGCAGCAGGAAGTGTTTCACAATGCAGAAATTGCTGGCTTTGGGACGGACTCTTTACATCTCTAGAAAAACCAGACTCACTACTGTGGTGTGTGTACATAGTTACCACTGGACATGTTACGGAAGTGGTCCATATAACATTGTTGACTACACTTAAAGTCTGTATTTAACATAACATAAACTAGGTAACGAGATATTTCATGAAAGAGATGAATATTTTCTTTTTGTTGTTTTCTCGAGACAGGGTTTCTCTGTGTGCCTTTGGAGTCTGTCATGGAACTAGCTCTTGTGGACCAGGCTGGCCTTGAACTCACAGAGATCTGCCTGCTTCTGCCTCCCGCCTCCCAAGGGCTGGAATTAAAGGCTTGCGTCACCACCGCCCAGCTTGAACATGTTTTTGATAAGCTATTTTCTGTTCCATCCAGGTAAATGCTTCAGGATTCCTCTCATTCTCTCAAGGCTAAGGAACAAATTTAGATTTTGCCTCATGTTCAGCCAAAGTCTTGCTATCACATTGCCAGAGAATATTAAAGGCAAACTCTCAACACTCATGAGAGAAAAATTAAGCAGTCTAGAGAAGTCCTAACCAGATGCTCTTGTGTGCTCTTAATCTATCTGTAGTCCAGTCTATCTGTAGTCCAGTCTATCTGTAGTCCAGTCTATCTGTAGTCCAGTCTGCTTAATTTCTGGATATATGATTTCCAGAAAATAAAGCATTTTAAGGACAGTGTTTAAAGAGAGTATTTTAAGGAAACATTTATAAGAAACAAGGTGGGGACTAACTATTTAATGCCTCTTTAAATGAGGGAATATCTAACTATCAAAACAAAGGGAGAAACCACCAAACAGCATGCTTCTAGGTGCCCAGGACAAACCTATGAAGGAACTGATAAGAGACTGTCGAGAGACTTACATCTTAGTATGGAGTCTGGAAGCAAATCTGGCTTGGTGACACATGCCTATTCCTGTGACACAAGAGAATGGTGCCAGAGGATCACTTGGGGACAGAGAGATGTTCTAGACCAGCTTGGGAAACAACAGAAGTCCTTAGCCCAAATCAAGTTGAAACAATTAACAGCAACAGACAAACTGTGGACCATTGACAGGATAAATACCTCACACATAAAAGGGTCAGAGAGTACCATGGAAAAAGCAGAAGAGCAGAAAGGGGAGTCAGGACTGGGTTTGATAGAGACTGTGGTGGGTGGAAAATATCCCCATTGTAATACCTGGTCTCTACCTGGTAGTGCTGTTTGTGGGGGGTTAGGCACTGCAGCCTCACTAGAGAGAGTACATCACTGGGGATGATGGGCTTTGAGATTAAGAGCCTCATGCTACCAGTTCACTCTCTGCTTCCTATATGTGGTTGAGGTGCGTGCGTACAGTGCCCAGAGAAGCCAGAAGAGAGCATCAGAGTCCCCGGAACTGGTGCTGCAAACTCTTGTGAGCTGTTATGTGGGTGCTGGGGATTGAACCTGCAACCTCTGGAAGAGCAGCCAGTGCTCTTAATCTATCTGTAGTCCAGTCTATCTGTAGTCCAGTCTATCTGTAGTCCAGTCTATCTGTAGTTCAGTCTGCTTAATTTCTAAATGGTCGTCCCCTGCCATCAGGTCCAGTGTGAGAATCTCACACAGATATTCACAGTTTCAGTACCATCAGGTCCCATGCGAGAATCTCACACAGATATTTACAATCTCAGTACCATCAGGTCCAGTGTGAGAATCTCACACAGATATTCACAGTCTCAGTACCATCAGGTCCAGTGTAAGAGTCTTACACAGATATTCACAATCTCAGTGCTGGTCAGCTCTCAGCCTGCCATCCTAACTCTTTTATCTTGTCTGTAACAATTGCATTATAAATCCCTCTTTATGCTTCTGTGTCTTCTGGGTGTGACATTTCCGTTGTCTGTCCGCCGCTTGCCTCTCCACTCCCTATGTAACACCTCTTCACCTTCCCAGACTCATGTGAGTCCTGCCATCCTTCAAGCCTTGCCCTATTTTCTGCCTTGGTTCCAGTCTGTGTCTGAGGGCCCTTCCCATCTCTGGGCATGTTGTGCATATTTTTACCAAAGCAGCAAAGTTGGCTGTGCAAACCGTGATCTGTTTCTTTGGCTACCAGTTGCAGGGCTCCAGTGGGCACCGGTGACAGAGCCAGTTCAGCTGTACTGCGTAGTTCTGACTCCTTTCTGTCAGAGAGAGCATCTTCACTCTTCCACGGTGGACCCTTGGGCTAGTTCCAGTGCAGAGCCAAACACTCATTTACCCAGCAAACATTGGTCTAATGAATGACAGTGAGCAACCAGCCTGAACAATTCTCTCAGATCAGTGTCCCCAAGGTGTGGTCTTTGGATCAGCAATATCTACATCCCAAGGGAAGGTGTTAGGATGTGGGTGCTTAGCTGGTCTCACAACCTGTGCAGTCTCAAACCACACGAGGAACCCAGGACACCGTGTCAAGAAGCCTTCTGGACAACTCTAACAGGTGTTATACTTCCAGAAACACTAACTGCTCAAACGAAAAGGGACAACTTGATTTCAACGACTCACATAATACTGCCCTTAAGAAGGGCATTTACGTTGTAAGACAGCTTGAAAAGAAGGCAAGACTTTGTCACACACACAGACCTGCCCACCACCCACGTGTACTTCGTCTCTCAATAAGGAGTGATGTGTAGCAAACCACTAATGCCCTAGCTTCCCTCCCTCCCCTTCTCAGCATGCTAACCGCCAGGCTACAGTTGGTGTTTTCCCCATGTGTGGCTTCAGACTTTTACTATATAAGCACCAAGGCATTTAGCTTTAATTAGAGACGTGATCTAGGCTATTACAGCACAAATCACAGCACCTGCCTCAGCAAGCTACATAAAGACACCTGGAGTGGCAGGCAGTGGATGCAACCTGCCTGCTCCTTGCCAACAGGAGGTGAGTAGCCAGGGCAATGCTCACCTTTCAAAATGCAAGTGTAAGGGGTTATGAGCACAGATCCAAGTTAAAACAATTGTCGCTGCTGATGTATATATAACATAAAATGAAGCAAAGGGGCCCAACACATTGAACTCAAACAACAACAGATTTGCACAGACAAGCTCGGGTCAGTTTTGTACAGCCCTGTAGATCCTGCACCCAAAGGAAGTGTGCATGCCGGGAAGTGTCATGGACTATGGGCAGGAGGAATCCCAAACAGTCATGATGAAGGCCCTGACTCCATCCTGTCAGCACCACAGACAGGCCTTGATTCTTTCAACTGTGATGACAAGACATCACCTGCCTCCCCCTGGCTTAACAGAAAGGATGTGATGATGGTTTGGGATAAATTCTTTGTCATTTGGAAGCCTGTAAAATGAACCACTTATGAGACTATAGCTGCCAAAGGCATGTAGCTATAGCTCTCAAAATGGAAAGTGTTGGGAACTACAAAGGAATAGTATACAATGTTGTATCACAGATACTTGCGGCTTACTTACCCACTGATGTAATTTCATGCACTTCCTATCCATTTGGTAGCTTTTTCCTATTACTGGCTTCCCCCAGGCCTTGGCAACTAACATTTTACATACAACTTCTGTGATTTTGATTGTATATATACACATATAATACAATATATATAATATATATGTATATAACACACATATATACCCACATATACATATATGGGAGGGTTGGTGTGCACGCATGTTCATGTGTGTGGAGGCCAAAGGTCAACCTCCTGTATCATTTTTTAGGTTTGAGACAGGATCTCTTCCTGAGATCTAGACTGGCAAACTAGAGCCCTAAAGATCCCCAAGTGTCTCCCTCTCTCCCCAGCAATGAGATTAAAGTGCAACCAATCTCTCTGGCATTTTATGAAGATGCTAGGGACCAAACTCAGGTCTTCATGCTTGTGTAGGGAACATTTTGCTATTTTACTGTGCCATCTTCCTAATCTCCACATTTTACTATTAAATATTTATTATAATATATAATAGTTATACACACACACACAGACACACACACACTCACATACTGAGACTGCAATCTAGGTTGGCCTGTAACTCACTATGCAGCCCAGGCTGGCCTGTCACTCACTATGTAGCCCAGTCTGGCCTTGAATTCATGGAGAATTCTTCTGCTTCATCCTCCCAAGTGCTAGGATTACAGGTAGAAGACATCACACGTGGTTGAGTTTGGTTATAATAGGTGGTTGAGTTTGGTTATATTAGGGATATCATTTAAATGGTAAAAATGAAATCAAAGGGTAAAATATCCATAGACTAGATTTCAATTATTGATATTTTTACCCTTACTCTCATTCTCACAAGTAACTCAAGAACTTATTGTAATGGTAGGGGGTAGGGGTGTGGTTTGGGGGTGGGGCACTGCCAAAACCCTGGTTCTAGGAAGGTAAGATTCCCTGTCCTGGAGTAGAGAAGATAGGCACCTTCTGCCTTGGTATTTTCCATTTGTTTAAGTTGACTCTTAATGACTTGAAACAAGCGGAGTCACAAGGAAGCAAGCGCTGCTCCAATTCTTTCGTTACATAATTTCATTTCTGCTCTCAAGCCCGTTAAGCTGGTTGGAAGAAAACTGCTAAATTAAATTTGGTTTGATTAGGAAATCTGCGTCATGTGCAGGCAAAGTACGGCATGTGTGGGTTAAAAAATGTTCTGGTTATTTTAAAAAAATGTTTCACAGATGACTCAGTTTTACCATGGCTCCATTGGTGAACTAAATCTGTGTACTGAGGATGTGTTGGGGGGTAGACTTTGCTTTGGCCCTTTATTGGGAGATCTCTCAAGTTTTGGACTATTTGTCCTGTTTGAAGAAAAGTCCTATGGTCTCAAAGGCTGGGTGGGACATTTGAGCGCCTTCATGTCGTTCCTGCTCTGCCCCCTGAGACCCTTTCTTAGGTCCCTTTACGTCCTTGTCATACACTTTGGCCTGCTTTTTATCAGTTTTGCCAAGGTGAGCCTTGAGCCTCATCTCCTTTGGTCTAAGTCCTTAGCTGCATTTCAGCCCAAGGATCCCACCTTCCATTTTACTGCCGACTTCTAAACACAGACATGGAGAGATTGAAGGAGAGTTGTCTGAAGTGTTTCAGGCTGAGGGAGGGGCTTGAGAGAAGGTCAAATGTCACAGTAGCGTGCTAAGATAGCCACAAGCAAGTGGCAGAATCCAGGAGCTGCTGTTTTACAGATAACACAGAGGCCACTTTCCCACCTCTGTCTCTGCTGAGATGAGTGAATCTTGGATTTTACAGTCGCTGAGAAGCATCCAAACAGTTGGAGAATATTAAAAATTATGGAGCTGTTTCTATTATTTTAGGTGAGTGATTATCAGGCAAAGAAGGCAAGACATGGACAGCAGGTCTCCGCAAACCTCAGAAACTGCTGAGGACCAGGGTCACAGGGTAGCCCACAGAACTTCTGGCATCTGGCTACAGTTTTCTCATTCACTAAAGGCCTGGCTTATTTTTCGTGCTCTTTTCCTCTTTATCTTCTTTGTTCATGGAATGACGGTTTGTCGTCTAGAGTGCACAGGTAATTTTGACACAGACCACATGGGGCACACTTCTAGAAAGTTCTATAGCACCCCGTCATTCCAGACAATTCCCTTATGCTTCTGGCCCCTGGCCAATTCCCCTTTCTCCCTGAGGTCATAATGGTTGCACTAATTCCTATTGCTATAGATTGTCCAAGCCTTTTCTAGAAATAGATAAAAATGGATTCATAGATTGCTCCTTTGGGCCCTAATGCTTCATGCTTCAAACACATAGAGAAACATCCATGGCTTCTGGGTGTGAAATCAAAGGACCGTCCTGCAGGAATGTGCGAGGGTATTCTGAGGTCCCTGGGGTTCTGCACTGGGGTGGAGGACTTAAGATGACTATTTGACTCTGGGAGGGATGAGGAAGAGGCTGGGGTGGGGGCTCGTAGCGACCCTTCTCAAACAGCACAGCTCATCTTTTTTATGTTGTACAAACTGAGATTCAGTGAAAAGTTGCCTTTGGGAAAATGGGGTAAATTAATTAATAAAGAGACATCCACGTTAGCAGCACGGGAAATACTAATCATTGCATTTTGTATAAAGAACCACAGATCTCAGGATTCTTAAGGGATCCCTTTTCCGTGACAGTCCATAAATTACCAATATTGTTTTCTGATAAGAGAGAGGTGACAGCCCTGGAGGGAGGGCTGGAAGCCAGAGACAGCCAGACTGGGGACTCCCGAGGGAGGGCTCGGGCACCGGGCACACTGTAACATTAGTACTGGTTACCATCAGACAGCACCAGCCCAACCAAGGTGCATAGACAATAGGCCAGAGGCCACAGGCAAGAGAAGCACAAAGACAGCATTCAAAAGACCCGGCTGCTGCCAGCCAACACTTCCATAGACTCCAGACCAGGCCAGACCTGCACACTACCACACGGCCAGAAAGCAGAAAGTCCCCCCCCCTTTTAATAGTGAGCTTTTAAATTGTTAAAAATAATAACCACTGAAAGGAGAGTGCTGACATAGCCTTAGACACAGAGACAAACGGAAACTGTTGTTCTAATGACGACAACAAACCAGCTTCATAATTACAGCCCAGCATCCCAAACAGGGGATTGTTATTACCGCATTCCTTTAGAAACGAAGGGGGTCCAGGGGACTTATCAGCAAACCAAGGAAACCTCAGGCATCCACCTGCTCCCCCCTCCCTGCTCACACAAGCAAAGGCTTATCTAACTCTTGGACTCTTTTGCTTCTTTTCTTTCTTTGTGCACTCAAGGAAAAGATACTTTGCGATGGAATTGGATTCTTCAAGCAAAATTCTCTTGTGAAGCAAGAGACGCAGCCCTTTCCGGGCAGGATTCTGGGACTACCATTCTTCCCCTGAGCAAATTTACTTATGCCGTTTCTTTTCCTTGATATAATTTTAGACACCTAATGCTTTATATTTCTCTGCAATACCAACCTCAGTTGTATTAAATAAAATTTTTAAAAAGTGGCGGCGCCGCAAGTTTGAAGGTAAAAGGGTCAGCTAACTGTGAACATAAGCGCGCGCACAAACAGAGAGTGAAGGGTGACGTCTGACCTTATTCACTAAGCCATGTGTGGAGCTTGGTCCCAGGCCGGTCCTCCGAGGAGATGGAAACCACAGATCTGCAAAAAAGGAAACACAAGAAGATAAATATAAATTGCTTTTCAAATTTAGGTTCCCCAACATTTGATTAATCAGTACCTGCTCTTATTTCTGCCTTTCTGTGGGGTCCGGTTTCAGAGCCGGCTCCCATTTTGAAAACATGCAAATTGACTTGGATGAAATCGCATTCTGAACTGGACACAGTTTCATGGAAGAGACTCTGACACTAGGCTGTGATCACAGAGGCCGGCGACAACCTTCCTGCCTCCCAAAGACTGACTTTTCTATGGGGCTTCAAGAATACACAAGAGCTTTGCACCCGCAGCCTGGGAAGAAGGCTAAGCAGCAAACAGGAATCTCCAGGTGATGGATGGGAGATTTCATGCTAATGAGAGGCCCTTTCCTATCCCTGGGGATGAGCCAGCACCTCAGTGCTGCTGAGGTGTGGCTCCAGGCACCTGCAGTGAGATGGAGTTGCCTACAGGGTTTATTCTCGGGGGCCTAATAGGGACACTTTCTGGGGCCTATTTAGGGATACTCTTTAGGTGGCACAAGCTGGGAGCAGGTGGCAGCAGGGGCAGCACCCCGTCTATGAATCTGTTAGCTCTGGCCTTATAATTTTTATGATTGTTGCGGGGAACACAGAAGTCACAGCCATAGTTCAGGAGCATAAATATCTGGATTCCTGACTCCCAGAACCGAAGACGAGCCCCCCCACCTCTTTCATATCTGTTTCACCCAAATAATGAAAAGAGCACTGGTATAATTTTTGTGATAACCCTCCCTAGATTATAAGTTGATGTAGAAATTGCCAGTCTTTGCTTTTTCTGTATTCATAAAAATATCTATGTATCCATGACAACGGTGTGCTTATGGGTGATTGTGTGTGTGTGTGTGTGTGTGTGTGTGTGTGTGTTTTGTTTTGGAGACAAGGTCTTATTTTTTTGTAGCCTAGGCTGTCCTTGAACTTGATCTCTAGACCAGGCTGAACCGAAACTCATGGTGATTCTCCTGCCTCAGTATTCTGAGTACTGTGATTACAACAGTGAGCTGCCACCATTACTTGGCTTGGGCTTTGTTGGTCTTGTTTGTATTGGTGTGTGTCGTAAACATTCTATTAATAAACTGTCACGCAGTTTAACTGTTTAAGCTCATCAAGAAGCTGGCTCTGCAGATAAGGTTGCTCCCTCTCCTACCTACTGTGGGCTGCATAGCTGTCTCACTCTGTCTTCCAAGATTCCCTGACCGGGGATGGGCTGGCACCCTGACCTTGTGGGAAGCCCCAAAGTAAAACCATTCTGTCCAAAAGGACTCCGAGAAAGGCAGACCATGGTCAGCATGGCTATGCTTGTTCATCTCGTGCTAAAAGTCCTGCATTGCAGGGCTAACTGGCTGCACACCCTGCCTAACTTTTCACAGGAATTCCATGAACCCAAGTTCAACTCCCCATTCTTGCAGAGAAAGAAGTATATTCACTGAGCCATCACCATGACCTGGGCATTTTTTTTTTTTTGGTTTTTTCGAGACAGGGTTTCTCTGTGGTTTTGGAGCCTGTCCTGGAACTAGCTCTGTAGACCAGGCTGGTCTCGAACTCACAGAGATCTGCCTGTCTCTGCCTCCCGAGTGCTGGGATTAAAGGCGTGCACCACCATCGCCCGGCTGACCTGGGCATTTTAAATTCACTGTATCATGTGGCTTTCTGTCTTTGTATGTCTTTGTCTACATTTTGTAAAAGCTTCCAAACTGACTGTACAAAGTTCCTAGCTTTGCTATATTGTCTACATGTGTGAATGAGTTCTAATTACAGCTGTTCCCTCCATGCCCAACCGTTTCATGCCCTCCATCCCTTCCTCCACTCCCACAGCATGTGTGCATATGAGCTCTCCCCATCACACCAAATAGACACCTTGTCCTCATGAAGGCTCATCCACACTATGCCTCTACACAGAGCACACACGCCATGAATATGCAGGCGACACACACTTATTGAAATTTATTATGGCTAACGTCTTTCACTTGGAAAACACATTCAAGATGACTCTGGAATTTCGTTCACCTATCTCCTTCAAAATCCCTTTCTTCTGCTCTTGTCATAGACATTCTAATCCAAAACCTCCAACTTTATCTCACTATGAGGAGAAAAGCTGACAGTATTGGGCTAGGCACCAAGGCATGAAGAAGCATGCTCTAGCCTAAAAGCATTTCCAAAGAGGAAGCCAACAAAACAATGAGGCGTGTGTTTGGAGTTGTTTGGTTTTATTGCGCTTTTAAGTACTTGCATGCCCTTATCCTTGACATTAATATCTAAAAATAAACAGTGCCTTTTGTAGGAACCATATCAAACTTCAATATATATATATGAACATAATTTAACTTAATAATTTTGATTTTGATTTAGGCTATAAGGAATAGATTTGAACTTGGTTACATGGAAACAATATAAATCCTCACATAATTCACATTAAGTAGTTTTTAAAAAAATTTTTAGCTCTTTTTCCATCTCCCTCTCAGAGGAACAGCTTCCGTCTCTCCCTTCTCTCCCTCCTCCTCTCTGCTCCTCTCTCTGCTCTTCTCCTTCTCTCCCGTCCCTTCCATAACCCACTGAATAAATATCCAACCTCAAAAAAAAGTTTTTTTTTTAATTTTACTTTCTTCTTTTCAAGACAGCAACCATGCTGTACCTAAGACCAGCCTGTTCACTATAAGGTCCAGGCATCCTTAGAACCTTCTGTCTTCTGCCCCAGCCTCCAGAGCGCTGGGGCCATAGGTCAGAACTTCAATCATAAACTCTTGCTAAGTACACTTGATGGCTTGTAGTAATAATTTCGCATGCATTAGTTCTCACAGGGACACGAGACAGACAGTATTAACAGACTTCTTTTCTGGATTCAGAAAGGAGAGGCAGAGAGAGGTGAGGCAGACCCCTGGCAAGGAGTTCCCCTCGGGGAGTCTAATGACATAGGCTCGTTCCGAATGCCTGAGAACAAGCTCTAGTTTTAGAGTCGAAACTCTTAAGAATCTGAGACTTTGGTGCCATGGAGGTGGCCCCTAGAATTTGTGGAATACAGACAGCATCTCTTGTGTTCCTGAGAAGCGACCTATTTGAGTCAGCTCACGAGGCACGAGGCAAGCTCCGCGGTGACTTGGCTGTGCAGAATGCCAGTTAGAGAAGGGAGCTGAAGCCAAACCCTCCCAACCTAAACACACCTGGGCTTAACTCTTCTTTTTAGAAGGCATTAACTCCTCTTTTTAGAAAAGAGGGACTTGAGAATTTGCCCAGCACTCAAAGGAGGCCACCCAGAGTCATAATGAGAATCCTTCCCAGCAACAAGTGCAGCTTAGAAAGTGTGTCTGTTACACCTTTTAAAGTTGGGGTGCAGACATGTTACTAGAGTGGATATTTTGTAGTTCCAACAGAGTACTGTTTTGTAACCGACTTGTATGCCAGCTTGGGATACATTTATTCGTGGGCGGGAAGCAGTGCGGTTCGTTTTTGTTTAGTCATCTGACCTGAGGTGAGGTTGGCATCATTTCATGGCTGCTCCCAATTAATGCAAATTGAAGGGTGAAGGGGAAATAAAGCGGCTTTAACTCGGCTCACAGATTTGTTATAAACAGCCCTTCACTTGATCTATTTTAGGGGAGAGCCTTAACTGTGAGCAAACAAGACAACACAGAAGAAACTAGCAATTACAGAACATGTAATTTTACTACAAAGCATGGAAAGGGTTAAATTTATATCGAAATTATTTGTTTATTTATCTGAGACGTGGTTGCTCGCCATGTAGTCTGGAACTGGCTGTGTAAACTCGGCTGGCCCCCGTCATACAGAGAGTGACTTCTTCCTCCCTCCCGAGTGCTGGGATGGAAGTGAGGGCCACCACTTCTGGCTA
Organism: Microtus ochrogaster; assembly: GCF_000317375.1. NCBI lineage: Eukaryota > Metazoa > Chordata > Mammalia > Rodentia > Cricetidae > Microtus > Microtus ochrogaster. Next base: position 49,162,215 of record NC_022013.1, on the reverse strand, counting down.
ATCAAAAATCGCTTCTCTCTGTCCATCCATTTGTCCATCCATCCATCCATCCATCCATCCATCCATCCATCCATCCATCTTTAGTCTCTCAGCTCTCACCTGAGGTGGACCAAAGTGTGTGAACAGTCTGTCCCTTTCACTTCTGTTTTTCAAGGGTTTGCTAAGGCTTCTGGGTGACTCCCCATGGGAGGCCCTACCCTTTCTGAGGAGTGGGTTGGGGGTGGGCTAGGAGAAGGTGGGGAGAGGGAAAGGAGGGGAGAGAGGGGGAACTGGGATTGGTATGTTAAATGAATAAAAAAATATATAAAAAAGTTATTTTGACAGTCACACTGCCTTCCCTTATACAGCCGCAGAAGGCTGCGAGGCTTCTTAGTGTCGTATCTGATACACACTGCAGAGGTTCTAGTTCACAGACACAGAAGGTATAGCGTAGGACAATCTGTTTGATGGCAATTGCCCCCTTTACACAGAGAAGAAGCCGGAAGGTCCTGTTCTCCCCTGAGAGAAGCAGAAGAGGGCGTCAGATCCTCTGGAGCTAGAGTAACAGGTGGTTGTACAGTTCCTGACATGGGTGGTAGGGGCCAGATGGGGCCCTCTGCAGAGCAGTGGGTCTCCTTAACCACCTGGGATTGTTTGGATACACTCTTTCTTGCTCTTATTCTTATTCTGTGTCCTCCCCTTCCTCCTCCAGCTTCTGCTTCCTCTGCCTCCCTCTTCCTACCTTTCCCCAATGATCTGCTCTTTCGCCTCTCTTCTAGATTGAGGGGCCCTTTCGTATAGCCGTGCCAACGCTGGAGTTTCTAAAGAAATTCTTACTCATTTGGCTTTGCGTTATAAAACCTGGGTGGTACAGACTGTTTTTCTAATTTTCCCTTTTAAAGATTGTCAGTGAGCATGAGACTTCCCTTTTGAAGGTTTCAAATATGAAACACTATAATAATAACGTATGTCACCCTCCCTCACCCCCTGCATGAACTTCACAACACCTCAATGCTCAGTGAAGAAGCTGTCTTGTCCCCTGCATCCTTCTGTCTTACTTTCTCACCACATGACTGTCTTTTGTCCATAGGATTTCATCAGATATGCTCAACCAGAAGTTTGAAACAGTTCTTGCTCTATTTAAGTGTCTTTCTGCTCCCACACGATTACTTTGGGAGTTGCCTGACCTGGCCTCCAGTGGCTAAGAATGATACAGTAGAAATAGCTCACATTAACTATCTCCATAAAAACAAGATGGCAAGAGCTTCCCAGCTGCTGATCCCCATAGAATCCCAAGGGAGCCCCAGTTGGACAAGAGACTCACCCTGCTAACCTTTGGACCCATGAACTCGTCAATGCTATTTGTTTCAAGCTTCTGGGTTTGGAGATAATTCGGTACTGACCAAGGAAGCACAGATAACATCACTGAGCACTGTTGGCTGGTCTAAGGCTTTTATCTATTATAGGAAGGGATGACCACATGGAAGACAGTTTAAAACCAGGCAATAAAGTCAGCAAATAGCTGCCAAATGTCAGCTGGATCACGAAAGATTTATGCAGGATATAAAGATAAGCCAAGTTAAACAGAAGTTCCACACAGAAAAATGAATCTATAGGCCAAGGAAAACTTAGTCCGAAGATGGAAAATGAAGTATCTAGGACCCAGTGATGGCAGCATGGCCCTCATTTGATGATTCAGGAGAGAGAACAGATGATTAGAGGGCTCGTTAGATGGTTCAGCAGGCAGAGGTGTTTACTGCCAGAACTGATAACCTGAGTTTTATCCCTGAAACCAACACGGTAGAAGGAAAGAAGTGACCCCTGAAACTATCCTCAGAGCAATGTGCACTGTGGCATGAATGTGTGTACACAAATATACACATACAAACAAACAAGTAAAATGATGATGATAATGATGGCGGTGGTGGTGATGGTAATGGTGGTGATGACAATGGTGGTGGTGATGGTGATGATAGTTGGTGAGGATGGTTATGGTGATGATGGTTATGATGATGATGATGGTGGTGATGGTAGTGGTGGTGATGATGATGGTAATAATGATGATGGTGGTGGTGATGGTAGTGGTGATAATGATGATGGTGATGATGATGATGATGATGGTGATGATGATGACGATGATAATTGTGGATACTGGCAACAGGCTTGCGGCCCAGGTTTACTTAGGGGAAACTGACTATGGGCCCACCCAATAGGACCTGGAGCCACAGAGGAGATGAAATTGTCACCAATGGAGATAAGAGAGAGTGAAAAAAAAATCAGAGCCTAGGTTCCTTCTTCCTTCTAATTTTCTTTCTCCATCCTCCTCACAATGACCGAGTCTAGAAGATATACAAGCTCAGGAGGCTACCTGTTAGTAAGAAGGGGAGGGTCAAGAAAGAATCTGAGGGTGGTTAAGTGTCCAGACTGTCTTGATCTACAAGGCCCACAAAACACCATTTTCAGAGCTGACTGTTGAAGCCATGAACATGATGGAGAACCGGCTTAGGCTCAGTTGGAAAGTGGGTAGGACCCAGGCAGGAAGGCCAGGGAGATGACTCTGGACAGTGACCCTTGTAGAGCAAAGCACTGAAAATCTTGGAGGGACAGTGAGTAGGGCATTCTGGCTTGGGAGAACAAAGCTTGGGGATCCAGTAAGTGATGCTACAGGGGCAGAAATAAGCTTCAGTAGTTTGGGATTCTACAGGAAGACTGAGTTTGTGTTCTGAAGTCAACTGGATGTGTAATGGTTTGAAGCAGGGAGTAATGACATCCAAATTATGTATTAGGATTATTACTTCATATCCAGTTTTAAGGAAGACATTGATGATAGATAAACTAGAAACTATTAAGCGTGGACCCTGTGGAAACTACAGCCCTCCTTAACCCATCTGCAGGCATTTGTGTGAGCATTCAGCTTTCAGTTTTCACAATGGGCCTCATGACTCCTGACCCCATCAGAAATTTTAAGCATCAGAATCCAGAAAGTAATGGAGAAAGCTTTCATTTTAATTCTTTTAATGAGGACCAAAACGAGGACCAAAACGTGCCAACAGTCACGGGAATGAATAAAAAAACAGATACAATATTACAACATTTACAAGGAAGAAGTCTAAACAAATGATCTAGACGAATTTGACAGAAATGAACCAAGTTCAAGAGAGCCTGGAAGGTTCAACCCAGGGCTGTAGCTGTCTGCTGATTTATTTTCTTCCTTCCATGCCTTGAGGGGGAGAAATCCATATTTCCAAAGCACTGTAGTATTATTGCTGACGCTGCAGAGGATCCTAGGCAAGCACGAGGCAAAAATGTGCCGCTCCCATGTCCAACACAGGCATCACAAATCCAAGACGTCTTCCGCCAGTGCCAAGATCAAACACAGACTGTACGTCCTCCCCAGTCAGGACCTCAGGTCGCCAGGCTGGGGATGCGCCTTACACCTCTGTTCTCTCTTCTGTGGGGCAGTCTGTGTTTGTTATAAAAGCTACTCTTTTATTCAGGGAGAATGAAGGGTTGATAAATGTTTCTATTGGACTGGCTTACATCCTGCAGTCTGACCAGATATGCACGTTTATACTCACATTTAGCACACACGAGAGGGTTGGGTCACGGGCTTCCTCATACCCATGTTCACCAAACACCTTGGTGTCAGCACAGAGCAGATAACACAGACATGGATGAAGCTGACTGAGGGGGGATGTTTTTGCATGCACGAGAACCTATTTGCTTATCAAACTTTTCTACTGAGGGTTGAAATCAGCACGGTCATCTCCACCAATGATGAGCAGCGTATCTCGACTATTTGACAAATTCTTAACCTCAGTCAAGCACAAGTAGGCACATAGCCTTTCAAACTGTGGTGACCATTGGCTTGGCATTTGAATGTCACTGATTTCCTTACTTTAGGGATGGTTTCTGACATTTGAAAAAAATCAGAGTCACCATCACTGTAGATCCATAATGAAAACAGTCAGATGCACCACGTCTTCTCTTTAATTTTTCAGCTGACGAACGAGGGGACTGTGATGTCCACATCAGCATGAGGCCGTTCCCTGCTCCCCTCAACACCAACCTCAAAAGAATGGGCTGTTCAATGAAAACAGGAGAAGCCAAGGTTTGTCAAGCCGGCCTTTGTGCAGGGGCTGACAATAGTTGAGAACTGAAAGACAGAGATCCAATCCCCACTCTCCTCTCTCAACACATCTCTTCCGCTGGGTAATTTATACCCTGCAGGTAGCAAGCCATTCATTTTGCTGTCATTTATTGTTCCTTTTCCAACCGCAATGGAGTTACAGCATTAGTTTACCATCTTTTCTCTTAGGTAGAATTATATTATTCTCCTTCTTAGCCCTTGCAACAAAGATGGCATTCACCACTCTGGAGGGCCACCCAGGAGGTTCTGTGACCAGAGCATGGGCAGGGAAACTGCTACCTGGAAAGTTGCAGGAGCAGAAGCCGGGCCCCAATTTGTCAGTCTTGATTAGACACAAGAACGTGCTTTATAAGAATTGCCTTTACCCAGCAAATTGTATCTTAGCCAGACACCATGGAGCCAAGCAAAGACAGGTGATAGAGGAACAGAAGCATGGATGGGAGAACAGACACATGGACAACCCATAAAATCATCATCATCCTTCCACACTATCCCTATCTGCAAATATGGAGCTACTTCTTTAGATATTTTAAAAGTCTCTTCTGGTTTTGGAGACAAAAACAGATCCATACTATGGGATTCTCAATGTCCCTTAGGGGCTGCCTGGGCTGTGCTCAGATACTGGGATATCCGTTCTGTCATTTTTTTTTTTGATCTTCATCCCGGTGTCCTCCTCCTGCTCTTCCCCTTCAGTACATCAGCATTTAGTGAGTGCTTCAGAAGCCTGATAGGTCTGCACACTCTTTTATTAGGTAGCTCTACTTCTAAGGATTTATCTGAAAGAAATGATCATGGGCTTTGTGACATAGATGTCCACAAGGTGCCATTTATAACAGGAAAATACTAGAAGGAGAGACAGTTAATTGTAAAACTAGGTAGAGAGGTGGCCGAAGATTTCTGGTTTATTCTGTATTCCCAACTGCATTTTCCAAACAATTCCAGCTGTAAACATCAGCAATGGGTTGAAAATAACCCATCTGCACTTGATACAGAGTCACTGACAAGTCCCCAGGCAGACGATCTTTACTTCCACAATTGGCTAGCTCAGTGACTACCAGGGGTAGATACAGTGTAGCTCCGTGCCTCACCCTCCACCACTGCAAAATGGGGGCATTAATGCTACTGGGCTCAGAGCTGCAATAGGATTAAATTGAATAAGTTAAATACGGAAATGCACAAAGCCTGAGGTGTTGGCTTCTGTCAGGATGGCAGGGGGCAAGTATTTATATGGATCCATACCATTCCCAGTGTGAACCATAGGCCACTTCTGAGAGCCCTTAAAGCCATGTTCCTTATCTGGAGCATCAGAATGGGGCCTGGGAAATTAAACATTATACCCATCGTGGCAACATCGCAATGTCTGAATAGGAGAATTTTCTGTTTGGAATAATCCAGTTTATGACAATTTGACCTTATTCTGTCTATTTCAAAGTAAAAATGACACACATTCTCAGGAAGCTGTCCTGAGATATTTGCCACCAGCATAGCCAAATAATAATAATTTATAATAATAATATTCAGAGATATATTTTGGCAGAGGAAAAATGGTCCCAGGCTGGGGTTTGATGGACAGCGATTTAAACCAGCAGCAAAGTGGTAAGTCGGCAGTGTCTAAGTGGATCCAGCTGCAGGAGACAATACTCTCTAGTTTCTTGGGGAATTGCAATGTATGGAACATTGAAATCCGAGGCATTGACCCAAAAAGAGGGCATTCCAATTCCTTCACATTTTTCTGAAAAGTTGTCCAAACTACAACTTAGAAACGGCACTGACAAATTAATGACACAATTAGTAATTTCTAGGTTAACCACTGAAAAAGAGTAAAAGAATACATGAATGACAAGCCAAGAGAGGTGAAATGCTCCATTAGCTCAAAATAATGAAGAGGAGAGGAGAAGAAGTAGACGAGAAAGAAGGATAATAGGATTAGGAATAAGGAGAAGAGAGGAGAGCCAACAGTGGGGCAAAGAGGAAAACCTCAAACAGCAAACGGACTCTAATTCAAATGAAGCAGCGATTTTGTAAAATACCATAAGGCTAAATTCTTTAAAGATTTCCAGCTAATTGTTGCTTAATGAGATATAGGACCTAAAGATTGCAAGAAAAAAAAATGGCCCCGAAACGTTAAGAAATTGTTATCTTAGTACCAATCACCATGAACTTAATAACAAGAGACATTATTTGAAATAAAAATAGGTGTTTCAGAGCAACGAAGGAAGAAACCAGAGGAACAGACACAGATCTAATTCTCTGTTATGAAGCCATAGACACAGAAAGTCAATGGCTGGGATTAAGCCAAAAATTGGAAAATCCACCATGTTGTGTGAGAGACCCCCATGCCTTCTCAACAACAGGTAGAAGCACCTGGCAGATGGGGAAGGGCATGGGCCCTGGATTGCAACCATCAAATCTGCCTGCCTCCATCTGTGCAGCGCCAATGGCCAACAGCTATCGAATACACAGAACGTACGCTAAGTCAAAGTTTACTCTGCACAGGGTGGCAGACAGTTAAGTCTGAACAAGCTTCAAGGGGTAAAAGCACACAGAACATGCTCTCTCACATGGTGATTTGGACACGTGGATCCAGAATAACACGCGTTAGAAAGTAGACAGTATTAACCTGTACTGGGAGGAAGCTGTGTCATAGCAAACATGTAAGCGCTGCAAACAGAGTGGCTGCAGAAAGATGGGCACACATCCGTTCTAGCTGGGTGTTCCATTCAGTTTAGTCCAGCTGCCCATCACCTCAGGGCCTACCAACACCCTGTGCGTTCTTGTCCAGATGAGCAGGACCAGCAGCATCATGAGGCTGCTCCCCGCCACCACGTGTCTTTCTGGACCTCTCTTGACAGTGTTCTAAGGGCGTTTAAACTCACCAGTGACAGAGTCACACCACCTGCCTATATATTCCGTGCTGGATCCCAGTGAAGTCCCTTGTTCCCAGGGCTCCACTCTCCCTGGGCTGCCCATCTGCCTGGCTGAGCCCGCTTCATTGGGGCTCCCCACTGTGGCTCCTCTTGAACCTGTAATATAATGGATTCTGTGTTTTCCTATGCCTCTCCTAGCCTGGATGCATGGACATTTTGTAGAGATCCCCAAAGACCACCCAAGGGGACTTATCTCCCAGTTACAACCTAACAGCTTTGCCTAGCTACCCCATCTTTCCTCTTTCTGTTGGCTTCTGGAATACTTGACCTTAACTTTGGACCCCCAGAACAGTCGTTTTTCAGTTTTTCTTTAACATGAACATGGCAAGAAATCTATCTTATAGAATGACCCCACCTGCAGACCCACACATACATGCGAAATATGGGCATGGACATTTTAGGAAATTGGGCCCTAGCTCCAGGCAGTGTTGCCTGGTGTTCTCGCCCCTGTTCTAGTCTTCATACTCTGACCTGCTGGACTGGCGGTCACTCTTCAGGTCTTCTCTGGACTTCGGGTTCAGTACTCACTAAGATGGCTTCACAGTGTCCACCACTGACTAAGAGTGACGACAGCCAAACTTCCAGGCCGAGTCAAGTGCCTAACGAGTTTGGAAACAGTATTTTCCAGAGTTCTTGGCATGTATGAAACCCTCCGTGCAGTTACACTGGAGGGTTGCCATGCATTTTGCTTGTCTACCAAGAGCCCAGATGGTTATTGGTACCTAGCCTTCATTTCCTTTGCTTTCTCACCTTTTCTTTGAATTTATGCCAATCTATTACAGGCTACATTACATATCCTTACAATAAGCTACCTTAATATCTTCCCATAGCAAGCTTTTCAAAATGCCCTTTCTGAGTGCCACAGCAAATCCTACAGATTGGGTGCAAGAGAAGAGGATGCAGGAGTCTACAAGGAATAGGAAGTTCAGCACCTGCAAGATGCATGCTTCCCATCCCACTGTGTAACAGTGTCTGCAGCCCTGGGCGCAGAGAGCAGATGGTGAGTGTGACAACGTGACTGAACTCACTGCTAACCTTCCAGGGAACCATATCCACTCCGGCTTTCCACGAACTGGGAGAGGCATTGAAAGCGCCCTCTGGGAAACACAAAGGTGTCTTTGAGAGAGGAACAAAGGTCCCGCTGAGGACAATAAAGATTGGTGTGAGCATCTCTGTGCACCGCTGTGATAAAGCAGTTCCTGCTCTTGAGTTTCCTTATCTGAATTTCTCGAGCCTTTGAGACTGGGTGCCTACAGGGGAGCTAGCAACCAGACTGGAAGCAACCAGCTCGGGCACGTGAGAATAAACCTTATCTGTCTGCCACAAGAGAAAATTTCGCCTTAATAAAACTTTTATTTTCAGACATTCCCTTTGTTTCAAGTGAAAAAAGCTTTCCCTACAAAAGGTTCTCAGGTCACTTTTGGGCAAGCTGCCAGTCCCAACACCTACAGAAAGCAAGGAATGTTTTGGACAAAGCCCATGGTCCACTTTGGGACTGCTGAAGCCTGGAGTTGGGATATGATGTTTCTGGCTGTTTCTTTAGTAAAAAAAAATGGTTTAGGAAATGCTGAGGAGCATCAGAGGGTTGCACAGGTCAGCAGACACACTGGGAGACTGAGCTCCACAGTTGTCCATGGGATGTTTGCCTCCGTGTGAGGTCAGAAGTAACTGCAGATGAAAAACGGCTGTGCAACCACAGAGACAGCTTGCGAGGTAGGAAATCACCACAATACAATGTTACATATCAAAAGCAGGATAAAAGCCAGCTGTGGGTACATACACCCACACATAGTCCCAGAACTTGGCCATCTGGGCAAGACAATCGTCCTAAGTTTGAGGCCAGGCTGGGTAACAGAGTGAGGCTGCTGCCATACCCCCTGCCCTGATGGTCATGGACTAAGCCTTTGAAACCCTAAGCAAGCCCCAGATTGAATGCTTTCTTGTATGGAGTTGCCTTGGTCATGGTGTCTCTTAACACACTAGAACAGTGACTAATGTTGTTGTTTTTTGTGTGTGTGTATGTGTGTGTGTGTGTGTCTCTCTGTGTGTATGTCTGTGTGTGTGTTTGTCTTTGTATGTATGTATGTCTCTGTGTCTCTGTGTATTTATGTCTCTGTGTGTTTGTGTGTGTGTGTTTGTCTGTGTGTGTGTGTATGTGTGCCTGTGTGTCTCTCTGTGTGTGTCTATGTGTGTGTATGTCTGTGTGTGTTTGTCTGTGTATGTATGTATGTCTCTTTGTCTCTGTGTATTTATGTCTGTGTGTGTGTTTGTGTGTGTGTGTTTGTCTGTGTGTGTGTGTATGTGTGCCTGTGTGTCTCTCTGTGTGTGTCTATGTGTGTGTATGTCTGTGTGTATGTGTTTGCCTGTGTGTGTGTGTATGTGTGCCTGTGTGTCTCTCTGTGTGTGTCTATGTGTGTGTATGTCTGTGTGTGTGTGTTTGTCTGTGTGTGTATGTGTGTCTCTGTGTCTCTGTGTGTGTATGTCTGTGTGTGTGTGTGTGTATGTGTTTGTGTGTGTGTTGGTAGTTAAACCCAGGGCCTTCTGCTTATTCAGCAAGCACTTTATAATCCAACCCTCTTTTCCATTTTTATTTTGAGATCAAGTCTCACTAAGTTGCCCTGGCTGGCCTTGAACTCCCTTTGTGGCTCAGGCAGGCCTTGAACTTGCCATCCTTCTGCCTCAACTTCCTGAGCATGATACATTTCTTTAAAATCTCTAGCTTATTAATGCATTGAAGTTTGTCTTCATAGGGGGAGATTTCAGGAGTTAAAACTTTCATTCATGCTGGAAAGCTGGAAGACTGTACTTCTCAGTGAATTTCATGTAAAACAGAAGCAAGGCACAGAACCCCAGTCCAAGGGGTATTTGCATGAAGGCAGACCAAATTACAAAATAACTCAGGCTGGAGATGAAGTTCATGGGTGGATCTGGGAGTTCAATCCCCAACGTCACACACAGATCCTCACCAGAAACACTACTCTCTATGTATACCTTTTCCACCTGCATTCTGTGGGATGCTTTCACTACAGATTGTAAAGAACATTAAGATTGAAGGGGACTTGCCGAACACCTAGTGGATGAAAATGTCGCAGAAGGAGACAGGCGCTCCCGCAGGAGAGTTCCCTACTCCTACAGCAATGGATGTTACCCAGCTGGTGACAGCCAAATCTCTCTGGACATTTGAAAAAGAAATGAAGGCAGTCAAAAGGAATAAAACTGCCCTTTCAAGCCACGACCATAGAATATTCCAGCAAGTGAGCAGGTGCACTGGCGTGCATGCCGAGCAAGGCGACCCCATTTCCATGTAGCTTCTTGGTTACTCTCTTGAACCGTGTCAGTCACGTCAGGATGGAGGTCACCTTAAACCCAGAGTTGTGCTGACCAACCTCAAGAAGAAGAAACAGTGCAATGGCCTGTTTTTACCATTGGTTCCTCTGACTTTACATATTTGACAGATAATTTTACATGTTTCAAAAAATGACAAGTCCTCTAATTCCTTGTTACTCTCAGACCACTTGAATTTTAAAAAAGTTTTCTTCTTCTCACTCAATCTCAATAAAATAAGAAAGAGCTCGGTGTGGCACTGTAGCCATACAACGAAGAACACAATTCATCATCTATAGTATAGTTTTCTTTTGCCCGTCTCCCAGCAAAGGATTTGAAAGAAACTGGAAACGGTCACAGACTGGACAGAAATGTGTTTACTGTGGATAAACCCTGGGGTTTTAATGAGTGACTAGAATCCGGGACTATGCTTTGAGTTGTCTGCTTGCTTTGTTTTTTGTTTTTTGTTTTTTTTTTTTAAATCTATAATGGGATGACCGACTTTCAACATGTCAGAATAATTTCCAATCCTTAGGCAAAGACATTTGCTGCTGACCTTGGCGGTGAGTTTAGGCTGTTGAGCATGTGCACTGTGGGAGAGAAAAAGGAACATAATGAAGTGGGAATCAAGGCTGTGGTCTGTCCGGATTTCTTCTATCAAAGGACAGATTTACAGTGTTAACTCAGGCTTACAAGGGAAGGAAACCAAACTTTGGGTTAAGTGAAGAACCTGGATGGGAAAGAAGGTAACAGATCCCCTGTGTCTGTAGATTTTTTTTCTCCTATTCTCCCTCCTGGAACTTCACACCAGGTAGCTCTAGGCCCACTGCATGCAGGGTCTACTAACTTAGCGGCTCTAGAGGGATGGATACCCAATATCTGGGTATAAAAGTTCTCCCTGTAAGGACACACTGGTATAAGAAAGTCCACAAGGCAATGAATGAAAGAGAATGGAGACCCTCTTTTGGGTGTAGAATTCTAGTTGGTATGAAAGGATGTTAGCAGAAGACAGCAGTGGGCATCAGCCACGGTGGGTAACAATTTGAGGAGGGAAGGGATAGCTGTATTGTAACAGGCTTTCTCCTCCCCAGGCACATACATTCATACAACAGCAATTATACAGGAAGCCTGTGGGTAGCAGAGAGCACAGTCAGCTGATGTCACGTGCCTCCTGACACGCAGCACCGAGGACAAGTTCACACCAGTACTGTTCCTCCCAAAGGCGCATCTCCCAAATCCAACCTAGAAGAGACACAAGAACTCCAAACTCGAGGCGTTCTCAAAGACGACTGGTCTGTGTTCCCCCCAAATATCCGAGTCACAAAGGCCTACTTCTGAATGAAGGGGGCTAATGTGCTGTGATAGCTAAGTGCAACAGGGTATCTTAGTCACTGGTGCTGGGAGGACACATTTCCATCAAGGACATCGTCATAGTTCTTGTCAACCTGACACAGAACTAGAGACACCTGGCATGAGGGTCAACTGAAGAACTGTCTTCATCAGATGTGAACGAAAGTAAGAAATAAAAAGGAAGGGGCATCATGGAGAAGAGAGTTTATGGAGGATAAAGGGAGAACACAGCCAGAGACAGGGTCATCTGGGAGAGGCAAGTGAACATGACCACACTGAGATGGGCCATGTGAGGAGAAGGGGAGAGCCAGACCAAGAGGCTAGGCAGGTGAAGAACAGATGAACACATCCAGTTATCCATTTTACACCTGTCAGAACAGCCAAAATCAAAACCACTAATGACGGCTTGTAGGACCCAGCCATGACAAGTTCAACAGAAGCCAAGTCTCAATGGTTTAACCTAAGACAATGCCTGGTTCCAACAAAGACCACAAACTGAGATCAGCCAGACACCACCCAGGAGCAGACCATCCAAAGGAAGTTCCTAACATTTCAACCATTGTAGATAGGATTACCTGCCATCACACAGCCATCACTTTTCACCAGGACACCCCTAGACAAATGTCAGCCAATCAGGGGTCATTAACCTTAGAAATCCCTTACCCCTCCCTTTGCTATTATAGAAACCCAACCCCATCCGATCACGCCAATACATTGGACACATGGAGAGTCTGAGTTAGCTAAGGTTCACTGCTTTTACATACAGGACTTGGTCTCCTCGTTGGTTTTGGGGGAACTCTATGATCTGGGCATAACAGGCTTATGCTGAAGAGGATATGGAGTAACGAATACACTCCTCCATTGCTGGTGGGAGTGCAAACTTGTACAGATGATTTGGAAATCAGTATGGTGATTTCTCAGAAAATTAGGAAACAATCTACTTCAAGACCCAACAATACCACTGATGGGTATATACTCAAAAGATGCTCAATCAAACCACAATGACATGTGCTCAACTATGTTCATAGCAGCATTATTTATAACAGCTAGAATCTAAAAACAACCTAGATGTCCCTCAACCGAAGAATGGATAAAGAAAATATTGTACATTTACACAATGGAGTACTACACAGTGGTAAAAAAAATAATGACATCTTGAAATTTGCAGGCAAATGGATGAATCTAGAAAAAAACCACATTGAGTGAGGTAACCCAGATCCAAAAAAACAAATATAATATTTATTTACTCCTAAGTGGCTTTTAGACATAAGGTAAAGAAAAACTAGCCTATAGGCCACAACCCTAGAGAACCTAGACAACAAAGAGGACCCTAAGAGAGACAAAAATGGATCTACATAGGAAGGAGAAAAAGACAAGATCTCCTGAGTAAACTGGGAGAACTGGGGGGGGGGGTTTAACAGGAGAGAGTAGAAAGGGAGAAGTGAGGAAGGGAGGGGAAATTTTAAAAAAATTTAGGTAGCCAAAATGGCTAGATTATATAGGGGAGGGCAGCTGTGGGGAAGGGCAGCTTAGCCCTTGGGCTGGAGAAGGTTAGAGTAGGGGTGGGTATGGTGGCCATACCCTGTAATAGGTAGGGACTGAGGAGTGCAGGGAGAACCTGGAGGCCAGGACCTTTCTGATATGTTAGGAATGCATCTCAGTCATTTAGCCCTGGGTTTCAGATCTAACACAATTGGTATGAGGTTTGCTAATTGATGTGGGAAGTGCCAGCCCACTGTGGACTACGCCATCTCTACGTGGGTGGGCTTGGCCTGTATAATAAAGGAAGCCTAAAAGCAAGAGAGCAAGAAACAGTACTCCATATTTCCTGCTTCAAGCATCTGCTCGGCTTCCATCGGTGATAAACCGCAGAGGACAGTAAAGGGACCCTTCCCTCCTCAAGCTGCTTTTGGTGATGGTGTTTATCACAGCAACAGAGAGTCAGCTAGAGAAAACATTTTAGGACCAGGAATGAGATCAGCACACGAGAGGTCGATGACATAATCTACATATCAACGTTGAATTTCCTGGGTTAAAGACTGTGCTGTGTTTATGTAGAGTGTGTCCTGGGTCTTAGGACATGTACGCTTAAGATGCGCAGGTGAGTGACAGAGAAGGAGCAGCATGACAACCGCCTGTTTTCTTCTCCCTAGCCACGTCAAGGAGGTGGGGGATCAGGGCAGCTGGCAGCCTGCTCTGAACACCCACCTGGAGGGAGAACATGGGCAAGGTGTGTCTAAGGGAACGGCTTGAGAATGGGAGGAGGGGTCTCATAATGCCAACACTTTTAACACACACGACTCTCTAAATATCACCCACATCAGGGAAGTGTGAGACTTGAGGTGCGTTTCATCCTCCACAACTCTGAACCTGAGGAAGTAGATACTACGCACTCCCCAAATCCACAGTGGGGCAGACGCAGGGCAGATAACACAGCCCAAAACAGGAAGAGAGGAGGGCGAAACAATGGAAGAAGTCCAAGCCTAGCAGGGAGACTGTTAGGGCCATGGAAGCTAGGAAGCAAGGTTTTGCAGAGGCACTCCAGGCCCTCCGGAGCCTCGCTGATCTCTGCATCGCTTACAGGAGCCCTTCTTTTCCCTTGAGGAGCATTACAGACTAGAAAATTTCCTGCTGGCAGCAGGAAGATCTCTGTGGAATCTGGGGCCTCCATAAGCATGGAGCCCCACATCCTTTCTTCGTCCAGCTCTGTTTGTACAGCCCTGTAGCTTCAGCTGGTCTAACCTTATCTCTATTCCTGGCTGTGCTGAGACCGCACAGGAGCACACAATAGGTCTATATTTTAGCACATACCTCAAAACCATTCCAGTCCAGACCCATCGCCCAGTTTCAAAACCTCATCTACATTTATAGTCACTTGTTAAAATATTTCTCATTAACATATATTAATTATACGTACTATTTTGTTTCATTATATCTTCACAATACACAAAATACATTTGGATTACACTTGCCCCTCACTACCTCTCTTGCCTTCCTCTCTCTCCTGCCAATCCCTTTCTTCCCAACCACTCCTTCTTCTACTTTCTTGTGACCTAAAGAGCTGTATTGGTGTCATTTACAGGGCAATGGGTCCTGTCCCAGTGGCTACACCCCTGAAGAAAACGTCTCCCTCTTTCTGTTCAGTGATAACTGGATATAAATCCGCAGGGAGGCATGAGACCCCGTGAACCCCACTTCCATGGCATGGAGTTAGCTGGCCCGGGATCATGCAGATCATGTATAGGCAGTTATGTGAGTTTAAGAGAATGGAAACCTCATCACACGCAGAAGGCATATCCCACAGCTCCACCTCCATTTTCAGTCATCTGTGCCAGCAATACCCATTTCTCAGTACAAACAAGTCATCAGAAGGGCCAACATGGGGTGTGAGCTGAACATACCAAGTAGAAGGGACATGTCTAGGAAGGCCACCCACTCCCCTGCTCCCAGGCTAATGTCAGGCTTCTTATATCAAGGGTGGTCTGTGTGACCAACAGTCCTGAAAGCCTCCCTCTTGGGAGACAGTGTATCAGGAAGTAGAAGCACCAAACAGATTGCCACTTGCCAATACTGGGAGGTTTACATAGTTATCAGAGTGACCCTACAGCACAAAATATAACCGACGCACAACAAAAGGTCTTATTTATTTTAAAGTTCCCTGGTCCAAAGATTGAGATCAAAGAAAAATGGATGGTAGAACTAGCCCAATCTCACTGGTTCTGTTTCTTCTAGATGCTTTTTACATTTTTCCTTCTTCAAAAATAACCCTCATAGTTTGGCTTCAGAGTCTTAGGGAAGTCATGTTTAGAAATAATCTCTTTGGAACGCTGTTCTTCATGATAGGGGAAAGTCTCACACACACAGGCTCATATTGCTTCCCTAATCTCCAATCTGTGCTAGCAATGACATACGGGTCTCTTTGGAAAGGCATTAGTCAAACAGAAACAAGAAAGATGTGCATATGATCTTTAAAAAAAATCCAAAAAGTTCAAAAGAGAATGCAGTGTGCCTCAGTGTCCCCAAGTGGATGGCCCCCACACTCTCTGGATCCTTCCAGAACTGGTGCCGGTGTACGTAAAGGGAATCCTTTTTCTCAGAAGACAGTTCATTCATACTGTGACTCTGTCTTGCTGCTTTGCTTGCCCTTAGTTTGGGCTCCTTTGATGCCAGTCCATCTGAAATCACTGCCTTCATTAAGACTGGGCACACAGCATTTCTCCGTACTCCATTCCAGCTAGGATTTGCTAAACATATTCTCAGGTTACTGCTGTTCTTCAGCTCATTTAAAATTAATTTAAAATTCATTTTTGGTTAGCATGCAAATGTCTGACTTTTATGGTGGCATTTTCATACACACAAATCACTCTTTTTTCTTATTTACTCCCCTCATGGCTCTTTGTTCTTCCTCTTATCTCCAACCCCGCTCTCCCCAGCCCAGCTGCCATTCTGCTTTCAAGCCACATGTTCTATTACTTTTTCTTCTGTTCGTCTCATGACATCCTTTCTGCTTTCATATCATACACACACGCATGGTTGCACATATGCGCACACACATACATCATAGTGAACGGTGCAGCGATAAATGCAGGTCGGTGAGTGTTTCCGGTGTGCTGATGGGAACCTTTGGGTGAACGCTCATGACTGGAGCAGCTACCACACAGTACTACTGTTTCTCAGTTTACTTTTTTCTATGCTAATTTTCATCCATAGTTGCCATACCGATTTACACTCCCACATCCTTGTCCACGTCATCACTTGTTTTCTTGATGATATACATTCTGACTTTGGTAAGATTTAAAAAAAAAAAGAATCAGTCTAGCGGGAATTTGCCTTTCCTTGGTGAACGTTCATTGGCCATTGCTATTTCTTCTTTGCAAAACCATCTATGCAACTAATGAGCTCAGTGGTTGATTGGATCATTTTGGGGGATAGTCCTAATGTTTGAAGTTCTTCGGAGAGTCTAGTTATCAATCCCCACCAGATGGGCAGCTGTGGGGGCTCTTGGTTCTGCTGATTGCTTCCTTTCTCTAAGATGGGGCCTCTTTCCCTACATTCCCTCCTGCACTTTCTTTCTTTGAAGAGAACCAAACTGGTGACCACACCCACCATCCTTCCCTATCCCCGCCTTTCACCAGCTTCCTTTGTAGGGTTTGCCATCACTAGAAGTAGGATGCACTTGACTCTTCCTTTCTATCTTTTGGGGTGTAAGCACCATGTGAATGGAGGGCTTTGCTTTCCTGTAACCTCTGACCTGAGCATAGCAGAGTGACTGGCTCCCAGGACGGGCTCAGGAAACACTCTGTGAGTAGATGGAAGAATTTCTTGAATTGTCTTTTTACTTATTGATTCATGCACTCTCTTCACCTAACAATTAAATGCATATTTGATGGTGATTTGTTGGTTTTTAGAAGTTCTTTCCATGGTGATTAAATGCATCTTTGATGGCTGACTTACCAATACATCTTTCTGCATGATGTTTATTTCATTGCTGATGGTATTTTTTTATTGTTGTTCTTATAAAGAAATGTTCATGTTGTAATTTATCTACCCTTTATAGCATTTGGGTTTTATACCTTGCTTAGACAAGTCTTAGGCACTCCAGAGTTATTTTTTAAAATGTGTTTAGCATTTAAATGTTTTTTTTTCATGTTGGAATCTTTGATTCACTTGGAATTTATTTTGGCCTAAGTAATAGCTATGTATTCTGCTTTGCTGCTTTTCCTGAGATAGTTAGTCAGTTGACCTAGTATTAATTGAAGAACATTCTGTCCTTTCTCATTATCCTGGAAGTCATCTTGTTCCAAATTTCCTTAAACATGTATGAAGATGTCAGGCTCTGTCTCTTCATTTGAATTTATTTGAATTCTTTTTGTTTAGATGTATTTTTGTCCCCTCTCTATCAAAAATTTTCCTGTCAGTTCACATATGGTTATTTTTCTACAGTAATACCAGAAGCCTCTAGGCCATTTGGTCATCTTCTCAAAAGTCCCTTTGGTTTTTTACCGAGGTCGATTTACTGTGTAGACTAATGAAAGAGGAAGTTTACACAGGAGGATGCAGATGTCTTATCTCCTGGATACTCTTAATGCTCTCCTAACTCCCACCACAGGCAGTGCAGATTTAGTATTCCTTATTGTGAAATGTTTAACTATGTAAAGATATGCCACGTTTGTTTATGCTGTGGAATATTACTTTAGCAGAGTAAAGGCGTGTTACATTTGTTTCTGTTGCCTTTGTTCAACGATGTAAGGATGTGTTACATTTGTTCATGCTGTATTTGTTTCATTGTGAAAAGATGTGTTGATGTTCCACCTTGTCTGCCTAAGGCACCTGATTAGACTACTAAAAAAGCTAAATGGCCAATAGCTAGGCAGAAGAGGGATAGGTGGGGCTGGCGGACAGAGAATGAATAGGAAGAAAAGAGAAGGAGAAAGAAAGAGGGGCAGGCCTTGGGGGTAAGAGACAGGCATCCATCAGTCAGACAGACACAGAAACAGTAGAAAAGATACAAAGAAAGAAGGTAAAAAGCCCCGAAGCAAAAGGTAGATAAAGAGAAACGGGTTAATTTAAGGTAAAAGAGCTAGCCAGAAATAAGCCTTAGCGAGGCTGAGCACTCATGACACACAGGACGTCTCTTGTCATGGTTTGGGAGCTGGTTGGTGGCTCAAAAGAAAAAAGAAAACCTGATACAGTTCCTTGATAGGCAGGATGAACACAACTCTTAATCAGACTTTAGCCTGAGACACTGGTTGGAATTACGCAGTGCTGGGGCACAAACTCCTGACACCGAGTGTCTCAGAGCGCACCAGCCACTTGGGTTCCACCTCGCGACTGTATGTTGGGGCAGAGTTGGTGGATGCCTCTGCTCTGCAGGGCTCATCCAGGCCACTATGTGCTCTGCGGGCAGCTGGGCGCAAAACCCAAGACGACTCCATTCACTTGGAGAACAAGTAGTGGGGGGGGGGGGGCAGAAAAGCGAAGCTCAGCCAGGAGTGGCTCCCAGAATGTCTACACTTGATCTCTCCAGCAAGGCAAGCTTCTGGGTCTTGGAGATTTAGATGGGAGCCAAGTTCTCTAATAGCAAATCAACAGCCTTGAAAATATACAGCAAATAATATTAAGAGAGACTAAGCGGTTTGTATTTATGTATTTAGTAATATATACATATACACATAGGCACTTAAAGGCAATTAATGAGAAATTTGGGCGGAGGACTGACACACGTTCTGATTTTTTTTTTTGAAAGAAAAATTTCAAACTCCAGTTTTTGAAATCAATGTTGATGACTGCATTAAAGCAAACAGCAATAACAGAGCAATATGCGGGCAGAACAAATCATACATCTCCGCGGGCATGTCAAGTGTGCCAGAAAGGGCTCTTCAGGTTTATAGGTCCTGTGGCGCCAGGACTCTGAGTGTCATTCATGTCCCGTATACTGCGGCCCGAAAGCCTAGCTCAAGAAAAGAGTCACGGTACCCTTCCTGCCCAGGTACGCAGCATCCCGTCCAGATGAGGAAGTCTTGGCAGATCACCACCTAAGCCTCATAGGTGCGCCAAAGAACCAGGGAATATGTCACCCAAGGAGGGGGAGGAGGCGCTCTGCAGGTCTTGGAAGGGTGGGACCCTATGAGAGCAGGCTACGACCGTGGATTCTATGAATATAGGTACCCTGATCCGTGACGCCTGAAGGGGACACAGAAAGAAGAGGAAGGAATGAAAGGTCGGCAGCAGAGAGAAGGGGAGAGAGGAAGGAGGGCCACCTGGTTTGGCAGCATGGTGGCCCCTGGAATGAGCACTTGCTTTCCTCAGCAGGCAGGCAGAAGGATCCATTTATGAAGCCACGGTGTAAGTAGGCATGAGGTCTGGGCAGTGCAGGGAGCCAGGGTTTGAATGAAGTACTTGGGTTTTGTCTTCTGCAACTGTCTCATGAATTGTTTCAGGGAAAACATTAAAAATAGAAGGAGGAGGAGGAGAAGAGGCAGAAGCATCCACCACCAATTGTGACAGTAGTTAAAAGTTACCAATTGTTTATGACAGGCATCAATTACACACACACACACATGTATACACACATATATATATGTCATCTATTCTCATACACACATATATATATATGTCATCTATTCTCATTGCAGTAGCCACATTAATGTCTGAAATAGGAAGTCAGAGTCTGTTCTCTTCTTCTTCTTTTTTTTTTTTTTTTTTTTTTGGTTTTTCGAGACAGGGTTTCTCTGTGGCTTTGGAGCCTGTCCTGGAACTAGCTCTGTAGACCAGGCTGGTCTCGAACTCACAGAGATTTGCCTGCCTCTGCCTCCCGAGTGCTGGGATTAAAGGCGTGCGCCACCATCGCCCGGCTTGCTCTCTTCTTCTTCACACTATTTGGTGGCTCCTATTTGAGTTTGCAGAAGTGGCAGAGTCCCCCTCTCCCAGCCTGGAAAACTTTGTGTCTACCAAGCGCTCACATGTCTTTCTGCTCAGCATCCCTCTGGCCCTCCTTCTACCCTGATGACCCTCCTTCATCCTTCATCCTTCATCCATCCCGTCAAGCCTCGCCAATCTCCTGCCTTCCCCAAGGAAAGGCCTTTGTACTCACCATCCTTCCCCCAGGTGTCACCCCTCTAGTGACAGTTTCTCACAGCAAGCTGAACCAGCACCCCCATCCTCACACCCCTTGTCTTGCGTTTCTCCCTAGTGCTTCTCTCTTAATTGTCCAAGTTTCATCTGCTAAATTTCCAGACTTGACTCTCAGACACCAGATTAACCGACAGCTCCCTCTGTTTGGTTCAGTGCCACACACCCTGTGGCACGTGATAACTACCTTTATAATGAGCCAGCAGCCTGCACAAGTACCACAGTTGCCACCATGCTGAGGATGGCATGAAGCAATCTTCACCAGCAGTCACAGATGAGCAAGTCAAGAGTGATGGGAATGGGGATATTCAGATGCTCCCCTGCCTCATGAATACTGGGGAGCCTTTCTTAGACGATGGGAAAGGCAACAGTTAGTCCAGAAGCGGATTGGTGGTGGGCACAGCCGTCATGGGGGCAGTTACTGGGAGCTGGTGGGAGAATTCAATTCTCATTTCTGCGAGCTAGGGTAATTCTCAATTTTAAGGTCAACGGATACCACTTCATGGGGGTGTGGGGAGGGATCTTTAAAGTGTTGCAGCCATGAGAAATGAATAGGAGTTTAGTGAACTCCTGAGGGTAAATATCTCAGGCACCAAGTTAGATCTTCAGTTGCTTAAGAATTTCATACAGTGAAGGCCAGCTGCAGGAGTTTCAGACTCCAAAGACACTGTTGGAAATTACCAAGGCAATCATGTCCCCAGGACACTTAAAGACCTCTGCAGAGAGCTCATTAACTCAGTTCTTAATGTTTCCAACACCCTCTCATCCAAGAATAAATCAGGTATAATTCAATTCATACCATATACAGGGTACCAGAGCTGACTGACTATGCCCGAAGCCTTGGGGGCACTGGGTAAATATTAAGCAATTTGCTCGAGCCTTCAGTGGGTCAAAGTGCTTGGTCCATGAGGTATTCATTTGTACAATGTTCGGAAAAACCAAACTGTGTAGTTCAAGGAAGAGAAGAATAAAATATTTTCTTTGAACAAATTCTTTCAAAGATCTTTTGAAAATAGTCTGAAAAAAAAGATAGACAAACAGGAAGCATCTTTTGGCAAGTATATGAGGGACAAGAATTTCTTAAGCCTTTCATATAATTTAAAGACAGGAAATCAAATAGTGACTTGACATTTTAAGCTTATTAATGTCAAGTAATAAGTTTTATAATTTCGGAAAAATCATGTATGTTAATTTTAGTAGTTGCATAATCTAACCTTGTACATTAAGAACAAAGTGATGAGAAAAATTTCGCATCTCTGTCTTGAAGCGAGTGCAAATGCCCTTAAATAATTTTGAATTATTTCCACTTCTTATGTAAGCTTGGCCTGTGAACTTATAGGAGGAACAACCGAGCCTGGGAAATAACCAAGGAGCACTCTGAATGCCCATAATGCCTTGAATCAAAAACACTGAAATTTGGCCTCTCCTTTTATTGTTCGTCTCTCTGTCACAATAACAAAACTGCTCTAGCGAATCAGCTTATAAGGAGAAAAAGGTTCACTTGGCTCACAGTTTCAGGGGTTCCAGTGAATGATCAATTTGCCCCTTTGGTTTGGGACATGTGGCAAGGGGGCTCACCAATGGTCCCCCAGTTCTCATGGTCAAAGAATACAGGAGAAAGCGGAAGAAACTAGGGTCTCACAATCTCCAGGAAGCCTCCCACTAGGCCCCACCTGTGAAAACTTCCATCATCTCTCAGTTGTGCCACTCTGGGGACCAAGGTTTTAAATACATGGGCCTTTGGGGAGGGCATTTCAGAAGCAAATTGCAGCAGCTAGCCTTAATGAACCAAAACAAATACCGGATCCCATTCTAAATACCTGGCTTCTTAATGCAAATGCTTATTTAATTACTGATGAAAAAATAATGTGTTGGCAAAGCAGTATTAGAAAAGCACACGGTGGTAGGAAAAGAAGCCAGGAGGAACTAGAGTCATTTGGCCGTGATACACAGGTGCTGCTCTCTCTGTGCAGACACGTCAGCCTATAAGGAAGGTCAGTGGTGATGAGCCTATCCTCTCCTGCGCCATCGAATGTTGGAGCGATGCCTTCATGCTGCCAGCCCAAGAGATGGGAGGCAGCAGGTCAGGAAAGGAGATCTCCACTGTGTGCCCGGCACTTCTATTAGTAATAGCGGCTGTGTGCGGGGAGGGTCTGCAGGATAATAACGAACTCCCCACATGCGATTTCTGACCTTGGCACTCTTCCCGTGAAGTCGATACTGCTATCTTTAATTCACAGGCGAGAAAATGGACTTTGAAAGGTAAAAAAGGACCTGTTTGATACCACTGGGGAGAAAGTGAATCAGAACTCAAACCCAGGACTGAGTCCAGACTCCCAAATCTTCCTGACTCGTTATGTGTCTGAAAACAAGACCAGACAATCTAGGTGACTTGTGCTGCTCTCTAGGGGAAGGAAGGGGGCTGGCATGATTCACATCCAAGAGGACAAACCCCATGGCAGAGGCGAGTGAGGAGCTCTTACATGTCTCACCATTCAGACACACAGCTGAGAAACACGCCTGCAAGACTCTTCTATGTGACGCTTATTTACATTGGACAGAAACGAATACCTACATTTGCTTGTTACACGTAAGCATTTCAATGAATAAATAAGCACCTTAAAAACTTAGCTTCGCCTTCAAGAACTAACAAACAGATAACAGCATTTATCACTGAGATGGCAACTCAAAGCAGAGGAACATCTATATATAAGCAGCTAGATTTTTCTATCAGGGTTCATCCATGTCGATGTTATTTCCAGTTAGGTACAGAATATGCCAGAAAAGCAAACTTCATTGCCTGAATGTCAGAAGTAAACTGCTTAATTTAAAAACATTCTCTCTCTCTCTCTCTCTCTCTCTCTCTCTCTCTCTCTCTCTCTCTCTCTCTCTCTC